>NC_081787.1:25585123-25936113 GCF_963082965.1 Carassius carassius | reverse complement strand
CAATCAGTCCAGACGACACATGACGCAATCTCTGGGACCAGTACCTAAACCTGGGCCTAAATCGGGGCCACTCTCTTTTTAAGAGAGGTTTCTAGGGAACAGCCCAATTTTGTAGTGCTGTCTGGCGGTTGACATCTTGGTGTTGCCCGGTTGTGTTAAAAGTCACAAGCTGTTTGAGAGGGCGCAGCGCCAGAGTAACGGAGGGCCAGGGACACTGCGGTTGAGTTTTTGGGAGCGCCAGGGAGGCTGACCTGGTGAGGTTTCCACCAGGTGAACCAAATTTGATAAAACCTATCCACTTATTATAAGGCACAGAATATTAGATATTCCCCCAGATATATATGTTAAGTGTGTGGTCCATTTCCTCTCTAAGCCACACCCTTTTCCTAGGTCTCTTACTCCCATAGCCACACGTGCTGTAGGCCCTAGCAGAAATGCTTAGTCCCTTTTATTCTTTACCTAACACTTCCAGCGTTCTTATTCAGTCCATTTCATTGCAGACCAATCTATTTTGGTGTTTTGTTTTCACTGTGCTCTTTCCTATCTTAACCTTTTTGCATGCTGTTGTGATTTTGTTTCTTACAGTTCACCGAGAGACCCCAAGGAGAGCTAAGTAGTAGAGCGACAACCGAGCAGCCGTTGTCACCAGGTGACCCACGAGGCTACCACCTGTCAAGTCTCTATTTTGGGCCGACCCTTAATTGGACCCGCCTAACTGTCTAACTGTCTGCATCAGTTAGCCGATATTCTTATAGATGGCATAGCCCGTACGATAGCTCGTTAGCCAGAGAACAAAACTTGCGTTGGCCTCTTTGTGTGTGTGCTGTGCTTCTCTCGTCCGCAGTGAGCCAGGATGTCACGTTCATCCAGTCCCGCAGTCCCTTGGGATCAGCTAGCGACATGGCTGGAGACGATGACGACCTCCTTCCTGCCCAAGGACACCAGTGACCTGCAGCACTTGAGCCAGAGACAACTGGACACTGAGATGGACCAGCTGATGGCACACAATCCGATGCAGAGTTACACCCACAAAGAACTCGCCAGGATCACAGGGACTCTAGCTCACCTCCTCATCGCCCAGGCACGGATCAGCGAAAAGAGCAACCACGAGCTGGAGCAGGAAGCCGCGGCTCTAAGACTTCAAGCGGAGGAAGCCCTAAAGCATCAGGCCCACACCCAGAGTCGTCTAGATAAGCTACTTCTCGAGACCCAAGACCAGCACGAGAAAGAGAATGCTACAGATCCAGAGCTACAGAAAGAAGTGGAAAGACTTCAAAATGCCCTGGAGAATCTTCGTCTGGACACAGACCAAAGAGAACATTTGGAGAGAGAAGCCCGAGAGGGACTCGAGGCAAAGCTCCGACAAGGTGAAGCCCTCCTTGAAAGGGCTGAAATCGAACTGAAAGAGAGAGATGTGAAAGCTAAGGCCTATGAAATTTACCTGAAAATGGCTTTCTAAAAGATGAACTTGACATGGTTCACAGAGAATTGAAACATTCTTATAGACTGCAAAGTGACCAGAAAGAGGAAACACTCTCCACAGAGTTTCCCCTGGCCAGTGAACCCCAGCCTTCCAGCCAAGAACTTCGAGCTGAAAAAGGGGGTGAAAGCCTGCTTTTCAAAATGTCACCAGCTAGCCTCCACGAACCCCTGTCAGCAGTGGGGGAGGGAAAACCCTTCCAGAAAGTCCGGGTCACCGACCACGGACACATAACTCCCAAAGAACTGGACAAGCTGGCTAGAAACATCCCTACGTTCAACCCAGATCCTGCAGGAGGCCACGACATTCACGCTTACTTACAAGATATAGACTTTCACTTACAAACTGTCACCAACGTAACCACTTGGGACAAGCTGTACCTGCTCAGAATTATGTCCAGTCGTGAGGTACGCAGTTTCTTAGACCGTCAACCAGAGACTGTCAAAAAAGACTACCAGCAACTGCAAAAAGCTTTCTCTGATCCAGAATCAGACCAAGGGCTAGTAACCGCAATGGACCTCAAGCAAGGTCGACTTGAAACCCCACCAAATTTCTATAACCGACTGTGACGTGCCTACTTCGGAGCAAGAAATTAACCAGGCATGGAGGAAGACAACCAGGCATTGTTCATCAAACAACCGCAGTAAGAATTTTCATCAAGCACGGTGAGTAATGGCTTCTCCCGTCATTGTTACTTGCACCTCTTGCCACATGTACAGTTTATCTATCTCTGTCGCTGATTAGGGATTAACATGTGATAAATGCAGGGAAATAGTTAGGCTGACAGAGAAGATTTCAGAATTAGAGACACGCATCCAAACTTTAATTGAGGACAGTAAGAATGTTAGGGCTCTAGATACGGCTTTGGATGCGTCTAGCTCAGGGATTCCTGTACATTGTTCGGTTCCGGAAACAGAGCCCCTGCAGCAGGGCAACTGGGTGACGGTGAGGCAGCGTAGTCGTGGGTCAAAACACCGCTCTTCTGTTCCGATCAAAACATTAAACAGGTTCTCCCCACTTAGTGATGCACCCACTGAGAAACCTGATGAAAGTGCTCTAGTTATTGGTGATTCTATTGTACAGAAAGTGAATATAGAGACACCAGCCCCCATAGTCAAATGTTTACCGGGAGCCAGAGCGCCTGACATCTTGGCAAATTTAAAAGTGCTGGCTAATGCTAAACGTAAATACAGTAAGATTGTTATTCATGCCGGCGCTAATGATGTTCGACTTCGCCAGTCGGAGATCACTAAAAATAACATTAAAGAGGTGTGTGAACTTGCAAGCACGATGTCAGACACTGTAATATGCTCTGGTCCCCTCCCTGCTTACCGTGGTGATGAGATGCATAGCAGATTGTCATCACTCAATGGCTGGATGTCTAAGTGGTGCCCACAGAATAACATAGGTTTCATAGACAATTGGACAAGCTTTTGGGGCAGACCTGACCTGTTTAAAAGAGATGGTCTTCATCCCTCCTGGGGTGGCGCCACTCTTCTCTCTAGAAATATGGCAAATAGTCTTAGTGTTTATACTTGACTAACTGGGGCCCAGGTCAGGAAGCAGACAGACTGGCTAAACCGACCGTCTGCTAGCTGCCTCCCGTCACAGAGGTCAGTTAATTCTCAGCACATAGAGACTTTTTCACCTAGATATCACACTATAGAGACTGTGTCTGTTCCCCGAACTAGAAAAAACAAAAAACGTCCAAACCAAGTTAAGATTAACAATTTAATTGAGGTTCAACAAATAAAAAACAGAAGCAATATGGATAAACAAATGATAAAGCTTGGCTTATTGAATATCAGATCCCTTTCTACGAAAACACTTTTTGTAAATAATATGATCACTGATCATAATATAGATTTACTCTGTTTGACAGAAACCTGGCTAAAACCTGATGATTACATTATTTTAAATGAGTCCACCCCCCAAGATTACTGTTATAAACATGAGCCGCATCTAAAAGGCAAAGGTGGAGGTGTTGCTTCAATTTATAACAACGTTTTCAGGATTTCTCATAGGGCAGGCTTCAAGTATAACTCGTTTGAAGTAATGGTGCTTCATATAACATTATCCAGAGAAACAAATGTTAATGATAAATCCCCTGTTATGTTTGTACTGGCTACTGTATACAGGCCACCAGGGCACCATACAGACTTTATTAAAGAGTTTGGTGATTTTACATCCGAGTTAGTTCTGGCTGCAGATAAAGTCTTAATAGTTGGTGATTTTAATATCCATGTTGATAATGAAAAAGATGCATTGGGATCAGCATTTATAGACATTCTGAACTCTATTGGGGTTAGACAACACGTTTCAGGACCTACTCATTGTCGAAATCATACTCTAGATTTAATACTGTCACATGGAATTGATGTTGATGGTGTTGAAATTATTCAGCCAAGTGATGATATCTCAGATCATTATTTAGTTCTGTGCAAACTTCATATAGCCAAAATTGTAAATTCTACTTCTTGTTACAAGTATGGAAGAACCATCACTTCTAACACAAAAGACTGCTTTTTAAGTTATCTTCCTGATGTAACCAAATTCCTTAGCATATCCAAAACCTCAGAACAACTTGATGATGTAACAGAAACTATGGACTCTCTCTTTTCTAGCACTTTAAATAAAGTTGCTCCTTTATGCTTAAGGAAGGTTAAGGAAAACAGTTTGACACCATGGTATAATGAGCATACTCGCACCCTAAAGAGAGCAGCCCGAAAAATGGAGCGCAGCTGGAGGAAAACAAAACTAGAGGTATTTCGTATTGCTTGGCGGGAAAGTAACATATCCTACAGAAAAGCATTAAAAACTGCTAGATCCGATTACTTTTCTTCTCTTTTAGAAGAAAACAAACATAACCCCAGGTATTTATTCAATACAGTGGCTAAATTAACGAAAAATTAAGCCTCAACAAGTGTTGACATTTCCCAACACCACAGCAGTAATGACTTTATGAACTACTTTACTTCTAAAATTGATACTATTAGAGATAAAATTGCAACCATTCAGCCGTCAGCTACAGTATCACATCAGACAGTGCACTATAGACCCCCTGAGGAACAGTTCCACTCATTCTCTACTATAGGAGAGGAAGAATTGTATAAACTTGTTAAATCATCTAAACCAACAACATGTATGTTAGACCCTATACCATCTAAGCTCCTAAAAGAGGTGCTTCCAGAAGTCATAGATCCTCTTCTGACTACTATTAATTACTCATTGTCATTAGGATATGTCCCCAAAACCTTCAAACTGGCTGTTATTAAGCCTCTCATCAAAAAAACACAACTTGACCCCAAAGAACTAGTTAATTATAGACCAATCTCGAATCTCCCTTTTCTGTCCAAGATACTAGAAAAGGTGGTATCCTCACAATTATATTCCTTCTTAGAGAAAAATGGTATATGTGAGGATTTCCAGTCAGGATTTAGACCGTATCATAGTACTGAGACTGTTCTCCTTAGAGTTACAAATGATCTGCTCTTATCATCTGATCGTGGGTGTATCTCTCTATTAGTCTTATTGGATCTTAGTGCTGCGTTTGACACAATTGACCACAACATTCTTTTGCATAGACTTGAACACTTTGTTGGCATCAGTGGAAGTGCATTAGCATGGTTTAAATCGTACTTATATGACCGCCATCAGTTCGTAGCAGTGAATGAAGATGTATCCTATCGATCACAAGTGCAGTATGGAGTACCTCAAGGCTCAATACTAGGGCCGCTACTCTTCACGCTTTATATGTTACCCTTGGGAGATATCATCAGGAAACATGGTGTTAGCTTTCACTGTTATGCTGATGATACTCAGCTCTATATCTCTTCGCAGCCAGGTGAAACACACCAATTTGAAAAACTAATGGATTGCATAGTCGATATAAAAAACTGGATGACGAGTAATTTCTTACTGCTAAATTCTGAAAAAACAGAGGTGTTAATTATAGGACCTAAAAACTCCGCTTGTAATAACCTAGAACACTGTCTAAGACTTGATGGTTGCTCTGTCAATTCTTCGTCATCAGTTAGGAACCTAGGTGTGCTATTTGATTGCAATCTTTCCTTAGAAAGCCACGTTTCTAGCATTTGTAAAACTGCATTTTTCCATCTCAAAAATATATCTAAATTACGGCCTATGCTCTCAATGTCAAATGCAGAAATGTTAATCCATGCATTTATGACCTCAAGGTTAGATTATTGTAATGCTTTATTGGGTGGTTGTTCTGCACGCTTAGTAAACAAACTACAGCTAGTCCAAAATGCAGCAGCAAGAGTTCTTACTAGAACCAGGAAGTATGACCATATTAGCCCGGTCCTGTCAACACTGCACTGGCTCCCTATCAAGCATCGTATAGATTTTAAAATATTTCTTATTACTTATAAAGCCCTGAATGGTTTAGCACCTTAGTATTTGAATGAGCTCCTTTTACATTATAATCCTCTACGTCCGTTACGTTCTCAAAACTCAGGCAATTTGATAATACCTAGAATATCAAAATCAACTGCGGGCGGCAGATCCTTTTCCTATTTGGCGCCTAAACTCTGGAATAACCTACCTAACATTGTTCGGGAGGCAGACACACTCTTGCAGTTTAAATCTAGATTAAAGACCCATCTCTTTAACCTGGCATACACATAACATACTAATATGCTTTTATTATCCAAATCCGTTAAAGGATTTTTAGGCTGCATTAATTAGGTAAACCGGAGCCGGAAACACTTCCCATAACACCCTATGTACTTGCTACATCATTAGAAGAATGGCATCTACGCTAATATTGCCTGTTTCTCTCTTGTTCCGAGGTCACCGTGGCCACCATATCCAGTCTGTGTCCAGATCAGAGGGTCACTGCAGTCACCCGGATCCAGTACGTATCCAGACCAGATGCTGGATCAGCACCTAGAAAGGACCTCTACATCCCTGAAAGACAGCGGAGACCAGGACAACTAGAGCCCCAGATACAGATCCCCTGTAAAGACCTTGTCTCAGAGGAGCACCAGGACAAGACCACAGGAAACAGATGATTCTTCTGCACAATCTGACTTTGCTGCAGCCTGGAATTGAACTATTGGTTTCGTCTGGTCAGAGGAGAACTGGCCCCCCAACTGAGCCTGGTTTCTCCCAAGGTTTGTTTCTCCATTCTGTCACCGATGGAGTTTCGGTTCCTTGCCGCTGTCGCCTCTGGCTTGCTTAGTTGGGGACACTTCATCTACAGCGATATCGTTGACTTGATTGCAAATAAATGCACAGACACTATTTAACTGAACAGATATGACATAACTGAATCCAATGATGAACTGCCTTTAACAATTATTTTTGCATTATTGGCACTGTTTTCCTAATGAATGTTGTTCAGTTGCTTTGACGCAATGTATTTTGTTTAAAGCGCTATATAAATAAAGGTGACTTTGACTTTGACAAAACATACCCTAACTGCTTATCGATCAACACACAAGCCCCAACACCAAAACTCCTGGGGAACCTGATCGAGAAGGGAGTGGCTCGGAAACTCTACCTAACCATCACTTTAGAAAAGGAAATGAGACTCGAAGCCCTTGTGGACACAGGCTCAGACCTCACATTGATTTCGGCTCAACTATTTGATAAGCTCAAATTTGAAGCTCAGAGACATAATCGAACTCTTAATTTTCACACTTGCGAGCTGAATGTGCAGTCATACAGCCAAAATGACATCCAGCTCAGAAATGTAGCTCCCATCCACCTGACGATCAGTCCTATGAGTCTAGTACATCCTATTTATGTCTCACCAATGAACAATTATTAATTTCTCATCGGGAAAGACCTGCTAGATCGCTTTGAGCCTTTACTAGACTTCAAACAGCTCAAAGTCTGGGCTCAAGTGCGAGAACCTCTTCCCCTCCAGCCACACAGGTCGCCGGTGCCAGACTGTCAGGTCACAGAGGTCACAGGAACTCCCACGGTGCCAGACTGTCAGGTCACAGAGGTCACAGGAACTCCCACGGTGCCAGACTGTCAGGTCACAGAGGTCACGGGAATTCCCACAGAGCCAGACTGTCAGGTCACAGAGGTCACGGGAACCCCAGCAGCCAGCCATGGGTACCCAGCCTCAACAACGAACCAAGGCTCAAGTTCGATCCTCTGCACCTGCATGATATAACCACAGCGGACAGTATTCTGGCCATATGGGCAGACAACTCAGCCATTAGTCTCTCACTATACCATGCAATCATTGAGAAGACACCTGACCTCCCTTATACTAGCAAGCGCACCCGTTTCCCTTTGAATTCACACCCATCCTCTATGGTGTCTGCCAGAGGAATCTGCACTTTGCACGTGAAATGGTATTACCGATGCCTGACTCATTATTTCCTGGTCCTTCCGGACCTGCCCCACGACGTTTACATTGGAGCAGACCTCTTGATTCGCCTCAAGGCTCATGTGGACATTTTCAATGAAGTTTTATGGGCCCCATTGACTTTGCAGCCACACGTTTCCATCACCCATGACAACCTCATGTCAGGGCAGACCATTCCAGAAGTCTGCATCTTAGTCAACGAACAGGAAACGTTGGTACCAGCTTACACCAAAGGGGTCGCTATTCGGCTCAACATGCGATGGGGTCAAACCTTAAACCACACACTGGGTTTCTTCCAACCCTCACCTGAATGTGTGGAACTCGGACTCACACTGGAAGCCACACCCCTCACTGAAGTGTCATCTCGTGTAGTATACATCCTGTTCAACAACTGCACGGCAACTAACATCAACATTCCCAAGGCCTACCGGCTGGGATGGCTAGTGAGCCATGACTTTCATGACTTTGAACTTGTACTACCTGTCATTGGGCCCATTCCACCTGCACTGATACCCGAAGGGAGTACAGACAACACATTGTTCACTGCACCCTTCAAACTCATCGCCATCACATCTGTCATGTCGGTGTCCAAAGACCAGGTGTGCAGAACGGAGCTGACCGAGGACCAACACCTCACAATATACACAGTCTCCCACCAGAACGTTGGTGAGGCTAATGAACCTACTACATCTCTAAATACTAAACTGACTGATGACACACCGACGGAGGAGCCTTACCCAGGTTTTGAATCTCAAGTGCAGCAAATTCTACAAGACGCTAATGCACTTCAGAGCGATACGGATCGTCAAGGATTCAGACAAGTTCTGTATAAGTTCAAAGAATCCTTTGCCAAAGACTCTTTAGACTGTGGTCTCACCAACCTCCACACGGTGCGCATCCCTACGCACCCTGATGCTCCTCCCACTTTTGTCAAACAGTACAAGATTCCCATCGCCTCACATGAACCAGTGCAGGAGATTATCAAATCTATGCTTGAGAAGGGTGTCATCCGTCCATGCAACAGCACCTACTCAGCCCCCATCTGGCCCGTCCTCAAACCTAACAGCAAATGGCGACCCACCATTGACTACAGGAAACTGAATCAACAGGTGCTGCTGTCACGATGGCCCATGACCCAGCTAGAACAAGAAATACCCCGAATCAGAGGAGCCACAGTCTTCTCTACACTTGATGTGGCCTCTGGATTCTGGACCATTCCGGTGCACCCGGAAGACCAACACAAGTTGGCATTCACATTTGGCAACCGACAGTTCACCTTCAACAGGTGTCCGTTCGGCTACGCCAACTCACCAGCTGAATTCAACATCTTTCTGAACAAATGTTGAGGTAACCTGATCTATGTAGATGATGTTCTCATGAAGAGCACAACGGTGGCCGACCACCTGAAAGAAATAGACTATGTTTTGAACCAATAATCCACCGCCGGAGCCAAGATCGCTCTTCACAAAGGACAGTGGTGCCGAACTAAGGTTAACTACGTGGGCCTGCTCATTGGATCCCAAGGCATTGAACCTCAGTCCAACCGCATTCATGCCATTCAAAACATCAAGCCTCCCACTAACGTCTCTGAGCTGCGGAGTTTTCTAGGGGTATGCAATTACTCTCGACAGTTCATCGAAAACTACTCAGACATTGCCAGACCTCTGACAGCTCTGCTAAAAAAAAGACTGCCCTTTTTGTCTGGTCGAAGGCTCAAGAACACGCCATGAAAGAACTAAAAAGACATTTATGCACAGCTCCATGTCTTGCTTACCCCGATCCACAAAAGAAATTCTATCTGGAAGCTGGGTTTTCCGACCAATGTCTGGTGCTGGCCTTTACCAACGGCATGACCAAAACAAGAAAGTTGTTGCCTATGCCAGCAAGACACTGCTTCCACCAGAGTGTAAGTTCTCAGACTGTGAAAAAGCTCTGCTCTGCACTGTATGGGCCATTCAGCGATTACATTGGGGCACAGAAAGTTATCATAGAGACTTGCCACCAGCCAGTAATGTTCCTCAACAGCCAGCGAATCCGAGATGGCATGGTCACCAATTCACGCATAGCCACATGGTTAATGGCTCTCCAAGGATGCAATGTTGAGGCACGGTATGCACAGAATCACAAGTCTGCACTGGGCAATGGCCTGGCCGCATGCCAAAACTGCTCTGATAACACATCTGCGGAAGAATGGGTGTACAAGAACCCCAACAGCAACAACCAACCTGTCACAGGTACTTTGAAGAGAATGCATGTCAAGGCATGTTCACAGCCTACGTCGATGGATGCTCCTACAACCACGACGGCATCCTTAAGGCAGGTGCAGGAGTGCTGTGGGTCAACGACCAGCCATGTCCCCCACAACACTTCAAATTAGGTCCCCAGTCATCACAATATGCAGAAATAGCAGCCATTCTCATAACTCTGCAGATCGCATCAGCCCATGACATCAGAGAAATCCTCATCTGTACAGACTCTAACTATGCAAGACTCAGTTTTGTGTGCCACCTTCCGGGCTGGAAACAGAATGGTTTCAAAACGGCAAACAACAAGCCAGTCAAACACCAACACCTGTTCCAGGAATTTGATAACATCACAAAAATGCACAATATGACGGTGTACTGGAAGAAGGTAAAAGGACACTTGAAGCTACCAGGGCTGGACAAAGACTTAAATGATCAAACCGACGCCCTCACCAAAACAGGCCCACTACATGGGGAGGTGTGGTCACCCCCAGAACCCACACCAAGCCCCGATGTTGCAGTGTTAACCCGCAGGAAACTACCCGCTAACTCCGCAGATTTCCAACAACGACATTGCGGATATGCAAGCCTCTGACACTGCCATAAAGACAATTCTTAACCACCTCTCTGACCCCTCCAACCACCCTATCACTGAGGTTGAGCTCAATGATGACTCGTGCCTCCGACACCTATATAACACCAGACACATGCTGCGGGTACAAGACGACATTCTGTGGTTTGCACCTGATGACAGCACATCGCCACGGCTCGTGGTGCCACGATGCCAAAAGGGGGTAATGCTAATGTACGCCCACGACAAACCATGTGCTGGACACCACGGTGCCAGAGCCACGTATGACACACTGAGACAGGTGGCATTCTGGCCCGGCATGCAGCAAGATGTGGCAGAGTACATCAGAGATTGTCTTGTGTGCTGCCAGTTCACACCAGCGAACCCAAACCACAGAGCCCCACTGCAATGCAGAGGGATCACGTTCCCGTGGTCAGACCTCCAAATTGACTGGGTAGGACCCCTGCCCAGGTCAACAAGAGGCAACAAGTACTTTCTCACGGTGGTGTGCCAGTTTACCAAGTGGGTAGAGTGTCTGCCAGCACCCAATGACACTGCCCAAACCACGGCATACCTCCTGATGAACCATATCTTCTCCCGGTTCGGATTGCCACTGAGAGTCAACTCAGACAGAGGTACCCACTTCATGGCCGAGATCATGCAACAGATCTGGAAATGCCTAGGGGTACAAGCTAAACTACACATCAGCCACCATCCAATCGCGTTCGGCCAGGTAGAGAGATCGAACAGAGAGGTGGTCGCCATGCTGAAAAAGTATGTGTCTGCTAACCAGAAAGACTGGGATGTGAAACTACCCCTTGTGCTGATGGCCATCAGAGCCACCCCGCAAGAATCAACACGGGTGTCCCCTTTTGAACTCATGACTGGGCGGCAGATGACCCTGCCACTACACTTGCTGTATCAACCAGGAGACTCCAACCTTGTCACAGCTTACACCACATTCCAGTACCTTGACGAGCTCCATAGACACTTGAAAACAACTTTTGCTTTTGCCCAGCAACACCTGCAAAAAAAAGCATACTACGACCGGAAAGCGTCACACCAGGAACTGAATGTGGGCGACAGGGTCTTGTATTACAGCTTCACCCCGCCACCTCAGACAGGCCCCCAGCGGCTGTCAAAGAAATTCCTGCCACACTGGACGGGACCTCATGAGATTATGAACAAACTCTCCCCAGTTGCGTACCAAATCCAGCTAAGCCAGGATCGAGAGAACCAGTTCTCAGATGGATCCACCGTAATCAGATTAAGAGACATGTGGCCACTAGCAGAGAAAGACAGGGAGGGGCCAATGCAAGCTAAACTCAACCGCCGCCATCGAAGCGAAAAGACTGTCCCATCCAACCCGGGACAAACGTCACTGACCTGTTCCCTCTCTCTCTTTTCCCTTTTCCTCCCTATCTCTCTCTCTCTCTGGCCTGTAACAGGATGCTGCTGTGGATTGTCATCCTGTGCCTCCAGTCAACCAGAGGCCAGCCGTCATCAGACATTATCACACCGGGTCCTGCCTCGGGCATTGTATTGAGAGAGCAACCGGGACTCCTGATCACGAATTGTCGGACGTACGCCCAGAAAGAATACGTTCGACTCGACCCCCGCAACGTCTACAGAGCACACTACCCCCGCGCAGTAGACCAGTACAGCTGGGCCGGTGCCCGTTGGACAGAGGACTCCCTCCAGCACGCCGAGGCCGATGTCAAGCACATGCTCAACCAACTTCAGAAGATGACTGTTACCCAGGCGGAATTAGGTGGACACAACCGCCGCTCCAAACGTTTCCTGGGAGCGTTGCTCGGAGGCGCCGCTGCTGTTGGAACTCTGTTCAACATTGGATTGTCCAGTGTCAATGCAGTAAACATAGCCACTGTGAGACGGCATGTGGCTGAAATTCAGACTGAACTTCCACAGCTAAAAGAGCAACTCACTACACAGAGTGCATCCTTGCAAACCATTGGAAAGACTGTGAAAGGAACGGTGGTCATTCTCAACACTCACAGTGTGCTGTTGAACCAGACCGTGAACTCCATGAAACAGCTGTTCACTGTCTTCCAGAATGACTTTGCCCAAACACAGCTGGTCACAGCATTAATGACTGACATGTTACGGGAAGTGAGTTCCTCCATCGACAGTCCAGCCATGGGAAGAATTCCACCATACCTGATACCCTTGAGCCTGGTGCAAAATGTGCTGGCTTCCTCCATCACCACACCCACTGATCCTATGCAAATCCACCTTGCCTACTCTCTGGGTAGCGCTATTCCCCTTTACGTGGATCCTGAGCAGAAGGAGATGAGTTTCCTCCTGAACTTACCCATCATAGAGTCGAGCCGAATCTACAGACTCAAAGACATTGTTAATGTGGGGTTCTGGAAGGATAACACTCATATCAAGATACGTACCCCTGAGGTGGTGGCGTACCATGACAGCAACACCCAGCTGTACTTAGCCCCAAACCTGCACATGTGCACCCTGACTAAAAACATCCACTACCTATGCCCCAGCAAACCGTTTCTCAGAGACAATACTGATGGAATCTGCGGGTTGCAACCCATGATCAGCGACACTCGTTGCCCTGCCGACGCCCAGCCTCGCAGCCAAGTCACCGAGACGCAAGCTGAGATTGTAGGTGATAGATGGCTCGTTAACACCCCAGTACGTACCGCTACACTGACCTACGACCAGCATGACACAGCCACCCGTGTCAACCTGCTTGACCAGATCATGTGGATTCAAGTTCCACGAGGGGCCATCCTCCACCTTGACGATCTGGCCTTATACCATCTTCCGAGTGAAGAGTACCAATCAGAACTAGAAATCCCATCCTTCTTCAAGAACTACAACTTCACCCTAGGTCCAGAGTTAGAACTATGAAAAAGGGGGGCCTCAGCTCATTTACATTGCTCCCGTCGACGCAGCCCTCCAAGCCTTGTCTCGATTGCCCATCCTGAACACCTCACCTGTTGTCCAAGCCTGGACTGCAGCTGACACAGCACTGTGTATCTCCATGGTCATCGGCGACATCCTGACCCTTGCCGTGGCCTTAGTCCTATACAGGAAACTCAACGAGATGCGAATCTCTGCAGCTAAACTCAAGACAACCAGGATTGGAAGTCTCCTATGGAAACCCCGGAGGGAAGGTACCACACCAGAGACGGATAAGGACCTCATCGAGCTGAGTCCTCAGCCCTAACTAACACCTGCTATCCGACTGTCATGATTCACCTGCCATCCGGCCATTGTGATGGGTGTTGTCCGATAATGACCACAGGGCATTATCCAACAACAAAGGGGGAATGTAACACCAATGAGCGGATGGTATTCAACCATCTGTTCCGTATTAATGAATCCTGACTCTCTAACACGTTCTGCACTCAAAGACCAGAACGTGAGTTAAAGAAAAAACAAGGACCTTCGTTTTACGACATCTTCCAACATAACTCACCATCAACATCCTGGCGTGGATGAGAATTATAACGCCTCTGAGACTATCCAGAAGATACAAGATCGAACTTCAAAGGAAAGACAAACACCCGCCCTTTTCACTCACGGCGCGACCACACATTCCACAGAACAGACACACACACATTCAGTAACAGGCACGAGCATTTTTGGCTAGCCCATGGACCTGTTTCCATAAAACTACCTCTAAATGTATTTTAATGTCTCCCTTTTTGTGCTCAAATGTATGTATGTGGCATAGTGGAATATATAAATGTTACTGTGTGTTTAATCAAACTTTATATGCATGTAGTTAGGAACAACTCTGTATCTCTGTATACGTGATTTGCAAAATCATAGTTTTTGGTGTCTGTATAATCGTAAAAACATGACTGTAACGAATCTTGACAGCAAATTACAAAAAGATGCATTGTTTCAGAGGAACAATTTTGCTTAGGAAAAATTTGTAATTTTGTCATCGCCATAAACTAGACCAGTGGGCGGAAATCAGCAAACAAAGAAGATTTTTCCCGCCTCAGTTTCTTACACTTCATTGGTTCATACGGAAAGATAGGTGTAAACCTACTTTTACATAAAAACAAAGGGAAGCCGGTGTTCTTGGCATTCCGCCAGAGAAAGAGGGGGTTCTCAGCTTCGCAACCGGACTTCAAGAAGTTTCTCCGTTTGTTCTTCTTTACTTTTCGTTTCATTTTAGTTTTTCTTTGTTGTCTTCTGATGTTTGACTTCGTTCAATTGTCTTCACGAGCCAAACAAACTTAAGTCTAATCATCTTTTGGCAAAGTTTACATTCGCGTTAATCATCGAGCTCACGCATCATCTGCTCTGGAAAGAACAATGCTGAAGCCGCACCGACAGACAATTTGAACTCAGCTACACACAAGAGCCAGATCAAAGCAAGTACTTTCTTATATCGCAACTTAAAATTGCTGTTTAAGGTTGTCCAGGCTATTCCATGTTTGGGGTCTCTTGAAAAGTTAACTGTTTGAATATTGTCACGCTGAGATTTGTCTTCACTCTCTCTCTCTCTTCACTTTCTCTCTCTCTCATTTCTCATTACTATTCTTGTTCATTTATCTTGTTTTAATTGTACTGTTCGTTTTGCTATATACTCATATTAACTCCGTGTGAAGTATAGTTATGTACTCTTTAGTCTGTTTTTATTAAATACCATAATTTGCTTGAATTGAACTGTTTTATTGCTCATCGAGATCGAAGTCCCTGAATCGTGTGATCTAAGCTACAAGCTATGTTTTCTATGGATTAATTTCAGTAATCTAAGTAGTACAGACACAGAAAATATTGTTTTTTCCTGATCAGAAGATTAATATTTCTTGGAGTTTGTAAGAAGGGTATTTTTATTGAATTTTGATAAGTAAGTCCAGCTTCCAGTTCCCGGGACGAACAGATTGTCTAGATTAACTTAAATTAATTCTAGTAAAGGTTACCTTCAAATGATTAAATATTACCTCTTTGGGTAATTTAATATTTGTAAGCAATAAGCACATTATATTCATAGACTCCTGAATATTCACTTCATTTGAGTTAATTATTCCCCAGAAAGTGATTGTTGCTACACAGCTTCAGTGCACAGGATTATCAGTATAGAGCTTCTGAGAGCACTAATGTTTAGTTAGTGGTTCTGGTGAAAAGAAGCTAAAACAAGCCCACATATGCAATAAAGCTTCTCTCTCAGTGAGAGAATGTAGCTTTTTACAATGTTAACTGCAAATCTTGCCAACATAAAAGATGTTTCTGACTTATGAACTATTATGATATTTGCATTGCAGAAACACAGTTTTTAATGTGTTAGATGTTCTATGCACACAAACTTATGTTACAGCTTCAGTGCACAGGATTATCAGTATAGAGCTTCTGAGAGCACTAATGTTAAGTTTAGTGGTTCTGTTGAAACGAAGCTAAAATAATCCCACATATGCAAATCGGCTTCTCTCATTGAGAGAATGTAGCTTTTTACAATGTTACCTGCAAACCTTGCCAACATTAAAGATGTTTCTGACTTATGAACTATAGTGTTTTTGCATTGCATAAACACAGTTTTTAATGTGTTACATGTTCTATGCACATAAAATTATTTTACAGTTTCAGTGCACAGGATTGTCAGTATAGAGCTTAAGAGAGCACTAATGTTTAGTTAGTGGTTCTGGTCAAAAGAAGCTAAAACAAGCCCACATATGCAATATAGCTTCTCTCTCAGTGAGAGAATGTAGATTTTTACAATGTTAACTGCAAAACTTGCCAACATGAAAGATGTTTCTGACTTATGAACTATAGTGTTTTTGCATTGCAGAAACACAGTTTTTAATGTGTTAGATGTTCTATGCACATAAACTTATATTACAGCTTCAGTGCACAGGATTATCAGTATAGAGCTTCTGAGAGCACTATCATTTAGTTAGTGGTTCTGTTGAAACGATGCTAAAACAAGCCCACATATGCAATACAGCTTATCTCTCAGTGAGAGAATGTAGCTTTTTACAATGTTTACTGCAAAACTTGCCAACATGAAAGATGTTTCTGACTTATGAACTATATTATTTTTTTTGCATTGCAGAAACACAGTTTTTAGTGTTAGATGTTCTTTGCACATAAACTTATGTTACAGCTTCAGTGCACAGGATTATCAGTATAGAGCTTCTGAGAGCACTAATGTTTAGTTAGTGGTTCTGGTCAAAAGAAGCTAAAACAAGCCCACATATGCAATATAGCTTCTCTCTCAGTGAGAGAATGTAGCTTTTTACAATGTTAACTGCAAAACTTGCCAACATGAAAGATGTTTCTGACTTATGAACTATATTGATTTTTGCATTGCAGAAAGAGTTTTTAAGGTGTTAGATGTTCTTTTCACATAAACTTATGTTACAGCTTCACTGCACAGGATTATCAGTATAGAGCTAGTTAGTGGTTCTGGTCAAAAGAAGCTAAAACAAGCCCACATATGCAATTCGGCTTCTCTCTCAGTGAGAGAATGTAGCTTTTTACAATGTTAACTTCAAATCTTGCCAACATGAAAGATGTTTCTGACGTATGAACTATATTGTTTTTTGCATTGCTGAAACACAGTTTTTAAGGTGTTAGATGTTCTATGCACATAAACTTATGTTACAACTTCAGTGCACAGGATTATCAGTATAGAGCTTCTGAGAGCACTAATGTTTAGTTAGTGGTTATGTTGAAACGAAGCCAAAACAAGCCCACATATGCAATACAGCTTATCTCTCAGTGAGAGAATGTAGCTTTTTACAATGTTAACTGCAAAACTTGCCAACATCAAAGATGTTGCTGACTTATGAACTATAGTGTTTTACATTGCAGAAAAACAGTTGTTAATGTGTTAGATGTTCTATGCACATAAACTTATGTTACAGCTTCAGTGCACAGGATTGTCAGTATAGAGCTTCTGAGAGCACTAATGTTTAGATATTGGTTCTGGTCAAACGAAGCTAAAACAAGCCCACATATGCAATATAGCTTCTCTCTCAGTGAGAGAATGTAGCTTTTTACAATGTTAACTGCAAACCTTGCCAACATGAAAGATGTTTCTGACGTATGAACTATAGTGTTTTTTGCATAGCAGAAACACAGTTTTTAAGGTGTTAGATGTTCTATGAACATGAACTTATGTTACAGCTTCAGTGCACAGGATTATATCAGTATAGAGCTTCTGAGAGCACTAATGTTTAGTTTAGTGGTACTGTTGAAAAGAAGCTAAAACAAGCCCACATATGCAATAAAGCTTCTCTCTCAGTGAGAGAATGTAGCTTTTTACAATGTTAACTGCAAAACTTGCCAACATGAAAGATGTTTCTGACTTATGAACTATTGTGTTTTTTGCTTTGCAGAAACCCAGTTTTTAATGTGTTTGATGTTTTATGCACATAAACTTATGTTACAGCTTCAGTGCACAGGATTATCTGTATAGAGCTTCTGAGAGCATTATCATTAAGTTAGTGGTTCTGTTGAAACGATGCTAAAACAAGCCCACATATGCAATACAGCTTATGTCTCAGTGAGAGAATGTAGCTTTTTACACTGTTTACTGCAAAACTTGCCAACATGAAAGATGTTTCTGACTTATGAGCTATATTGTTTTTTGCATTGCAGAAACACAGTTTTTAAGGTGTTAGATGTTCTATGCACTTAAACTTATGTTACAGCTTCAGTGCAAGGGGTTATCAGTATAGAGCTTCTGAGAGGACTAATGCTTAGTTAGTGGTTCTGGTCAAAAGAAGCTAAAACAAGCCCACATATGCAATACAGCCTATCTCTCAGTGAGAGAATGTAGCTTTTTACAATGTTAACTGCAAAACTTGCCAACATGAAAGATGTTTCTGACTTATGAACTATATTGTTTTTTTGCATTGCAGAAACACAGTTTTTAAGGTGTTAGATGTTCTTTGCACATAAACTTATGTTACAGCGGTAACACTTTAGAATAATGGTCCGTCGTTAACAAGTGACTATGCAGGAGGTAATAGATAGTACTAAATTAACACTTAATATTAACTAATAGAGAAGCAAGACTAACAAAGCAGTAAGTAGTAAAGTACAAAGGTAGTTCTTTATTAGATATTTGATAATTACTAAAAATTTATATCCTCACTGAGAAATGCTTGCTAACTATAACCAGTTAATAAAGAATAACCAATTACTAATTACAACGGTAACCTCTTAAAAGTGAACAATTGGGTTATTGGTGGAAACTAATTTATGAATATGATATCCCCCAAATAAGTCGGCTACAAGATGAAATTGTGACTACTAGTCTTACCGAAGGATGGATGTTCTCGGTTTATTTCAAACAAAACTGTAGGATAATAAATATTGATGTTCTCTTGACAAAAACAATTCACATCCTTAATGAAGGGATCGACTGCATTTATACTGTGTTAAGCACAAAACCGCATATTCCAGATTACAGTGTCTGGTAAAATATCACTAGTGCCTCACACAAATCTATGTGTAAGATATAACATTTGTTAAATAACTTATTGAATGACATAGTAATTACTGAGTGGTTAAGGTGTTTTTCACTTTAAAATAATGGTCCAGATCAATAGTAGTTCCTGCAGGCTGACAAGGTAACGCTTGAGCAATTAGTGAGGGGCTAATGTAGTTTTCACTTTAAAGCTAAAGTGCTACTAAGGAACTACTAGTGATCTGGACCATTATTTTAAAGTGAAAAACATGTTAACCCCTTAGTTATTACTAACAAGTAAATTAATAAGTCATTTAACATATTTTATATCCGACACATACTGTACAGTCCCACATTTGTGTGAAGCACTAGTGATATTTTATAGGTCTTTTGGAGTGGGATACATATTGAACTGACATGAAGCAGAGATCATATTTGTGAACTAATTCAATCATTAGTTTGTCAGCGTCACTTCTTAATTATTCATATTTTTAAGTGAATTTTCTTTTTTATTATTATTTTATGTTTAAAAGTTTGAAATAAACAGAGAACATCCATCCTTTGGTAAGAGTAGTAGTCACAATTTTAAAATGAAGCTGAGTTATTTGGGGGATATCAAATTCATAAATAAGTTTCCACGAAGAACCCAGTTGTTCACTTTTAAGACATTACTGTTGTGATTAGTAATTAATTGGTTATTCTTTATTAACTGGTCATAGTTCACAAATAGTTCTCAATGAGGATGTTTTCTTTTAGTAATTATCAAATATCTAATAAGGAACTACCTTTGTCCTAAATTTGCTATTACTTACTGCTTAGTTAATCTTGCTTCTCTATTAGTTAATAGTATTAAGTTAAGTGTTAATGTAGTACTACCTATTTATTCCTGCATAGTTACTTGTTAACAATGGACCATTATTCTAAAGTGTTACCGTTACAGCTTCAGTGCACAGGATTATCAGTATAGAGCTTCTGAGAGCACTAATGTTTAGTTTAGTGGTTCTGTTGAAACGAAGCTAAAACAAGCCCACATAAGCACTTCGGCTTCTCTCTCAGTGAGAGAATGTAGCTTTTTACAATGTTAACTGCAAACCTTGCCAACATGAGAGATGTTTCTGACTTATGAACTATATTGTTTTTGCATTGCAGAAACACAGGTTTTAAGGTGTTAGATGTTCTATGCACATAAAATTATGTTACAGCTTCAGTGGACCGGATTATCAGTATAGAGCTTCTGAGAGCACTAATGTTTAGTTAGTGGTTCTGGTGAAAAGAAGCTAAAACAAGCCCACATATGCAATAAAGCTTCTCTCTCAGTGAGAGAATGTAGCTTTTTACAATATTAACTGCAAAACTTGCCAATATGAAAGATGTTTCTGATTTATGAACAATTGTGTTTTTTGCATTGCAGAAACACAGTTTTTAATGTGTTAGATGTACTATGCACATAAACTTATGTTACAGCTTCAGTGCACAGGATTATCAGTATAGAGCTTCTGAGAGCACTAATGTTTAGTTTAGTGGTTCTGTTGAAACGAAGCTAAAACAAGCCCACATATGCAATTCGTCTTCTTTCTCAGTGAGAGAATGTAGCTTTTTACAATGTTAACTGCAAACCTTGCCAACATGAAAGATGTTTCTGACTTATGAACTATGTTTTTTGCATTGCAGAAACACAGTTTTTAAGGTGTTAGATGTTCTATGCACATAAAATTATGTTACAGCTTCAGTGCACAGGATTGTCAGTATAGAGCTTCTGAGAGCACTAATGTTTAGTTAGTGGTTCTGGTCAAAAGAAGCTAAAACAATCCCACATTTGCAATACAGCCTATCTCTCAGTGAGAGAATGTAGCTTTTTACAATGTTAACTACAAACCTTGCCAACATGAAAGATGTTTCTGACTTTTGAACTATATTGTTTTTTGCATAGCAGAAACACAGTTTTTAATGTGTTTGATGTTCAATGCACATAAACTTATGTCACAGTTTCAGTGCACAGGATTATCAGTATAGAGCTTCTGAGAGCACTATCATAAGTTTTTGTGCATATAACTTCTAACACATTAGAAACTGTCTTACAGCATTGCAAAAACATTGTATTTCATAAGGCATAAGCATCTTTCAGTTTGGCAAGATACGCACTGAATATTGAACGAAGCAGCTTTCTCTCATAGAGAGACAAGCTTTTGAGCAGATTTGGGCTAGATTTCACTTCATTTTAACAGAAGCACTATTTCAACATGACTGGTCTTAGAAACCTGTAAACTGAAAATCTTGAGCATTGAAGTCCTAACATATGTTTTTGTGCATATAACTTCTAACACATTAAAAACTGTCTTACAGCATTGCAAAAACATTGTATTCCATAAGGCATAAGCATCTTTCAGTTTGGCAAGATTTGCACTGAATATTGAATGAAGCAGCTGTCTCTCATAGAGAGACCAGCTTTTGAGCAGATTTGGGCTAGATTTCATTTCACTTGAACAGAAGCACTATTTCAACATTACTGGTCTCAGAAAACCTGTAAACTGACAATCTTGAGCATTGAAGTCCAAACATAAGTTTTTGTGCATATAACTTCTAACACATTAAAAACTGTCTCACTGCATTGCAGAAATCATTTTATTTCATAAGACATAAGCATCTTTCAGTTTGGCAAGATTTGCACTGAATATTGAATGAAGCAGCTCTATCTCACAGAGAGACAAGCTTTTGAGCAGATTTGGGCTAGATTTCACTTCATTTGAACAGAAGCACTATTTCAACATATTACTGGTCTCAGAAACCTGTAAACTGACAATTTTGAGCACTGAAGACCTAACATAAGTTTTTGTGCATATAACTTCTAACACATTAAAAACTGTCTTACAGCATTGCAAAAACATTGTATTTCATAAGGCATACGCATCTTTTTAGTTTGGCAAGATTTGCACTGAATATTGAATGAAGCAGCTTTCTCTCATAGATAGACAAGCTTTTGAGCAGATTTGGGCTAGATTTCATTTCATTTGAACAGAAGCACTATTTCAACATTACTGGTCTCAGAAACCTGTAATCTGACAATCTTGAGCACTGAAGACCTAACATAAGTTTTGGTGCATATAACTTCGAACACATTAAAAACTGTCTTACAGCATTGCAAAAACATTGTATTTCATAAGGCATAAGCATCTTTCAGTTTGGCAAGATTTGCACTGAATATTGAATGAAGCAGCTTTCTCTCATAGAGAGACAAGCTTTTTAGCAGATTTCGGCTAGATTTCACTTCATTTGAACAGAAGCACTATTTCAACATTACTGGTCTCAGACACCTGTAAACTGACAATCTTGAGCACTGAAGACCTAACATAAGTTTTTGTGCATATAACTTCTAACACATTAAAAACTGCCTCTGCATTGCAGAAATCATTTTATTTCATAAGACACAAGCATCTTTCAGTTTGGCAAGATTTGCACTGAATATTGAATGAAGCAGCTTTCTCTCATAGAGACACAAGCTTTTGAGCAGATTTGGGCTAGATTTCACTTCATTTGAACAGAAGCACTATTTCAACATGACTGGTCTCAGAAACCTGTAAACTGACAATCTTGAGCATTGAATTCCTAACATATGTTTTTGTGCATATAACTTCTAACACATTAAAAACTGTCTTACAGCATTGCAAAAACATTGTATTTCATAAGGCATAAGTATCTTTCAGTTTGGCAAGATTTGCACTGAATATTGAATGAAGCAGCTTTCTCTCATAAAGAGACAAGCTTTTGAGCAGATTTGGGCTAGATTTCACTTCATTTGAACAGAAGCACTATTTCAACATTACTGGTCTCAGAAACCTGTAAAATGACAAACTTGAGCATTGAAGTCCTAACATAAGTTTTTGTGCATATAACTTCTAACACATTAAAAACTGTCTCACTGCATTGCAGAAATCATTTTATTTCATAAGACATAAGCATCTTTCAGTTTAGCAAGATTTGCACTGAACATTGAATGAAGCAGCTCTATCTCACAGAGAGACAAGCTTTTGAGCAGATTTGGGCTAGATTTCACTTCATTTGAACAGAAGCACTATTTTAACATTACTGGTCTCAGAAACCTGTAAACTGACAATCTTGAGCACTGAAGACCTAACATAAGTTTTTGTGCATATAACTTCTAACACATTAAAAACTGTCTTACAGCATTGCAAAAACATTGTATTTCATAAGGCATAAGCATCTTTCAGTTTGGCAAGATTTGCACTAAATATTGAATGAAGCAGCTTTCTCATATAGAGAGACAAGCTTTTGAGCAGATTTGGGCTAGATTTCACTTCATTTGAACAGAAGCACTATTTCAACATTACTGGTCTCAGAAACCTGTAAACTGACAATCTTGAGCATTGAAGTCCTAACATAAGTTTTTGTGCATATAACTTCAAACACATTAAAAACTGCCTCACTGCATTGCAGAAATCATTTTATTTCATAAGACATAAGCATCTTTCAGTTTGGCAATATTTGCACTGAACATTGAATGAAGCAGCTCTATCTCACAGAGAGAGAAGCTTTTGAGCAGATTTGGGCTAGATTTCACTTCATTTGAACAGAAGCACTATTTCAACATTACTGGTCTAAGAAACCTGTAAACTGACAATCTTGAGCATTGAAGTCCTAACATAAGTTTTTGTGCATATAACTTCTAACACATTAAAAACTGTCTTACAGCATTGCAAAAACATTGTATTTCATAAGGCATAAGCATCTTTCAGTTTGGCAAGATTTGCACTGAATATTGAATGAAGCAGCTTTCTCTCATAAAGAGACAAGCTTTTGAGCAGATTTGAGCTAGATTTCATTTCACTTGAACAGAAGCACTATTTCAACATTACTGGTCTCAGAAAACCTGTAAACTGACAATCTTGAGCATTGAAGTCCAAACGTAAGTTTTTGTGCATATAACTTCTAACACATTAAAAACTGTCTCACTGCATTGCAGAAATCATTTTATTTCATAAGACATAAGCATCTTTCAGTTTGGCAAGATTTGCACTGAATATTGAATGAAGCAGCTCTATCTCACAGAGAGACAAGCTTTTGAGCAGATTTGGGCTAGATTTCACTTCATTTGAACAGAAGCACTATTTCAACATTACTGGTCTCAGAAACCTGTAAACTGACAATCTTGAGCATTGAAGTCCTAACATAAGTTTTTGTGCATATAACTTCTAACACATTAAAAACTGTCTTACAGCATTGCAAAAACATTGTATTTCATAAGGCATAAGCATCTTTCAGTTTGGCAAGATTTGCACTGAATATTGAATGAAGCAGCTTTCTCTCATAGAGAGACAAGCTTTTGAGCAGATTAAGGCTAGATTTCACTTCATTTGAACAGAAGCACTATTTCAACATGACTGGTCTCAGAAACCTGTAAACTGACAATCTTGAGCATTGAAGTCCTAACATATGTTTTTGTGCATATAACTTCTAACACATTAAAAACTGTCTTACAGCATTGCAAAAACATTGTATTCCATAAGGCATAAGCATCTTTCAGTTTGGCAAGATTTGCACTGAATATTGAATGAAGCAGCTTTCTCTCAAAGAGAGACAATCTTTTGAGCAGATTTGGGCTAGATTTCACTTCATTTGAACAGAAGCACTATTTCAACATTACTGGTCCCAAAAACCTGTAAACTGACAATCTTGAGCATTGAAGTCCTAACATATGTTTTTGTGCATATAACTTCTAACACATTAAAAACTCTCTTACAGCATTGCAGAAATCATTTTATTTCATAAGACATAAGCATCTTTCAGTTTGGCAAGATTTGCACTGAATATTGAATGAAGCAGCTCTATTTCACAGAGAGACAAGCTTTTGAGCAGATTTGGGCTAGATTTCACTTCATTTGAACAGAAGCACTATTTCAACATTACTGGTCTCAGAAACCTGTAAACTGACAATCTTGAGCATTGAAGTCCTAACATATGTTTTTGTGCATATAACTTCTAACACATTAAAAACTGTCTTACAGCATTGCAAAAACATTGTATTCCATAAGGCATAAGCATCTTTCAGTTTGGCAAGATTTGCACTGAATATTGAATGAAGCAGCTTTCTCTCATAGAGAGACAAGCTTTTGAGCAGATTTGGGCTAGATTTCACTTCATTTGAACAGAAGCACTATTTCAACATTACTGGTCTCAGAAACCTGTAAAATGACAATCTTGAGCATTGAAGTCCTAACATAAGTTTTTGTGCATATAACTTCTAACACATTAAAAACTGTCTCACTGCATTGCAGAAATCATTTTATTTCATAAGACATAAGCATCTTTCAGTTTGGCAAGATTTGCACTGAATATTGAATGAAATAGCTCTATCTCACAGAGAGACAAGCTTTTGAGCAGATTTGGGCTAGATTTCACTTCATTTGAACAGAAGCACTATTTCAACATTACTGGTCTAAGAAACCTGTAAACTGACAATCTTGAGCATTGAAGTCCTAACATAAGTTTTTGTGCATATAACTTCTAACACATTAAAAACTGTCTTACAGCATTGCAAAAACATTGTATTTCATAAGGCATAAGCATCTTTCAGTTTGGCAAGATTTGCACTGAATATTGAATGAAGCAGCTTTCTCTCATAAAGAGACAAGCTTTTGAGCAGATTTGAGCTAGATTTCATTTCACTTGAACAGAAGCACTATTTCAACATTACTGGTCTCAGAAAACCTGTAAACTGACAATCTTGAGCATTGAAGTCCAAACGTAAGTTTTTGTGCATATAACTTCTAACACATTAAAACTGTCTCACTGCATTGCAGAAATCATTTTATTTCATAAGACATAAGCATCTTTCAGTTTGGCAAGATTTGCACTGAATATTGAATGAAGCAGCTCTATCTCACAGAGAGACAAGCTTCTGAGCAGATTTGGGCTAGATTTCACTTCATTTGAACAGAAGCACTATTTCAGCATTACTGGTCTCAGAAACCTGTAAACTGACAATCTTGAGCATTGAAGTCCTAACATAAGTTTTTGTGCATATAACTTCTAACACATTAAAAACTGTCTTACAGCATTGCAAAAACATTGTATTTCATAAGGCATAAGCATCTTTCAGTTTGGCAAGATTTGCACTGAATATTGAATGAAGCAGCTTTCTCTCATAGAGAGACAAGCTTTTGAGCAGATTAAGGCTAGATTTCACTTCATTTGAACAGAAGCACTATTTCAACATGACTGGTCTCAGAAACCTGTAAACTGACAATCTTGAGCATTGAAGTCCTAACATATGTTTTTGTGCATATAACTTCTAACACATTAAAAACTGTCTTACAGTATTGCAAAAACATTGTATTCCATAAGGCATAAGCATCTTTCAGTTTGGCAAGATTTGCACTGAATATTGAATGAAGCAGCTTTCTCTCAAAGAGAGACAATCTTTTGAGCAGATTTGGGCTAGATTTCACTTCATTTGAACAGAAGCACTATTTCAACATTACTGGTCCCAAAAACCTGTAAACTGACAATCTTGAGCATTGAAGTCCTAACATATGTTTTTGTGCATATAACTTCTAACACAATAAAAACTCTCTTACAGCATTGCAGAAATCATTTTATTTCATAAGACATAAGCATCTTTCAGTTTGGCAAGATTTGCACTGAATATTGAATGAAGCAGCTCTATTTCACAGAGAGACAAGCTTTTGAGCAGATTTGGGCTAGATTTCACTTCATTTGAACAGAAGCACTATTTCAACATTACTGGTCTCAGAAACCTGTAAACTGACAATCTTGAGCATTGAAGTCCTAACATATGTTTTTGTGCATATAACTTCTAACACATTAAAAACTGTCTTACAGCATTGCAAAAACATTGTATTTCATAAGGCATAAGCATCTTTCAGTTTGGCAAGATTTGCACTGAATATTGAATGAAGCAGCTTTCTCTCATAAAGAGACAAGCTTTTGAGCAGATTTGAGCTAGATTTCATTTCACTTGAACAGAAGCACTATTTCAACATTACTGGTCTCAGAAAACCTGTAAACTGACAATCTTGAGCATTGAAGTCCAAACGTAAGTTTTTGTGCATATAACTTCTAACACATTAAAAACTGTCTCACTGCATTGCAGAAATCATTTTATTTCATAAGACATAAGCATCTTTCAGTTTGGCAAGATTTGAACTGAATATTGAATGAAGCAGCTCTATCTCACAGAGAGACAAGCTTTTGAGCAGATTTGGGCTAGATTTCACTTCATTTGAACAGAAGCACTATTTCAACATTACTGGTCTCAGAAACCTGTAAACTGACAATCTTGAGCATTGAAGTCCTAACATAAGTTTTTGTGCATATAACTTCTAACACATTAAAAACTGTCTTACAGCATTGCAAAAACATTGTATTTCATAAGGCATAAGCATCTTTCAGTTTGGCAAGATTTGCACTGAATATTGAATGAAGCAGCTTTCTCTCATAGAGAGACAAGCTTTTGAGCAGATTAAGGCTAGATTTCACTTCATTTGAACAGAAGCACTATTTCAACATGACTGGTCCCAAAAACCTGTAAACTGACAATCTTGAGCATTGAAGTCCTAACATATGTTTTTGTGCATATAACTTCTAACACATTAAAAACTCTCTTACAGCATTGCAGAAATCATTTTATTTCATAAGACATAAGCATCTTTCAGTTTGGCAAGATTTGCACTGAATATTGAATGAAGCAGCTCTATTTCACAGAGAGACAAGCTTTTGAGCAGATTTGGGCTAGATTTCACTTCATTTGAACAGATGCACTATTTCAACATTACTGGTCTCAGAAACCTGTAAACTGACAATCTTGAGCATTGAAGTCCTAACATATGTTTTTGTGCATATAACGTCTAACACATTAAAAACTGTCTTACAGCATTGCAAAAACATTGTATTCCATAAGGCATAAGCATCTTTCAGTTTGGCAAGATTTGCACTGAATATTGAATGAAGCAGCTTTCTCTCATAGAGAGACAAGCTTTTGAGCAGATTTGGGCTAGATTTCACTTCATTTGAACAGAAGCACTATTTCAACATTACTGGTCTCAGAAACCTGTAAACTGACAATCTTGAGCATTGAAGTCCTAACATAAGTTTTTGTGCATATAACTTCTAACACATTAAAAACTGTCTCACTGCATTGCAGAAATCATTTTATTTCATAAGACATAAGCATCTTTCAGTTTGGCAAGATTTGCACTGAATATTGAATGAAGCAGCTTTCTCTCATAGAGAGACAAGCTTTTGAGCAGATTTGGGCTAGATTTCACTTCATTTGAACAGAAGCACTATTTCAACATGACTGGTCTCAGAAACCTGTAAACTGACAATCTTGAGCATTGAAGTCCTAACATATGTTTTTGTGCATATAACTTCTAACACATTAAAAACTGTCTTACAGCATTGCAAAAACCTTGTATTCCATAAGGCATAAGCATCTTTCAGTTTGGCAAGATTTGCACTGAATATTGAATAAAGCAGCTTTCTCTCATAAAGAGACAAGCTTTTGAGCAGATTTGAGCTAGATTTCACTTCATTTGAACAGAAGCACTATTTCAACATTACTGGTCTCAGAAACCTGTAAAATGATAATCTTGAGCATTGATTTCCTAACATAAGTTTTTGTGCATATAACTTCTAACACATTAAAAACTGTCTCACTGCATTGCAGAAATCATTTTATTTCATAAGACATAAGCATCTTTCAGTTTGGCAAGATTTGCACTGAATATTGAATGAAATAGCTCTATCTCACAGAGAGACAAGCTTTTGAGCAGATTTGGGCTAGATTTTACTTCATTTGAACAGAAGCACTATTTCAACATGACTGGTCTCAGAAACCTGTAAACTGACAATCTTGAGCATTGAAGTCCTAGTCCTAACATATGTTTTTGTGCATATAACTTCTAACACATTAAAAACTGTCTTACAGCATTGCAAAAACATTGTATTCCATAAGGCATAAGCATCTTTCAGTTTGGCAAGATTTGCACTGAATATTGAATGAAGCAGCTTTCTCTCATAGAGAGACAAGCTTTTGAGCAGATTTGGGCTAGATTTCATTTCACTTGAACAGAAGCACTATTTCAACATTACTGGTCTCAGAAAACCTGTAAACTGACAATCTTGAGCATTGAAGTCCAAACATAAGTTTTTGTGCATATAACTTGTAACACATTAAAAACTGTCTCACTGCATTGCAGAAATCATTTTATTTCATAAGACATAAGCATCTTTCAGTTTGGCAAGATTTGCACTGAATATTGAATGAAGCAGCTTTCTCTCATAAAGAGACAAGCTTTTGAGCAGATTTGGGCTAGATTTCACTTCATTTTAACAGAAGCACTATTTCAAAATGACTGGTCTCAGAAACCTGTAAACTGAAAATCTTGAGCATTGAAGTCCTAACATATGTTTTTTATGCATATAACTTCTAACACATTAAAAACTGTCTTACAGCATTGCAAAAACATTGTATTCCATAAGGCATAAGCATCTTTCAGTTTGGCAAGATTTGCACTGAATATTGAATGAAGCAGCTGTCTCTCATAGAGAGACAAGCTTTTGAGCAGATTTGGGCTAGATTTCATTTCATTTGAACAGAAGCACTATTTCAAAATTACTGGTCTCAGAAACCTGTAAACTGACAATCTTGAGCACTGAAGACCTAACATAAGTTTTTGTGCATATAACTTCAAACACATTAAAAACTGTCTTACAGCATTGCAAAAACATTGTAATTCATAAGTCATAAGCATCTTTCAGTTTGGCAAGATTTTCACTGAATATTGAATGAAGCAGCTTTCTCTCATAGAGAGACAATCTTTTGAGCAGATTTGGGCTAGATTTCACTTCATTTGAACAGAAGCACTATTTCAACATTACTGGTCTCAGAAACCTGTAAACTGACAATCTTGAGCATTGAAGTCCTAACATAAGTTTTTGTGCATATAACTTCTAACACATTAAAAACTCTCTTACAGCATTGCAAAAACATTGTATTTCATAAGGCATAAGCATCTTTCAGTTTGGCAAGATTTGCACTGAACATTGAATGAAGCAGCTCTATCTCACAGAGAGAGAAGCTTTTGAGCAGATTTGGGCTAGATTTCACTTCATTTGAACAGAAGCACTATTTCAACATTACTGGTCTCAGAAACCTGTAAACTGACAATCTTGAGCATTGAAGTCCTAACATAAGTTTTTGTGCAAATAACTTCTAACACATTAAAAACTGTCTTACAGCATTGCAAAAACATTGTATTTCATAAGGCATAAGCATCTTTCAGTTTGGCAAGATTTGCACTGAATATTGAATGAAGCAGCTTTCTCTCATATAGAGACAATCTTTTGAGCAGAGTTGGGCTAGATTTCACTTCATTTGAACAGAAGCACTATTTCAACATTACTGGTCTCAGAACCCTGTAAACTGACAATCTTGAGCATTGAAGTCCTAACATAAGTTTTTGTGCATATAACTTCTAACACATTAAAAACTGTCCTACAGCATTGCAAAAACATTGTATTTCATAAGGCATAGGCCTAAGCATCTTTCAGTTTGGCAAGATTTGCACTGAATATTGGATGAAGCAGCTTTCTCTCATAGAGAGACAAGCTTTTGAGCAGATTTGGGCTAGATTTCACTTCATTTGAACAGAAGCACTATTTCAACATTACTGGTCTCAGAAACCTGTAAACTGACAATCTTGAGCATTGAAGTCCTAACATAAGTTTTTGTGCATATAACTTCTAACACATTAAAAACTGTCTCACTGCATGGCAGAAAACATTTTATTTCATAAGACATAAGCATCTTTCAGTTTGGCAAGATTTGCACTGAACATTGAATGAAGCAGCTCTATCTCACAGAGAGAGAAGCTTTTGAGCAGATTTGGGCTAGATTTCACTTCATTTGAACAGAAGCACTATTTCAACATTACTGGTCTCAGAAACCTGTAAACTGACAATCTTGAGCATTGAAGTCCTAACATGTGTTTTTGTGCATATAACTTCTAACACATTAAAAGCTGTCTTACAGCATTGCATAAACATTGTATTCCATAAGGCATAAGCATCTTTCAGTTTGGCAAGATTTGCACTGAATATTGAATGAAGCAGCTTTCTCTCATAGAGAGACAAGCTTTTGAGCAGATTTGGGCTAGATTTCACTTCATTTGAACAGAAGCACTATTTCAACATTACTGGTCTCAGAAACCTGTAAACTGACAATCTTGAGCATTGAAGTCCTAACATAAGTTTTTGTGCATATAACTTCTAACGCATTAAAAACTGTCTTACAGCATTGCAAAAACATTGTATTTCATAAGGCATAAGCATCTTTCAGTTTGGCAAGATTTGCACTGAATATTGAATGAAGCAGCTTTCTCTCATAGAGAGACAAGCTTTTGAGCAGATTTGGGCTAGATTTCACTTCATTTTAACAGAAGCACTATTTCAACATCACTGGTCTCAGAAACCTGTAAACTGACAATCTTGAGCACTAAGGACCTAACATAAGTTTTTGTGCATATAACTTCTAACACATTAAAAACTGCCTCACTGCATTGCAGAAATCATTTTATTTCATAAGGCATAAGCATCTTTCAGTTTGGCAAGATTTGCAGTGAATATTGAATGAAGCAGCTATCTCTCATAGAGAGACGAGCTTTTGAGCAGATTTGGGCTAGATTTCACTTCATTTGAACAGAAGCACTATTTCGACATTACTGGTCTCAGAAACCTGTAAACTGACAATCTTGAGCATTGAAGTCCTAACATATGTTTTTGTGCATATAACTTCTAACACATTAAAAACTGTCTTACAGCATTGCAAAAACATTGTATTCCATAAGGCCTAAGCATCTTTCAGTTTGGCAAGATTTGCACTGAATATTGAATAAAGCAGCTTTCTCTCATAAAGAGACAAGCTTTTGAGCAGATTTGGGCTAGATTTCACTTCATTTGAACAGAAGCACTATTTCAACATTACTGGTCTCAGAAACCTGTAAAATGACAATCTTGAGCATTGAAGTCCTAACATAAGTTTTTGTGCATATAACTTCTAACACATTAAAAACTGTCTTACAGCATTGCAAAAACATTGTATTTCATAAGGCATAAGCATCTTTCAGTTTGGCAAGATTTGCACTGAATATTGAATGAAGCAGCTTTCTCTCATAAAGAGACAAGCTTTTGAGCAGATTTGAGCTAGATTTCATTTCACTTGAACAGAAGCACTATTTCAACATTACTGGTCTCAGAAAACCTGTAAACTGACAATCTTGAGCATTGAAGTCCAAACGTAAGTTTTTGTGCATATAACTTCTAACACATTAAAACTGTCTCACTGCATTGCAGAAATCATTTTATTTCATAAGACATAAGCATCTTTCAGTTTGGCAAGATTTGCACTGAATATTGAATGAAGCAGCTCTATCTCACAGAGAGACAAGCTTCTGAGCAGATTTGGGCTAGATTTCACTTCATTTGAACAGAAGCACTATTTCAGCATTACTGGTCTCAGAAACCTGTAAACTGACAATCTTGAGCATTGAAGTCCTAACATAAGTTTTTGTGCATATAACTTCTAACACATTAAAAACTGTCTTACAGCATTGCAAAAACATTGTATTTCATAAGGCATAAGCATCTTTCAGTTTGGCAAGATTTGCACTGAATATTGAATGAAGCAGCTTTCTCTCATAGAGAGACAAGCTTTTGAGCAGATTAAGGCTAGATTTCACTTCATTTGAACAGAAGCACTATTTCAACATGACTGGTCTCAGAAACCTGTAAACTGACAATCTTGAGCATTGAAGTCCTAACATATGTTTTTGTGCATATAACTTCTAACACATTAAAAACTGTCTTACAGTATTGCAAAAACATTGTATTCCATAAGGCATAAGCATCTTTCAGTTTGGCAAGATTTGCACTGAATATTGAATGAAGCAGCTTTCTCTCAAAGAGAGACAATCTTTTGAGCAGATTTGGGCTAGATTTCACTTCATTTGAACAGAAGCACTATTTCAACATTACTGGTCCCAAAAACCTGTAAACTGACAATCTTGAGCATTGAAGTCCTAACATATGTTTTTGTGCATATAACTTCTAACACAATAAAAACTCTCTTACAGCATTGCAGAAATCATTTTATTTCATAAGACATAAGCATCTTTCAGTTTGGCAAGATTTGCACTGAATATTGAATGAAGCAGCTCTATTTCACAGAGAGACAAGCTTTTGAGCAGATTTGGGCTAGATTTCACTTCATTTGAACAGAAGCACTATTTCAACATTACTGGTCTCAGAAACCTGTAAACTGACAATCTTGAGCATTGAAGTCCTAACATATGTTTTTGTGCATATAACTTCTAACACATTAAAAACTGTCTTACAGCATTGCAAAAACATTGTATTTCATAAGGCATAAGCATCTTTCAGTTTGGCAAGATTTGCACTGAATATTGAATGAAGCAGCTTTCTCTCATAAAGAGACAAGCTTTTGAGCAGATTTGAGCTAGATTTCATTTCACTTGAACAGAAGCACTATTTCAACATTACTGGTCTCAGAAAACCTGTAAACTGACAATCTTGAGCATTGAAGTCCAAACGTAAGTTTTTGTGCATATAACTTCTAACACATTAAAAACTGTCTCACTGCATTGCAGAAATCATTTTATTTCATAAGACATAAGCATCTTTCAGTTTGGCAAGATTTGAACTGAATATTGAATGAAGCAGCTCTATCTCACAGAGAGACAAGCTTTTGAGCAGATTTGGGCTAGATTTCACTTCATTTGAACAGAAGCACTATTTCAACATTACTGGTCTCAGAAACCTGTAAACTGACAATCTTGAGCATTGAAGTCCTAACATAAGTTTTTGTGCATATAACTTCTAACACATTAAAAACTGTCTTACAGCATTGCAAAAACATTGTATTTCATAAGGCATAAGCATCTTTCAGTTTGGCAAGATTTGCACTGAATATTGAATGAAGCAGCTTTCTCTCATAGAGAGACAAGCTTTTGAGCAGATTAAGGCTAGATTTCACTTCATTTGAACAGAAGCACTATTTCAACATGACTGGTCCCAAAAACCTGTAAACTGACAATCTTGAGCATTGAAGTCCTAACATATGTTTTTGTGCATATAACTTCTAACACATTAAAAACTCTCTTACAGCATTGCAGAAATCATTTTATTTCATAAGACATAAGCATCTTTCAGTTTGGCAAGATTTGCACTGAATATTGAATGAAGCAGCTCTATTTCACAGAGAGACAAGCTTTTGAGCAGATTTGGGCTAGATTTCACTTCATTTGAACAGATGCACTATTTCAACATTACTGGTCTCAGAAACCTGTAAACTGACAATCTTGAGCATTGAAGTCCTAACATATGTTTTTGTGCATATAACGTCTAACACATTAAAAACTGTCTTACAGCATTGCAAAAACATTGTATTCCATAAGGCATAAGCATCTTTCAGTTTGGCAAGATTTGCACTGAATATTGAATGAAGCAGCTTTCTCTCATAGAGAGACAAGCTTTTGAGCAGATTTGGGCTAGATTTCACTTCATTTGAACAGAAGCACTATTTCAACATTACTGGTCTCAGAAACCTGTAAACTGACAATCTTGAGCATTGAAGTCCTAACATAAGTTTTTGTGCATATAACTTCTAACACATTAAAAACTGTCTCACTGCATTGCAGAAATCATTTTATTTCATAAGACATAAGCATCTTTCAGTTTGGCAAGATTTGCACTGAATATTGAATGAAGCAGCTTTCTCTCATAGAGAGACAAGCTTTTGAGCAGATTTGGGCTAGATTTCACTTCATTTGAACAGAAGCACTATTTCAACATGACTGGTCTCAGAAACCTGTAAACTGACAATCTTGAGCATTGAAGTCCTAACATATGTTTTTGTGCATATAACTTCTAACACATTAAAAACTGTCTTACAGCATTGCAAAAACCTTGTATTCCATAAGGCATAAGCATCTTTCAGTTTGGCAAGATTTGCACTGAATATTGAATAAAGCAGCTTTCTCTCATAAAGAGACAAGCTTTTGAGCAGATTTGGGCTAGATTTCACTTCATTTGAACAGAAGCACTATTTCAACATTACTGGTCTCAGAAACCTGTAAAATGATAATCTTGAGCATTGATTTCCTAACATAAGTTTTTGTGCATATAACTTCTAACACATTAAAAACTGTCTCACTGCATTGCAGAAATCATTTTATTTCATAAGACATAAGCATCTTTCAGTTTGGCAAGATTTGCACTGAATATTGAATGAAATAGCTCTATCTCACAGAGAGACAAGCTTTTGAGCAGATTTGGGCTAGATTTTACTTCATTTGAACAGAAGCACTATTTCAACATGACTGGTCTCAGAAACCTGTAAACTGACAATCTTGAGCATTGAAGTCCTAGTCCTAACATATGTTTTTGTGCATATAACTTCTAACACATTAAAAACTGTCTTACAGCATTGCAAAAACATTGTATTCCATAAGGCATAAGCATCTTTCAGTTTGGCAAGATTTGCACTGAATATTGAATGAAGCAGCTTTCTCTCATAGAGAGACAAGCTTTTGAGCAGATTTGGGCTAGATTTCATTTCACTTGAACAGAAGCACTATTTCAACATTACTGGTCTCAGAAAACCTGTAAACTGACAATCTTGAGCATTGAAGTCCAAACATAAGTTTTTGTGCATATAACTTGTAACACATTAAAAACTGTCTCACTGCATTGCAGAAATCATTTTATTTCATAAGACATAAGCATCTTTCAGTTTGGCAAGATTTGCACTGAATATTGAATGAAGCAGCTTTCTCTCATAAAGAGACAAGCTTTTGAGCAGATTTGGGCTAGATTTCACTTCATTTTAACAGAAGCACTATTTCAAAATGACTGGTCTCAGAAACCTGTAAACTGAAAATCTTGAGCATTGAAGTCCTAACATATGTTTTTTATGCATATAACTTCTAACACATTAAAAACTGTCTTACAGCATTGCAAAAACATTGTATTCCATAAGGCATAAGCATCTTTCAGTTTGGCAAGATTTGCACTGAATATTGAATGAAGCAGCTGTCTCTCATAGAGAGACAAGCTTTTGAGCAGATTTGGGCTAGATTTCATTTCATTTGAACAGAAGCACTATTTCAAAATTACTGGTCTCAGAAACCTGTAAACTGACAATCTTGAGCACTGAAGACCTAACATAAGTTTTTGTGCATATAACTTCAAACACATTAAAAACTGTCTTACAGCATTGCAAAAACATTGTAATTCATAAGTCATAAGCATCTTTCAGTTTGGCAAGATTTTCACTGAATATTGAATGAAGCAGCTTTCTCTCATAGAGAGACAATCTTTTGAGCAGATTTGGGCTAGATTTCACTTCATTTGAACAGAAGCACTATTTCAACATTACTGGTCTCAGAAACCTGTAAACTGACAATCTTGAGCATTGAAGTCCTAACATAAGTTTTTGTGCATATAACTTCTAACACATTAAAAACTCTCTTACAGCATTGCAAAAACATTGTATTTCATAAGGCATAAGCATCTTTCAGTTTGGCAAGATTTGCACTGAACATTGAATGAAGCAGCTCTATCTCACAGAGAGAGAAGCTTTTGAGCAGATTTGGGCTAGATTTCACTTCATTTGAACAGAAGCACTATTTCAACATTACTGGTCTCAGAAACCTGTAAACTGACAATCTTGAGCATTGAAGTCCTAACATAAGTTTTTGTGCAAATAACTTCTAACACATTAAAAACTGTCTTACAGCATTGCAAAAACATTGTATTTCATAAGGCATAAGCATCTTTCAGTTTGGCAAGATTTGCACTGAATATTGAATGAAGCAGCTTTCTCTCATATAGAGACAATCTTTTGAGCAGAGTTGGGCTAGATTTCACTTCATTTGAACAGAAGCACTATTTCAACATTACTGGTCTCAGAACCCTGTAAACTGACAATCTTGAGCATTGAAGTCCTAACATAAGTTTTTGTGCATATAACTTCTAACACATTAAAAACTGTCCTACAGCATTGCAAAAACATTGTATTTCATAAGGCATAGGCCTAAGCATCTTTCAGTTTGGCAAGATTTGCACTGAATATTGGATGAAGCAGCTTTCTCTCATAGAGAGACAAGCTTTTGAGCAGATTTGGGCTAGATTTCACTTCATTTGAACAGAAGCACTATTTCAACATTACTGGTCTCAGAAACCTGTAAACTGACAATCTTGAGCATTGAAGTCCTAACATAAGTTTTTGTGCATATAACTTCTAACACATTAAAAACTGTCTCACTGCATGGCAGAAAACATTTTATTTCATAAGACATAAGCATCTTTCAGTTTGGCAAGATTTGCACTGAACATTGAATGAAGCAGCTCTATCTCACAGAGAGAGAAGCTTTTGAGCAGATTTGGGCTAGATTTCACTTCATTTGAACAGAAGCACTATTTCAACATTACTGGTCTCAGAAACCTGTAAACTGACAATCTTGAGCATTGAAGTCCTAACATGTGTTTTTGTGCATATAACTTCTAACACATTAAAAGCTGTCTTACAGCATTGCATAAACATTGTATTCCATAAGGCATAAGCATCTTTCAGTTTGGCAAGATTTGCACTGAATATTGAATGAAGCAGCTTTCTCTCATAGAGAGACAAGCTTTTGAGCAGATTTGGGCTAGATTTCACTTCATTTGAACAGAAGCACTATTTCAACATTACTGGTCTCAGAAACCTGTAAACTGACAATCTTGAGCATTGAAGTCCTAACATAAGTTTTTGTGCATATAACTTCTAACGCATTAAAAACTGTCTTACAGCATTGCAAAAACATTGTATTTCATAAGGCATAAGCATCTTTCAGTTTGGCAAGATTTGCACTGAATATTGAATGAAGCAGCTTTCTCTCATAGAGAGACAAGCTTTTGAGCAGATTTGGGCTAGATTTCACTTCATTTTAACAGAAGCACTATTTCAACATCACTGGTCTCAGAAACCTGTAAACTGACAATCTTGAGCACTAAGGACCTAACATAAGTTTTTGTGCATATAACTTCTAACACATTAAAAACTGCCTCACTGCATTGCAGAAATCATTTTATTTCATAAGGCATAAGCATCTTTCAGTTTGGCAAGATTTGCAGTGAATATTGAATGAAGCAGCTATCTCTCATAGAGAGACGAGCTTTTGAGCAGATTTGGGCTAGATTTCACTTCATTTGAACAGAAGCACTATTTCGACATTACTGGTCTCAGAAACCTGTAAACTGACAATCTTGAGCATTGAAGTCCTAACATATGTTTTTGTGCATATAACTTCTAACACATTAAAAACTGTCTTACAGCATTGCAAAAACATTGTATTCCATAAGGCCTAAGCATCTTTCAGTTTGGCAAGATTTGCACTGAATATTGAATAAAGCAGCTTTCTCTCATAAAGAGACAAGCTTTTGAGCAGATTTGGGCTAGATTTCACTTCATTTGAACAGAAGCACTATTTCAACATTACTGGTCTCAGAAACCTGTAAAATGACAATCTTGAGCATTGAAGTCCTAACATAAGTTTTTGTGCATATAACTTCTAACACATTAAAAACTGTCTCACTGCATTGCAGAAATCATTTTATTTCATAAGACATAAGCATCTTTCAGTTTGGCAAGATTTGCACTGAATATTGAATGAAATAGCTCTATCTCACAGAGAGACAAGCTTTTGAGCAGATTTGGGCTAGATTTTACTTCATTTGAACAGAAGCACTATTTCAACATGACTGGTCTCAGAAACCTGTAAACTGACAATCTTGAGCATTGAAGTCCTAGTCCTAACATATGTTTTTGTGCATATAACTTCTAACATATTAAAAACTGTCTTACAGCATTGCAAAAACATTGTATTCCATAAGGCATAAGCATCTTTCAGTTTGGCAAGATTTGCACTGAATATTGAATGAAGCAGCTTTCTCTCATAGAGAGACAAGCTTTTGAGCAGATTTGGGCTAGATTTCACTTCATTTTAACAGAAGCACTATTTCAACATCACTGGTCTCAGAAACCTGTAAACTGACAATCTTGAGCACTAAGGACCTAACATAAGTTTTTGTGCATATAACTTCTAACACATTAAAAACTGCCTCACTGCATTGCAGAAATCATTTTATTTCATAAGGCATAAGCATCTTTCAGTTTGGCAAGATTTGCACTGAATATTGAATGAAGCAGCTATCTCTCATAGAGAGACGAGCTTTTGAGCAGATTTGGGCTAGATTTCACTTCATTTGAACAGAAGCACTATTTCGACATTACTGGTCTCAGAAACCTGTAAACTGACAATCTTGAGCATTGAAGTCCTAACATATGTTTTTGTGCATATAACTTCTAACACATTAAAAACTGTCTTACAGCATTGCAAAAACATTGTATTCCATAAGGCCTAAGCATCTTTCAGTTTGGCAAGATTTGCACTGAATATTGAATAAAGCAGCTTTCTCTCATAAAGAGACAAGCTTTTGAGCAGATTTGGGCTAGATTTCACTTCATTTGAACAGAAGCACTATTTCAACATTACTGGTCTCAGAAACCTGTAAAATGACAATCTTGAGCATTGAAGTCCTAACATAAGTTTTTGTGCATATAACTTCTAACACATTAAAAACTGTCTCACTGCATTGCAGAAATCATTTTATTTCATAAGACATAAGCATCTTTCAGTTTGGCAAGATTTGCACTGAATATTGAATGAAATAGCTCTATCTCACAGAGAGACAAGCTTTTGAGCAGATTTGGGCTAGATTTTACTTCATTTGAACAGAAGCACTATTTCAACATGACTGGTCTCAGAAACCTGTAAACTGACAATCTTGAGCATTGAAGTCCTAGTCCTAACATATGTTTTTGTGCATATAACTTCTAACATATTAAAAACTGTCTTACAGCATTGCAAAAACATTGTATTCCATAAGGCATAAGCATCTTTCAGTTTGGCAAGATTTGCACTGAATATTGAATGAAGCAGCTTTCTCTCATAGAGAGACAAGCTTTTGAGCAGATTTGGGCTAGATTTCATTTCACTTGAACAGAAGCACTATTTCAACATTACTGGTCTCAGAAAACCTGTAAACTGACAATCTTGAGCATTGAAGTCCAAACATAAGTTTTTGTGCATATAACTTCTAACACATTAAAAACTGTCTCACTGCATTGCAGAAATCATTTTATTTCATAAGACATAAGCATCTTTCAGTTTGGCAAGATTTGCACTGAATATTGAATGAAGCAGCTTTCTCTCATAAAGAGACAAGCTTTTGAGCAGATTTGGGCTAGATTTCACTTCATTTTAACAGAAGCACTATTTCAAAATGACTGGTCTCAGAAACCTGTAAACTGAAAATCTTGAGCATTGAAGTCCTAACATATGTTTTTTATGCATATAACTTCTAACACATTAAAAACTGTCTTACAGCATTGCAAAAACATTGTATTCCATAAGGCATAAGCATCTTTCAGTTTGGCAAGATTTGCACTGAATATTGAATGAAGCAGCTGTCTCTCATAGAGAGACAAGCTTTTGAGCAGATTTGGGCTAGATTTCATTTCATTTGAACAGAAGCACTATTTCAAAATTACTGGTCTCAGAAACCTGTAAACTGACAATCTTGAGCACTGAAGACCTAACATAAGTTTTTGTGCATATAACTTCAAACACATTAAAAACTGTCTTACAGCATTGCAAAAACATTGTAATTCATAAGTCATAAGCATCTTTCAGTTTGGCAAGATTTTCACTGAATATTGAATGAAGCAGCTTTCACTCATAGAGAGACAATCTTTTGAGCAGATTTGGGCTAGATTTCATTTCATTTGAACAGAAGCACTATTTCAACATTACTGGTCTCAGAAACCTGTAAACTGACAATCTTGAGCATTGAAGTCCTAACATAAGTTTTTGTGCATATAACTTCTAACACATTAAAAACTCTCTTACAGCATTGCAAAAACATTGTATTTCATAAGGCATAAGCATCTTTCAGTTTGGCAAGATTTGCACTGAACATTGAATGAAGCAGCTCTATCTCACAGAGAGAGAAGCTTTTGAGCAGATTTGGGCTAGATTTCACTTCATTTGAACAGAAGCACTATTTCAACATTACTGGTCTCAGAAACCTGTAAACTGACAATCTTGAGCATTGAAGTCCTAACATAAGTTTTTGTGCAAATAACTTCTAACACATTAAAAACTGTCTTACAGCATTGCAAAAACATTGTATTTCATAAGGCATAAGCATCTTTCAGTTTGGCAAGATTTGCACTGAATATTGAATGAAGCAGCTTTCTCTCATATAGAGACAATCTTTTGAGCAGATTTGGGCTAGATTTCACTTCATTTGAACAGAAGCACTATTTCAACATTACTGGTCTCAGAAACCTGTAAACTGACAATCTTGAGCATTGAAGTCCTAACATAAGTTTTTGTGCATATAACTTCTAACACATTAAAAACTGTCTTACAGCATTGCAAAAACATTGTATTTCATAAGGCATAAGCATCTTTCAGTTTGGCAAGATTTGCACTGAATATTGGATGAAGCAGCTTTCTCTCATAGAGAGACAAGCTTTTGAGCAGATTTGGGCTAGATTTCACTTCATTTGAACAGAAGCACTATTTCAACATTACTGGTCTCAGAAACCTGTAAACTGACAATCTTGAGCATTGAAGTCCTAACATAAGTTTTTGTGCATATAACTTCTAACACATTAAAAACTGTCTCACTGCATGGCAGAAAACATTTTATTTCATAAGACATAAGCATCTTTCAGTTTGGCAAGATTTGCACTGAACATTGAATGAAGCAGCTCTATCTCACAGAGAGAGAAGCTTTTGAGCAGATTTGGGCTAGATTTCACTTCATTTGAACAGAAGCACTATTTCAACATTACTGGTCTCAGAAACCTGTAAACTGACAATCTTGAGCATTGAAGTCCTAACATGTGTTTTTGTGCATATAACTTCTAACACATTAAAAGCTGTCTTACAGCATTGCATAAACATTGTATTCCATAAGGCATAAGCATCTTTCAGTTTGGCAAGATTTGCACTGAATATTGAATGAAGCAGCTTTCTCTCATAGAGAGACAAGCTTTTGAGCAGATTTGGGCTAGATTTCACTTCATTTGAACAGAAGCACTATTTCAACATTACTGGTCTCAGAAACCTGTAAACTGACAATCTTGAGCATTGAAGTCCTAACATAAGTTTTTGTGCATATAACTTCTAACGCATTAAAAACTGTCTTACAGCATTGCAAAAACATTGTATTTCATAAGGCATAAGCATCTTTCAGTTTGGCAAGATTTGCACTGAATATTGAATGAAGCAGCTTTCTCTCATAGAGAGACAAGCTTTTGAGCAGATTTGGGCTAGATTTCACTTCATTTGAACAGAAGCACTATTTCAACATTACTGGTCTCAGAAACCTGTAAACTGACAATCTTGAGCACTAAGGACCTAACATAAGTTTTTGTGCATATAACTTCTAACACATTAAAAACTGTCTCACTGCATGGCAGAAAACATTTTATTTCATAAGACATAAGCATCTTTCAGTTTGGCAAGATTTGCACTGAACATTGAATGAAGCAGCTCTATCTCACAGAGAGAGAAGCTTTTGAGCAGATTTGGGCTAGATTTCACTTCATTTGAACAGAAGCACTATTTCGACATTACTGGTCTCAGAAACCTGTAAACTGACAATCTTGAGCATTGAAGTCCTAACATATGTTTTTGTGCATATAACTTCTAACACATTAAAAACTGTCTTACAGCATTGCAAAAACATTGTATTCCATAAGGCCTAAGCATCTTTCAGTTTGGCAAGATTTGCACTGAATATTGAATAAAGCAGCTTTCTCTCATAAAGAGACAAGCTTTTGAGCAGATTTGGGCTAGATTTCACTTCATTTGAACAGAAGCACTATTTCAACATTACTGGTCTCAGAAACCTGTAAAATGACAATCTTGAGCATTGAAGTCCTAACATAAGTTTTTGTGCATATAACTTCTAACACATTAAAAACTGTCTCACTGCATTGCAGAAATCATTTTATTTCATAAGACATAAGCATCTTTCAGTTTGGCAAGATTTGCACTGAATATTGAATGAAATAGCTCTATCTCACAGAGAGACAAGCTTTTGAGCAGATTTGGGCTAGATTTTACTTCATTTGAACAGAAGCACTATTTCAACATGACTGGTCTCAGAAACCTGTAAACTGACAATCTTGAGCATTGAAGTCCTAGTCCTAACATATGTTTTTGTGCATATAACTTCTAACATATTAAAAACTGTCTTACAGCATTGCAAAAACATTGTATTCCATAAGGCATAAGCATCTTTCAGTTTGGCAAGATTTGCACTGAATATTGAATGAAGCAGCTTTCTCTCATAGAGAGACAAGCTTTTGAGCAGATTTGGGCTAGATTTCACTTCATTTTAACAGAAGCACTATTTCAACATCACTGGTCTCAGAAACCTGTAAACTGACAATCTTGAGCACTAAGGACCTAACATAAGTTTTTGTGCATATAACTTCTAACACATTAAAAACTGCCTCACTGCATTGCAGAAATCATTTTATTTCATAAGGCATAAGCATCTTTCAGTTTGGCAAGATTTGCACTGAATATTGAATGAAGCAGCTATCTCTCATAGAGAGACGAGCTTTTGAGCAGATTTGGGCTAGATTTCACTTCATTTGAACAGAAGCACTATTTCGACATTACTGGTCTCAGAAACCTGTAAACTGACAATCTTGAGCATTGAAGTCCTAACATATGTTTTTGTGCATATAACTTCTAACACATTAAAAACTGTCTTACAGCATTGCAAAAACATTGTATTCCATAAGGCCTAAGCATCTTTCAGTTTGGCAAGATTTGCACTGAATATTGAATAAAGCAGCTTTCTCTCATAAAGAGACAAGCTTTTGAGCAGATTTGGGCTAGATTTCACTTCATTTGAACAGAAGCACTATTTCAACATTACTGGTCTCAGAAACCTGTAAAATGACAATCTTGAGCATTGAAGTCCTAACATAAGTTTTTGTGCATATAACTTCTAACACATTAAAAACTGTCTCACTGCATTGCAGAAATCATTTTATTTCATAAGACATAAGCATCTTTCAGTTTGGCAAGATTTGCACTGAATATTGAATGAAATAGCTCTATCTCACAGAGAGACAAGCTTTTGAGCAGATTTGGGCTAGATTTTACTTCATTTGAACAGAAGCACTATTTCAACATGACTGGTCTCAGAAACCTGTAAACTGACAATCTTGAGCATTGAAGTCCTAGTCCTAACATATGTTTTTGTGCATATAACTTCTAACATATTAAAAACTGTCTTACAGCATTGCAAAAACATTGTATTCCATAAGGCATAAGCATCTTTCAGTTTGGCAAGATTTGCACTGAATATTGAATGAAGCAGCTTTCTCTCATAGAGAGACAAGCTTTTGAGCAGATTTGGGCTAGATTTCATTTCACTTGAACAGAAGCACTATTTCAACATTACTGGTCTCAGAAAACCTGTAAACTGACAATCTTGAGCATTGAAGTCCAAACATAAGTTTTTGTGCATATAACTTCTAACACATTAAAAACTGTCTCACTGCATTGCAGAAATCATTTTATTTCATAAGACATAAGCATCTTTCAGTTTGGCAAGATTTGCACTGAATATTGAATGAAGCAGCTTTCTCTCATAAAGAGACAAGCTTTTGAGCAGATTTGGGCTAGATTTCACTTCATTTTAACAGAAGCACTATTTCAAAATGACTGGTCTCAGAAACCTGTAAACTGAAAATCTTGAGCATTGAAGTCCTAACATATGTTTTTTATGCATATAACTTCTAACACATTAAAAACTGTCTTACAGCATTGCAAAAACATTGTATTCCATAAGGCATAAGCATCTTTCAGTTTGGCAAGATTTGCACTGAATATTGAATGAAGCAGCTGTCTCTCATAGAGAGACAAGCTTTTGAGCAGATTTGGGCTAGATTTCATTTCATTTGAACAGAAGCACTATTTCAAAATTACTGGTCTCAGAAACCTGTAAACTGGCAATCTTGAGCACTGAAGACCTAACATAAGTTTTTGTGCATATAACTTCAAACACATTAAAAACTGTCTTACAGCATTGCAAAAACATTGTAATTCATAAGTCATAAGCATCTTTCAGTTTGGCAAGATTTTCACTGAATATTGAATGAAGCAGCTTTCACTCATAGAGAGACAATCTTTTGAGCAGATTTGGGCTAGATTTCATTTCATTTGAACAGAAGCACTATTTCAACATTACTGGTCTCAGAAACCTGTAAACTGACAATCTTGAGCATTGAAGTCCTAACATAAGTTTTTGTGCAAATAACTTCTAACACATTAAAAACTGTCTTACAGCATTGCAAAAACATTGTATTTCATAAGGCATAAGCATCTTTCAGTTTGGCAAGATTTGCACTGAACATTGAATGAAGCAGCTCTATCTCACAGAGAGAGAAGCTTTTGAGCAGATTTGGGCTAGATTTCACTTCATTTGAACAGAAGCACTATTTCAACATTACTGGTCTCAGAAACCTGTAAACTGACAATCTTGAGCATTGAAGTCCTAACATAAGTTTTTGTGCAAATAACTTCTAACACATTAAAAACTGTCTTACAGCATTGCAAAAACATTGTATTTCATAAGGCATAAGCATCTTTCAGTTTGGCAAGATTTGCACTGAATATTGAATGAAGCAGCTTTCTCTCATATAGAGACAATCTTTTGAGCAGATTTGGGCTAGATTTCACTTCATTTGAACAGAAGCACTATTTCAACATTACTGGTCTCAGAAACCTGTAAACTGACAATCTTGAGCATTGAAGTCCTAACATAAGTTTTTGTGCATATAACTTCTAACACATTAAAAACTGTCTTACAGCATTGCAAAAACATTGTATTTCATAAGGCATAAGCATCTTTCAGTTTGGCAAGATTTGCACTGAATATTGGATGAAGCAGCTTTCTCTCATAGAGAGACAAGCTTTTGAGCAGATTTGGGCTAGATTTCACTTCATTTGAACAGAAGCACTATTTCAACATTACTGGTCTCAGAAACCTGTAAACTGACAATCTTGAGCATTGAAGTCCTAACATAAGTTTTTGTGCATATAACTTCTAACACATTAAAAACTGTCTCACTGCATGGCAGAAAACATTTTATTTCATAAGACATAAGCATCTTTCAGTTTGGCAAGATTTGCACTGAACATTGAATGAAGCAGCTCTACCTCACAGAGAGAGAAGCTTTTGAGCAGATTTGGGCTAGATTTCACTTCATTTGAACAGAAGCACTATTTCAACATTACTGGTCTCAGAAACCTGTAAACTGACAATCTTGAGCATTGAAGTCCTAACATGTGTTTTTGTGCATATAACTTCTAACACATTAAAAGCTGTCTTACAGCATTGCATAAACATTGTATTCCATAAGGCATAAGCATCTTTCAGTTTGGCAAGATTTGCACTGAATATTGAATGAAGCAGCTTTCTCTCATAGAGAGACAAGCTTTTGAGCAGATTTGGGCTAGATTTCACTTCATTTGAACAGAAGCACTATTTCAACATTACTGGTCTCAGAAACCTGTAAACTGACAATCTTGAGCATTGAAGTCCTAACATAAGTTTTTGTGCATATAACTTCTAACGCATTAAAAACTGTCTTACAGCATTGCAAAAACATTGTATTTCATAAGGCATAAGCATCTTTCAGTTTGGCAAGATTTGCACTGAATATTGAATGAAGCAGCTTTCTCTCATAGAGAGACAAGCTTTTGAGCAGATTTGGGCTAGATTTCACTTCATTTGAACAGAAGCACTATTTCAACATTACTGGTCTCAGAAACCTGTAAACTGACAATCTTGAGCACTAAGGACCTAACATAAGTTTTTGTGCATATAACTTCTAACACATTAAAAACTGTCTCACTGCATGGCAGAAAACATTTTATTTCATAAGACATAAGCATCTTTCAGTTTGGCAAGATTTGCACTGAACATTGAATGAAGCAGCTCTATCTCACAGAGAGAGAAGCTTTTGAGCAGATTTGGGCTAGATTTCACTTCATTTGAACAGAAGCACTATTTCAACATTACTGGTCTCAGAAACCTGTAAACTGACAATCTTGAGCATTGAAGTCCTAACATGTGTTTTTGTGCATATAACTTCTAACACATTAAAAGCTGTCTTACAGCATTGCATAAACATTGTATTCCATAAGGCATAAGCATCTTTCAGTTTGGCAAGATTTGCACTGAATATTGAATGAAGCAGCTTTCTCTCATAGAGAGACAAGCTTTTGAGCAGATTTGGGCTAGATTTCACTTCATTTGAACAGAAGCACTATTTCAACATTACTGGTCTCAGAAACCTGTAAACTGACAATCTTGAGCATTGAAGTCCTAACATAAGTTTTTGTGCATATAACTTCTAACGCATTAAAAACTGTCTTACAGCATTGCAAAAACATTGTATTTCATAAGGCATAAGCATCTTTCAGTTTGGCAAGATTTGCACTGAATATTGAATGAAGCAGCTTTCTCTCATAGAGAGACAAGCTTTTGAGCAGATTTGGGCTAGATTTCACTTCATTTGAACAGAAGCACTATTTCAACATTACTGGTCTCAGAAACCTGTAAACTGACAATCTTGAGCACTAAGGACCTAACATAAGTTTTTGTGCATATAACTTCTAACACATTAAAAACTGCCTCACTGCATTGCAGAAATCATTTTATTTCATAAGGCATAAGCATCTTTCAGTTTGGCAAGATTTGCACTGAATATTGAATGAAGCAGCTATCTCTCATAGAGAGACGAGCTTTTGAGCAGATTTGGGCTAGATTTCACTTCATTTGAACAGAAGCACTATTTCAACATTACTGGTCTCAGAAACCTGTAAACTGACAATCTTGAGCACTGAAGACCTAACATAAGTTTTTGTGCATATAACTTCTTACACATTAAAAACTGCCTCACTGCATTGCAGAAATCATTTTATTTCATAAGACATAAGCATCTTTCAGTTTAGCAAGATTTGCACTGAACATTGAATGAAGCAGCTCTATCTCAAAGAGAGACAACCTTTTGAGCAGATTTGGGATAGATTTCACTTCATTTGAACAGAAGCACTATTTCAACATCACTGGTCTCAGAAACCTGTAAACTGACAATCTTGAGCATTGAAGTCCTAACATAAGTTTTTGTGCATATAACTTCTAACACATTAAAAACTGTCTTACAGCATTGCAAAAACATTGTATTTCATAAGGCATAAGCATCTTTCAGATTGGCAAGATTTGCACTGAATATTGAATGAAGCAGCTTTCTCTCATAGAGAGACAGGCTTTTGAGCAGATTTGGGCTAGATTTCACTTCATTTGAACAGAAGCACTATTTCAACATAACTGGTCTCAGAAACCTATAAACTGACAATCTTGAGCATTGAAGTCCAGACATAAGTTTTTGTGCATATAACTTCTAACATATTAAAAACTGTCTCACTGCATTGCAGAAATCATTTTATTTCATAAGACATAAGCATCTTTCAGTTTGGCAAGATTTGCACTGAATATTGAATGAAGCAGCTTTCTCTCATAGAGAGACAAGCTTTTGAGCAGGTTTGGGCTAGATTTCACCACATTTGAACAGAAGCACTATTTCAACATTACTGGTCTCAAAAACCTGTAAACTGACAATCTTGAGCATTGAAGTCCTAACATAAGTTTTTGTGCATATAACTTCTAACACATTAAAAACGGTCTCACTGCATTGCAGAAAACATTTTATTTCATAAGACATAAGCATCTTTCAGTTTGGCAAGATTTGCACTGAACATTGAATGAAGCAGCTCTATCTCACAGAGAGAGAAGCTTTTGAGCAGATTTGGGCTAGATTTCACTTCATTTGAACAGAAGCACTATTTCAACATTACTGGTCTCAGAAACCTGTAAACTGACAATCTTGAGCATTGAAGTCCTAACATAAGTTTTTGTGCATATAACTTCTAACACATTAAAAACTGTCTCACTGCATTGCAGAAATCATTTTATTTCATAAGACATAAGCATCTTTTAGTTTGGCAAGATTTGCACTGAACATTGAATGAAGCAGCTCTATCTCACAGAGAGAGAAGCTTTTGAGCAGATTTGGGCTAGATTTCACTTCATTTGAACAGAAGCACTATTTCAACATTACTGGTCTCAGAAACCTGTAAACTGACAATCTTGAGTATTAAAGTCCTAACATAAGTTTTTGTGCATATAACTTCTAACACATTAAAAACTGCCTCACTGCATGACAGAAATCATTTTATTTCATAAGACATAAGCATCTTTCAGTTTGGCAAGATTTGCACTGAACATTGAATGAAGCAGCTCTATCTCACAGAGAGACAACCTTTTGAGCAGATTTGGGATAGATTTCACTTCATTTGAACAGAAGCACTATTTCAACATCACTGGTCTCAGAAACCTGTAAACTGACAATCTTGAGCATTGAAGTCCTAACATAAGTTTTTGTGCATATAACTTCTAACACATTAAAAACTGTCTCACTGCATTGCAGAAATCATTTTATTTCACAAGACATAAGCATCTTTCAGTTTGGCAAGATTTGCACTGAATATTGAATGAAGCAGCTTTCTCTCATAGAGAGACAAGCTTTTGAGCAGGTTTGGGCTAGATTTCACCACATTTGAACAGAAGCACTATTTCAACATTACTGGTCTCAGAAACCTGTAAACTGACAATCTTGAGCACTGAAGACCTAACATAAGTTTTTGTGCATATAACTTCTTACACATTAAAAACTGCCTCACTGCATTGCAGAAATCATTTTATTTCATAAGACATAAGCATCTTTCAGTTTAGCAAGATTTGCACTGAACATTGAATGAAGCAGCTCTATCTCAAAGAGAGACAACCTTTTGAGCAGATTTGGGATAGATTTCACTTCATTTGAACAGAAGCACTATTTCAACATCACTGGTCTCAGAAACCTGTAAACTGACAATCTTGAGCATTGAAGTCCTAACATAAGTTTTTGTGCATATAACTTCTAACACATTAAAAACTGTCTTACAGCATTGCAAAAACATTGTATTTCATAAGGCATAAGCATCTTTCAGATTGGCAAGATTTGCACTGAATATTGAATGAAGCAGCTTTCTCTCATAGAGAGACAGGCTTTTGAGCAGATTTGGGCTAGATTTCACTTCATTTGAACAGAAGCACTATTTCAACATAACTGGTCTCAGAAACCTATAAACTGACAATCTTGAGCATTGAAGTCCAGACATAAGTTTTTGTGCATATAACTTCTAACATATTAAAAACTGTCTCACTGCATTGCAGAAATCATTTTATTTCATAAGACATAAGCATCTTTCAGTTTGGCAAGATTTGCACTGAATATTGAATGAAGCAGCTTTCTCTCATAGAGAGACAAGCTTTTGAGCAGGTTTGGGCTAGATTTCACCACATTTGAACAGAAGCACTATTTCAACATTACTGGTCTCAAAAACCTGTAAACTGACAATCTTGAGCATTGAAGTCCTAACATAAGTTTTTGTGCATATAACTTCTAACACATTAAAAACGGTCTCACTGCATTGCAGAAAACATTTTATTTCATAAGACATAAGCATCTTTCAGTTTGGCAAGATTTGCACTGAACATTGAATGAAGCAGCTCTATCTCACAGAGAGAGAAGCTTTTGAGCAGATTTGGGCTAGATTTCACTTCATTTGAACAGAAGCACTATTTCAACATTACTGGTCTCAGAAACCTGTAAACTGACAATCTTGAGCATTGAAGTCCTAACATAAGTTTTTGTGCATATAACTTCTAACACATTAAAAACTGTCTCACTGCATTGCAGAAATCATTTTATTTCATAAGACATAAGCATCTTTTAGTTTGGCAAGATTTGCACTGAACATTGAATGAAGCAGCTCTATCTCACAGAGAGAGAAGCTTTTGAGCAGATTTGGGCTAGATTTCACTTCATTTGAACAGAAGCACTATTTCAACATTACTGGTCTCAGAAACCTGTAAACTGACAATCTTGAGTATTAAAGTCCTAACATAAGTTTTTGTGCATATAACTTCTAACACATTAAAAACTGCCTCACTGCATGACAGAAATCATTTTATTTCATAAGACATAAGCATCTTTCAGTTTGGCAAGATTTGCACTGAACATTGAATGAAGCAGCTCTATCTCACAGAGAGACAACCTTTTGAGCAGATTTGGGATAGATTTCACTTCATTTGAACAGAAGCACTATTTCAACATCACTGGTCTCAGAAACCTGTAAACTGACAATCTTGAGCATTGAAGTCCTAACATAAGTTTTTGTGCATATAACTTCTAACACATTAAAAACTGTCTCACTGCATTGCAGAAATCATTTTATTTCACAAGACATAAGCATCTTTCAGTTTGGCAAGATTTGCACTGAATATTGAATGAAGCAGCTTTCTCTCATAGAGAGACAAGCTTTTGAGCAGGTTTGGGCTAGATTTCACCACATTTGAACAGAAGCACTATTTCAACATTACTGGTCTCAGAAGCCTGTAAACTGACAATCTTGAGCATTGAAGTCCTAACATAAGTTTTTGTTTATATAACTTCAAACACATTAAAAACTGTCTTACAGCATTGCAAAAAACATTGTATTTCATAACACATAAGCATCTTTCAGTTTGGCAAGATTTACACTGAACATTGAATGAAGCAGCTTTCTCACATTGAGAGAGCAGCTTTTTAGCAGATTTGGGCTTGTTTTAACTTCATTTGAACAGAAGCACTATTTCAACATTATTGGTCTCAGAAACCTGTAAACTGACAATCTTGAGCATTGAAGCTCTAACATAGGTTTTTGTGCATATAACTTCTAACACATTAAAAGCTGTCTTACAGCATTGCAAACATATCGTATTTCATAACACATGAGCATCTTTCAGTTTGTTAAGATTTGCACTGAACATTGAATGAAGCAGCTTTCTCACATTGAGAGAGCAGCTTTTTAGCAGATTTGGGCTTGTTTTAACTTAATTTGAACAGAAGTACTATTTCAACATTATTGGTCTCAGAAACCTGTAAACTGACAATCTAGAGGATTGAAGCTCTAACATAAGTTTTTGTGCATATAACTTCAAACACATTAAAAACTGTCTTACAGCATTGCAAAAAACATTGTATTTCATAAGACATAAGCATCTTTCAGTTTGTTAAGATTTGCACTGAACATTGAATGAAGCAGCTTTCTCAAATTGAGAGAGCAGCTTTATAGCAGATTTGGGCTTGTTTTAACTTCATTTGAACAGAAGCACTATTTCAACATTATTGGTCTCAGAAACCTGTAAACTGACAACCTAGAGCATTGAAGCTCTAACATAAGTTTTTGTGCATATAACTTCTAACACATTAAAAACTGTCTTACAGCATTGCAAACACATTGTATTTCATAACACATAAGCATCTTTCAGTTTGTTAATATTTGCACTGAACATTGAATGAAGCAGCTTTCTCACATTGAGAGAGCACCTTTGGAGCAGATTTGGGCTTGTTTTAATTTCATTTGAACACAAGCACTATTTCAACATTATTGGTCTCAGAAACCTGTAAACTGACAATCTTGAGCATTGAAGTCCTAACATATGTTTTTGTGCATATAACTTCTAACACATTAAAAGCTGTCTTACAGCATTGCATAAACATTGTATTCCATAAGGCATAAGCATCTTTCAGTTTGGCAAGATTTGCACTGAATATTGAATGAAGCAGCTTTCTCTCATAGAGAGACAAGCTTTTGAGCAGATTTGGGCTAGATTTCACTTCATTTGAACAGAAGCACTATTTCAACATTACTGGTCTCAGAAACCTGTAAACTGACAATCTTGAGCATTGAAGTCCTAACATAAGTTTTTGTGCATATAACTTCTAACACATTAAAAACTGTCTTACAGCATTGCAAAAACATTGTATTTCATAAGGCATAAGCATCTTTCAGTTTGGCAAGATTTGCACTGAATATTGAATGAAGCAGCTTTCTCTCATAGAGAGACAAGCTTTTGAGCAGATTTGGGCTAGATTTCACTTCATTTGAACAGAAGCACTATTTCAACATTACTGGTCTCAGAAACCTGTAAACTGACAATCTTGAGCACTAAGGACCTAACATAAGTTTTTGTGCATATAACTTCTAACACATTAAAAACTGCCTCACTGCATTGCAGAAATCATTTTATTTCATAAGGCATAAGCATCTTTCAGTTTGGCAAGATTTGCACTGAATATTGAATGAAGCAGCTTTCTCTCATAGAGAGACAAGCTTTTGAGCAGATTTGGGCTAGATTTCACTTCATTTGAACAGAAGCACTATTTCAACATTACTGGTCTCAGAAACCTGTAAACTGACAATCTTGAGCACTGAAGACCTAACATAAGTTTTTGTGCATATAACTTCTTACACATTAAAAACTGCCTCACTGCATTGCAGAAATCATTTTATTTCATAAGACATAAGCATCTTTCAGTTTAGCAAGATTTGCACTGAACATTGAATGAAGCAGCTCTATCTCACAGAGAGACAACCTTTTGAGCAGATTTGGGATAGATTTCACTTCATTTGAACAGAAGCACTATTTCAACATCACTGGTCTCAGAAACCTGTAAACTGACAATCTTGAGCATTGAAGTCCTAACATAAGTTTTTGTGCATATAACTTCTAACACATTAAAAACTGTCTTACAGCATTGCAGAAATCATTTTATTTCATAAGACATAAGCATCTTTCAGTTTGGCAAGATTTGCACTGAATATTGAATGAAGCAGCTTTCTCTCATAGAGAGACAAGCTTTTGAGCAGGTTTGGGCTAGATTTCACCACATTTGAACAGAAGCACTATTTCAACATTACTGGTCTCAAAAACCTGTAAACTGACAATCTTGAGCATTGAAGTCCTAACATAAGTTTTTGTGCATATAACTTCTAACACATTAAAAACTGTCTCACTGCATTGCAGAAAACATTTTATTTCATAAGACATAAGCATCTTTCAGTTTGGCAAGATTTGCACTGAACATTGAATGAAGCAGCTCTATCTCACAGAGAGAGAAGCTTTTGAGCAGATTTGGGATAGATTTCACTTCATTTGAACAGAAGCACTATTTCAACATTACTGGTCTCAGAAACCTGTAAACTGACAATCTTGAGTATTAAAGTCCTAACATAAGTTTTTGTGCATATAACTTCTAACACATTAAAAAGTGTCTTACAGCATTGCAAAAACATTGTATTTCATAAGGCATAAGCATCTTTCAGTTTGGCAAGATTTGCACTGAATATTGAATGAAGCAGCTTTCTCTCATAGAGAGACAAGCTTTTGAGCAGATTTGGGATAGATTTCACTTCATTTGAACAGAAGCACTATTTCAACATTACTGGTCTCCGAAACCTGTAAACTGACAATCTTGAGCACTGAAGAACTAACATATGTTTTTGTGCATATAACTTCTAACACATTAAAAACTGCCTCACTGCATGACAGAAATCATTTTATTTCATAAGACATAAGCATCTTTCAGTTTGGCAAGATTTGCACTGAACATTGAATGAAGCAGCTCTATCTCACAGAGAGACAACCTTTTGAGCAGATTTGGGATAGATTTCACTTCATTTGAACAGAAGCACTATTTCAACATCACTGGTCTCAGAAACCTGTAAACTGACAATCTTGAGCATTGAAGTCCTAACATAAGTTTTTGTGCATATAACTTCTAACACATTAAAAACTGTCTCACTGCATTGCAGAAATCATTTTATTTCACAAGACATAAGCATCTTTCAGTTTGGCAAGATTTGCACTGAATATTGAATGAAGCAGCTTTCTCTCATAGAGAGACAAGCTTTTGAGCAGGTTTGGGCTAGATTTCACCACATTTGAACAGAAGCACTATTTCAACATTACTGGTCTCAGAAACCTGTAAACTGACAATCTTGAGCATTGAAGTCCTAACATAAATTTTTGTTTATATAACTTCAAACACATTAAAAACTGTCTTACAGCATTGCAAAAAACATTGTATTTCATAAGACATAAGCATCTTTCAGTTTGGCAAGATTTACACTGAACATTGAATGAAGCAGCTTTCTCACATTGAGAGAGCAGCTTTTTAGCAGATTTGGGCTTGTTTTAACTTCATTTGAACAGAAGCACTATTTCAACATTATTGGTCTCAGAAACCTGTAAACTGACAATCTTGAGCATTGAAGCTCTAACATAAGTTTTTGTGCATATAACTTCTAACACATTAAAAACTGTCTTACAGCATTGCAAAAAACATTGTATTTCATAAGACATAAGCATCTTTCAGTTTGGCAAATTTTACACTAAACATTGAATGAAGCAGGTTTCTCACATTGAGAGAGCAGCTTTTGAGCAGATTTGGGCTAGTTTTAACTTCATTTGAACATAAGCACTATTTCAACATTATTGGTCTCAGAAACCTGTATACTGAAATTCTAGAGCATTTAAGCTCTAACATAGGTTTTTGTGCATATAACTTCTAACACATTAAAAACTGTCTTACAGCATTGCAAACACATTGTATTTCATAACACATAAGCATCTTTTAGTTTGTTAAGATTTGCACTGAACATTGAATGAAGCAGCTTTCTCACATTGAGAGAGCAGCTTTTTAGCAGATTTGGGCTTGTTTTAACTTCATTTGAACAGAAGTACTATTTCAACATTATTGGTCTCAGAAACCTGTAAACTGACAATCTAGAGGATTGAAGCTCTAACATAAGTTTTTGTGCATATAACTTCTAACACATTAAAAACTGTCTTACAGCATTGCAAAAAACATTGTATTTCATAAGACATAAGCATCTTTCAGTTTGGCAAATTTTACACTAAACATTGAATGAAGCAGGTTTCTCACATTGAGAGAGCAGCTTTATAGCAGATTTGGGCTAGTTTTAACTTCATTTGAACAAAAGCACTATTTCAACATTATTGGTCTCAGAAACCTGTATACTGAAATTCTAGAGCATTGAAGCTATAACATAAGTTTTTGTGCATATAACTTCTAACACATTAAAAACTGTCTTACAGCATTACAAAAACATTGTATTTCATAACACATAAGCATCTTTCAGTTTGTTAATATTTGCACTGAACATTGAATGAAGCAGCTTTCTCACATTGAGAGAGCAGCTTTTTAGCAGATTTGGGCTTGTTTTAACTTCATTTGAACAGAAGCACTATTTCAACATTATTGGTCTCAGAAACCTGTAAACTGACAATCTTGAGCATTGAAGCTCTAACATAGGTTTTTGTGCATATAACTTCTAACACATTAAAAACTGTCTTACAGCATTGCAAACACATTGTATTTCATAACACATACGCATCTTTCAGTTTGTTAAGATTTGCACTGAACATTGAATGAAGCAGCTTTCTCACATTGAGAGAGCAGCTTTATAGCAGATTTGGGCTTGTTTTAACTTCATTTGAACAGAAGTACTATTTCAACATTATTGGTCTCAGAAACCTGTAAACTGACAACCTAGAGCATTGAAGCTCTAACATAAGTATTTGTGCATATAACTTCTAACACATTAAAAACTGTCTTACAGCATTGCAAAAAACATTGTATTTCATAAGACAGAAGCATCTTTCAGTTTGGCGAAATTTACACTGAACATTGAATGAAGCAGCTTTCTCACATTGAGAGAGCAGCTTTTGAGCAGATTTGGGCTTGTTTTAACTTCATTTGAACAGAAGCACTATTTCAACATTATTGGTCTCAGAAAACTGCAAACTGACAATCTAGAGCTATGAAGCTCTAACATAAGTATTTGTGCATATAAATTCTAACACATTAAAAACTGTCTTACAGCATTGCAAAAAAACATTGTATTTCATAAGACATAAGCATCTTTCAGTTTGGCAAGATTTGCACTGAACATTGAATGAAGCAGCTTTCTCACATTGAGAGAGCAGCTTTTGAGCAGATTTGGGCTAGATTTCACTTCATTTGAACAGAAGCACTATTTCAACATTAGTGGTCTCAGAAACCTGAAAACTGACAATCTTGAGGATTGAAGCTCTAACATACGTTTTTGTGCATATCACTTCTAACACATTAAAAACTGTCTTACAGCATTGCAAAATCATTGTATTTCATGACACATAAGCATCTTTCAGTTTGGCAAGTTTTGCACTAAACATTGAATGAAGCAGGTTTCTCGCATTGAGAGAGCAGCTTTTGAGCAGATTGGGCTAGTTTTAACTTCATTTGAAAAAAATCACTTATTCATCATTTTAGGTCTCAGAAACCTGAAAACTGACACTCTTGAGCATTGAAGCTCTAAAATAAGTTTTTGTGCATATAACTTCTAACACATTAAAACTGTCTTACAGCATTGCAAACACATTGTATTTCATAACACATAAGCATCTTTCAGTTTGTTAAGATTTGCACTGAACATTGAATGAAGCAGCTTTCTCACATTGAGAGAGCAGCTTTATAGCAGATTTGGCCTTGTTTTAACTTCATTTGAACAGAAGCACTATTTCAACATTATTGGTCTCAGAAACCTGTAAATTGACAATCTAGAGCATTGAAGCTCTAACATAAGTTTTTGTGCATATAACTTCTAACACATTAAAAACTGTCTTACAGCATTGCAAAAACATTGTATTTCATAACACATACGCATCTTTCAGTTTGTTAAGATTTGCACTGAACATTGAATGAAGCAGCTTTCTCACATTGAGAGAGCAGCTTTATAGCAGATTTGGGCTTGTTTTAACTTCATTTGAACAGAAGCACTATTTCAACATTATTGGTCTCAGAAAACTGTAAACTGACAATCTAGAGCTATGAAGCTCTAACATAAGTATTTGTTTATATAACTTCTAACACATTAAAAACTGTCTTACAGCATTGCAAAAAAACATTGTATTTCATAAGACATAAGCATCTTTCAGTTTGGCAAGATTTGCACTGAACATTGAATGAAGCAGCTTTCTCACATTGAGAGAGCAGCTTTTGAGCAGATTTGGGCTAGATTTCACTTCATTTGAACAGAAGCACTATTTCAACATTAGTGGTCTCAGAAACCTGAAAACTGACAATCTTGAGGATTGAAGCTCTAACATACGTTTTTGTGCATATCACTTCTAACACATTAAAAACTGTCTTACAGCATTGCAAAATCATTGTATTTCATGACACATAAGCATCTTTCAGTTTGGCAAGTTTTGCACTAAACATTGAATGAAGCAGGTTTCTCACATTGAGAGAGCAGCTTTTGAGCAGATTGGGCTAGTTTTAACTTCATTTGAAAAAAATCACTTATTCATCATTTTAGGTCTCAGAAACCTGAAAACTGACACTCTTGAGCATTGAAGCTCTAAAATAAGTTTTTGTGCATATAACTTCTAACACATTAAAACTGTCTTACAGCATTGCAAACACATTGTATTTCATAACACATAAGCATCTTTCAGTTTGTTAAGATTTGCACTGAACATTGAATGAAGCAGCTTTCTCACATTGAGAGAGCAGCTTTATAGCAGATTTGGGCTTGTTTTAACTTCATTTGAACAGAAGCACTATTTCAACATTATTGGTCTCAGAAACCTGTAAATTGACAATCTAGAGCATTGAAGCTCTAAAATAAGTTTTTTTTGTGCATATAACTTCTAACACATTAAAACTGTCTTACAGGATTGCAAACACATTGTATTTCATAACACATAAGCATCTTTCAGTTTGGAAAGATTTACACTGAACATTGAATGAAGCAGCTTTCTCACATTGAGAGAGCAGCTTTTGAGCAGATTTGGGCTTGTTTTAACTTCATTTGAACAGAAGCACTATTTCAACATTATTGGTCTCAGAAACCTGAAAACTGAAAATCTAGAGCATTGAAGATCTAACATAAGTTTTTGTGCATATAACTTCTAACACATTAAAAACTGTCTTACAGCATTGCAAAAAACATTGTATTTCATATGACATAAGCATCTTTCAGTTTGGCAAGTTTTACACTAAACATTGAATGAAGCAGGTTTCTCACAATGAGAGAGCAGCTTTTGAGCAGATTTGGGCTAGATTTCACTTCATTTGAACAGAAGCACTATTTCAACATTACTGGTCTCAGAAACCTGTAAACTGACAATCTAGAGCATTGAAGCTCTAACATAAGTTTTTGTGCATATAACTTCTAACACATTAAAAACTGTCTTACAGCATTGCAAAAACATTGTATTTCATAACATATAAGCATCTTTCAGTTTGGCAAGTTTTGCACTGAACATAGAATGAAGCAGCTTTCTCACATTGAGAGAGCAGCTTTTGAGCAGATTTGGGCTAGTTTTAACTTCATTTGAACATAAGCACTATTTCAACATTATTGGTCTCAGAAACCTGTATACTGAAATTCTAGAGCATTTAAGCTCTAACATAAGTTTTTGTGCATATAACTTCTAACACATTAAAAACTGTCTTACAGCATTGCAAACACATTGTATTTCATAACACATAAGCATCTTTTAGTTTGTTAAGATTTGCACTGAACATGAATGAAGCAGCTTTCTCACATTGAGAGAGCAGCTTTTTAGCAGATTTGCGCTTGTTTTAACTTCATTTGAACAGAAGTACTATTTCAACATTATTGGTCTCAGAAACCTGTAAACTGACAATCTAGAGGATTGAAGCTCTAACATAAGTTTTTGTGCATATAACTTCTAACACATTAAAAACTGTCTTACAGCATTGCAAAAAACATTGTATTTCATAAGACATAAGCATCTTTCAGTTTGGCAAATTTTACACTAAACATTGAATGAAGCAGGTTTCTCACATTGAGAGAGCAGCTTTTGAGCAGATTTGGGCTAGTTTTAACTTCATTTGAACAAAAGCACTATTTCAACATTATTGGTCTCAGAAACCTGTATACTGAAATTCTAGAGCATTGAAGCTATAACATAAGTTTTTGTGCATATAACTTCTAACACATTAAAAACTGTCTTACAGCATTACAAAAACATTGTATTTCATAACACATAAGCATCTTTCAGTTTGTTAATATTTGCACTGAACATTGAATGAAGCAGCTTTCTCACATTGAGAGAGCAGCTTTTTAGCAGATTTGGGCTTGTTTTAACTTCATTTGAACAGAAGCACTATTTCAACATTATTGGTCTCAGAAACCTGTAAACTGACAATCTTGAGCATTGAAGCTCTAACATAGGTTTTTGTGCATATAACTTCTAACACATTAAAAACTGTCTTACAGCATTGCAAACACATTGTATTTCATAACACATACGCATCTTTCAGTTTGTTAAGATTTGCACTGAACATTGAATGAAGCAGCTTTCTCACATTGAGAGAGCAGCTTTATAGCAGATTTGGGCTTGTTTTAACTTCATTTGAACAGAAGTACTATTTCAACATTATTGGTCTCAGAAACCTGTAAACTGACAACCTAGAGCATTGAAGCTCTAACATAAGTATTTGTGCATATAACTTCTAACACATTAAAAACTGTCTTACAGCATTGCAAAAAACATTGTATTTCATAAGACAGAAGCATCTTTCAGTTTGGCGAAATTTACACTGAACATTGGATGAAGCAGCTTTCTCACATTGAGAGAGCAGCTTTTGAGCAGATTTGGGCTTGTTTTAACTTCATTTGAACAGAAGCACTATTTCAACATTATTGGTCTCAGAAAACTGTAAACTGACAATCTAGAGCTATGAAGCTCTAACATAAGTATTTGTGCATATAACTTCTAACACATTAAAAACTGTTTTACAGCATTGCAAAAAAACATTGTATTTCATAAGACATAAGCATCTTTCAGTTTGGCAAGATTTGCACTGAACATTGAATGAAGCAGTTTTCTCACATTGAGAGAGCAGCTTTTGAGCAGATTTGGGCTAGATTTCACTTCATTTGAACAGAAGCACTATTTCAACATTAGTGTCTCAGAAACCTGAAAACTGACAATCTTGAGGATTGAAGCTCTAACATACGTTTTTGTGCATATCACTTCTAACACATTAAAAACTGTCTTACAGCATTGCAAAATCATTGTATTTCATGACACATAAGCATCTTTCAGTTTGGCAAGTTTTGCACTAAACATTGAATGAAGCAGGTTTCTCACATTGAGAGAGCAGCTTTATAGCAGATTTGGGCTTGTTTTAACTTCATTTGAACAGAAGTACTATTTCAACATGATTGGTCTCAGAAACCTGAAAACTGACACTCTTGAGCATTGAAGCTCTAAAATAAGTTTTTGTGCATATAACTTCTAACACATTAAAACTGTCTTACAGCATTGCAAAAACATTGTATTTCATAACATATAAGCATCTTTCAGTTTGGAAAGATTTGCACTGAACATTGAATGAAGCAGCTTTCTCACATTGAGAGAGCAGCTTTTGAGCAGATTTGGGCTAGATTTCACTTCATTTGAACAGAAACACTTTTTCAACATTAGTGGTCTCAGAAACCTGAAAACTGACAATCTTGAGGATTGAAGCTCTAACATAAGTTTTTGTGCATATCACTTCTAACACATTAAAAACTGTCTTACAGCATTGCAAAATCATTGTATTTCATGACACATAAGCATCTTTCAGTTTGGCAAGTTTTGCACTAAACATTGAATGAAGCAGCTTTCTCACATTGAGAGAGCAGCTTTTGAGCAGATTGGGCTGGTTTTAACTTCATTTGAAAAAAATTACTTATTCATCATTTTTTGTCTCAGAAACCTGAAAACTGACACTCTTGAGCATTGAAGCTCTAAAATAAGTTTTTTGTGCATATAACTTCTAACACATTGAAACTGTCTTACAGCATTGCAAACACATTGTATTTCATAACACATAAGCATCTTTCAGTTTGTTAAGATTTGCACTGAACATTGAATGAAGCAGCTTTCTCACATTGAGAGAGCAGCTTTTGAGCAGATTTGGGCTTGTTTTAACTTCATTTGAACAGAAGCACTATTTCAACATTATTGGTCTCAGAAACCTGAAAACTGAAAATCTAGAGCATTGAAGATCTAACATAAGTTTTTGTGCATATAACTTCTAACACATTAAAAACTGTCTTACAGCATTGCAAAAAACATTGTATTTCATATGACATAAGCATCTTTCAGTTTGGCAAGTTTTACACTAAACATTGAATGAAGCAGGTTTCTCACAATGAGAGAGCAGCTTTTGAGCAAATTTGGGCTAGATTTCACTTCATTTGAACAGAAGCACTATTTCAACATTACTGGTCTCAGAAACCTGTAAACTGACAATCTAGAGCATTGAAGCTCTAACATAAGTTTTTGTGCATATAACTTCTAACACATTAAAAACTGTCTTACAGCATTGCAAAAACATTGTATTTCATAACATATAAGCATCTTTCAGTTTGGCAAGTTTTGCACTGAACATTGAATGAAGCAGCTTTCTCACATTGAGAGAGCAGCTTTTGAGCAGATTTGGGCTAGTTTTAACTTCATTTGAACAAAAGCACTATTTCAACATTATTGGTCTCAGAAACCTGTATACTGAAATTCTAGAGCATTTAAGCTCTAACATAAGTTTTTGTGCATATAACTTCTATTACATTAAAAACTGTCTTACAAGCATTGCAAACACATTGTATTTCATAACACATAAGCATCTTTCAGTTTGTTAAGATTTGCACTGAACATTGAATGAAGCAGCTTTCTCACATTGCGAGAGCAGCTTTTGAGCAGATTTGGGCTAGATTTCACTTCATTTGAACAGAAGCACTATTTCAACATTAGTGGTCTCAGAAACCTGAAAACTGACAATCTTGAGGATTGAAGCTCTAACATACGTTTTTGTGCATATCACTTCTAACACATTAAAAACTGTCTTACAGCATTGCAAAATCATTGTATTTCATGACACATAAGCATCTTTCAGTTTGGCAAGTTTTGCACTAAACATTGAATGAAGCAGGTTTCTCGCATTGAGAGAGCAGCTTTTGAGCAGATTGGGCTAGTTTTAACTTCATTTGAAAAAAATCACTTATTCATCATTTTAGGTCTCAGAAACCTGAAAACTGACACTCTTGAGCATTGAAGCTCTAAAATAAGTTTTTGTGCATATAACTTCTAACACATTAAAACTGTCTTACAGCATTGCAAACACATTGTATTTCATAACACATAAGCATCTTTCAGTTTGTTAAGATTTGCACTGAACATTGAATGAAGCAGCTTTCTCACATTGAGAGAGCAGCTTTATAGCAGATTTGGCCTTGTTTTAACTTCATTTGAACAGAAGCACTATTTCAACATTATTGGTCTCAGAAACCTGTAAATTGACAATCTAGAGCATTGAAGCTCTAACATAAGTTTTTGTGCATATAACTTCTAACACATTAAAAACTGTCTTACAGCATTGCAAAAACATTGTATTTCATAACACATACGCATCTTTCAGTTTGTTAAGATTTGCACTGAACATTGAATGAAGCAGCTTTCTCACATTGAGAGAGCAGCTTTATAGCAGATTTGGGCTTGTTTTAACTTCATTTGAACAGAAGCACTATTTCAACATTATTGGTCTCAGAAAACTGTAAACTGACAATCTAGAGCTATGAAGCTCTAACATAAGTATTTGTTTATATAACTTCTAACACATTAAAAACTGTCTTACAGCATTGCAAAAAAACATTGTATTTCATAAGACATAAGCATCTTTCAGTTTGGCAAGATTTGCACTGAACATTGAATGAAGCAGCTTTCTCACATTGAGAGAGCAGCTTTTGAGCAGATTTGGGCTAGATTTCACTTCATTTGAACAGAAGCACTATTTCAACATTAGTGGTCTCAGAAACCTGAAAACTGACAATCTTGAGGATTGAAGCTCTAACATACGTTTTTGTGCATATCACTTCTAACACATTAAAAACTGTCTTACAGCATTGCAAAATCATTGTATTTCATGACACATAAGCATCTTTCAGTTTGGCAAGTTTTGCACTAAACATTGAATGAAGCAGGTTTCTCACATTGAGAGAGCAGCTTTTGAGCAGATTGGGCTAGTTTTAACTTCATTTGAAAAAAATCACTTATTCATCATTTTAGGTCTCAGAAACCTGAAAACTGACACTCTTGAGCATTGAAGCTCTAAAATAAGTTTTTGTGCATATAACTTCTAACACATTAAAACTGTCTTACAGCATTGCAAACACATTGTATTTCATAACACATAAGCATCTTTCAGTTTGTTAAGATTTGCACTGAACATTGAATGAAGCAGCTTTCTCACATTGAGAGAGCAGCTTTATAGCAGATTTGGGCTTGTTTTAACTTCATTTGAACAGAAGCACTATTTCAACATTATTGGTCTCAGAAACCTGTAAATTGACAATCTAGAGCATTGAAGCTCTAAAATAAGTTTTTTTTGTGCATATAACTTCTAACACATTAAAACTGTCTTACAGGATTGCAAACACATTGTATTTCATAACACATAAGCATCTTTCAGTTTGGAAAGATTTACACTGAACATTGAATGAAGCAGCTTTCTCACATTGAGAGAGCAGCTTTTGAGCAGATTTGGGCTTGTTTTAACTTCATTTGAACAGAAGCACTATTTCAACATTATTGGTCTCAGAAACCTGAAAACTGAAAATCTAGAGCATTGAAGATCTAACATAAGTTTTTGTGCATATAACTTCTAACACATTAAAAACTGTCTTACAGCATTGCAAAAAACATTGTATTTCATATGACATAAGCATCTTTCAGTTTGGCAAGTTTTACACTAAACATTGAATGAAGCAGGTTTCTCACAATGAGAGAGCAGCTTTTGAGCAGATTTGGGCTAGATTTCACTTCATTTGAACAGAAGCACTATTTCAACATTACTGGTCTCAGAAACCTGTAAACTGACAATCTAGAGCATTGAAGCTCTAACATAAGTTTTTGTGCATATAACTTCTAACACATTAAAAACTGTCTTACAGCATTGCAAAAACATTGTATTTCATAACATATAAGCATCTTTCAGTTTGGCAAGTTTTGCACTGAACATAGAATGAAGCAGCTTTCTCACATTGAGAGAGCAGCTTTTGAGCAGATTTGGGCTAGTTTTAACTTCATTTGAACATAAGCACTATTTCAACATTATTGGTCTCAGAAACCTGTATACTGAAATTCTAGAGCATTTAAGCTCTAACATAAGTTTTTGTGCATATAACTTCTAACACATTAAAAACTGTCTTACAGCATTGCAAACACATTGTATTTCATAACACATAAGCATCTTTTAGTTTGTTAAGATTTGCACTGAACATGAATGAAGCAGCTTTCTCACATTGAGAGAGCAGCTTTTTAGCAGATTTGCGCTTGTTTTAACTTCATTTGAACAGAAGTACTATTTCAACATTATTGGTCTCAGAAACCTGTAAACTGACAATCTAGAGGATTGAAGCTCTAACATAAGTTTTTGTGCATATAACTTCTAACACATTAAAAACTGTCTTACAGCATTGCAAAAAACATTGTATTTCATAAGACATAAGCATCTTTCAGTTTGGCAAATTTTACACTAAACATTGAATGAAGCAGGTTTCTCACATTGAGAGAGCAGCTTTTGAGCAGATTTGGGCTAGTTTTAACTTCATTTGAACAAAAGCACTATTTCAACATTATTGGTCTCAGAAACCTGTATACTGAAATTCTAGAGCATTGAAGCTATAACATAAGTTTTTGTGCATATAACTTCTAACACATTAAAAACTGTCTTACAGCATTACAAAAACATTGTATTTCATAACACATAAGCATCTTTCAGTTTGTTAATATTTGCACTGAACATTGAATGAAGCAGCTTTCTCACATTGAGAGAGCAGCTTTTTAGCAGATTTGGGCTTGTTTTAACTTCATTTGAACAGAAGCACTATTTCAACATTATTGGTCTCAGAAACCTGTAAACTGACAATCTTGAGCATTGAAGCTCTAACATAGGTTTTTGTGCATATAACTTCTAACACATTAAAAACTGTCTTACAGCATTGCAAACACATTGTATTTCATAACACATACGCATCTTTCAGTTTGTTAAGATTTGCACTGAACATTGAATGAAGCAGCTTTCTCACATTGAGAGAGCAGCTTTATAGCAGATTTGGGCTTGTTTTAACTTCATTTGAACAGAAGTACTATTTCAACATTATTGGTCTCAGAAACCTGTAAACTGACAACCTAGAGCATTGAAGCTCTAACATAAGTATTTGTGCATATAACTTCTAACACATTAAAAACTGTCTTACAGCATTGCAAAAAACATTGTATTTCATAAGACAGAAGCATCTTTCAGTTTGGCGAAATTTACACTGAACATTGGATGAAGCAGCTTTCTCACATTGAGAGAGCAGCTTTTGAGCAGATTTGGGCTTGTTTTAACTTCATTTGAACAGAAGCACTATTTCAACATTATTGGTCTCAGAAAACTGTAAACTGACAATCTAGAGCTATGAAGCTCTAACATAAGTATTTGTGCATATAACTTCTAACACATTAAAAACTGTTTTACAGCATTGCAAAAAAACATTGTATTTCATAAGACATAAGCATCTTTCAGTTTGGCAAGATTTGCACTGAACATTGAATGAAGCAGTTTTCTCACATTGAGAGAGCAGCTTTTGAGCAGATTTGGGCTAGATTTCACTTCATTTGAACAGAAGCACTATTTCAACATTAGTGTCTCAGAAACCTGAAAACTGACAATCTTGAGGATTGAAGCTCTAACATACGTTTTTGTGCATATCACTTCTAACACATTAAAAACTGTCTTACAGCATTGCAAAATCATTGTATTTCATGACACATAAGCATCTTTCAGTTTGGCAAGTTTTGCACTAAACATTGAATGAAGCAGGTTTCTCACATTGAGAGAGCAGCTTTATAGCAGATTTGGGCTTGTTTTAACTTCATTTGAACAGAAGTACTATTTCAACATGATTGGTCTCAGAAACCTGAAAACTGACACTCTTGAGCATTGAAGCTCTAAAATAAGTTTTTGTGCATATAACTTCTAACACATTAAAACTGTCTTACAGCATTGCAAAAACATTGTATTTCATAACATATAAGCATCTTTCAGTTTGGAAAGATTTGCACTGAACATTGAATGAAGCAGCTTTCTCACATTGAGAGAGCAGCTTTTGAGCAGATTTGGGCTAGATTTCACTTCATTTGAACAGAAACACTTTTTCAACATTAGTGGTCTCAGAAACCTGAAAACTGACAATCTTGAGGATTGAAGCTCTAACATAAGTTTTTGTGCATATCACTTCTAACACATTAAAAACTGTCTTACAGCATTGCAAAATCATTGTATTTCATGACACATAAGCATCTTTCAGTTTGGCAAGTTTTGCACTAAACATTGAATGAAGCAGCTTTCTCACATTGAGAGAGCAGCTTTTGAGCAGATTGGGCTGGTTTTAACTTCATTTGAAAAAAATTACTTATTCATCATTTTTTGTCTCAGAAACCTGAAAACTGACACTCTTGAGCATTGAAGCTCTAAAATAAGTTTTTTGTGCATATAACTTCTAACACATTGAAACTGTCTTACAGCATTGCAAACACATTGTATTTCATAACACATAAGCATCTTTCAGTTTGTTAAGATTTGCACTGAACATTGAATGAAGCAGCTTTCTCACATTGAGAGAGCAGCTTTTGAGCAGATTTGGGCTTGTTTTAACTTCATTTGAACAGAAGCACTATTTCAACATTATTGGTCTCAGAAACCTGAAAACTGAAAATCTAGAGCATTGAAGATCTAACATAAGTTTTTGTGCATATAACTTCTAACACATTAAAAACTGTCTTACAGCATTGCAAAAAACATTGTATTTCATATGACATAAGCATCTTTCAGTTTGGCAAGTTTTACACTAAACATTGAATGAAGCAGGTTTCTCACAATGAGAGAGCAGCTTTTGAGCAAATTTGGGCTAGATTTCACTTCATTTGAACAGAAGCACTATTTCAACATTACTGGTCTCAGAAACCTGTAAACTGACAATCTAGAGCATTGAAGCTCTAACATAAGTTTTTGTGCATATAACTTCTAACACATTAAAAACTGTCTTACAGCATTGCAAAAACATTGTATTTCATAACATATAAGCATCTTTCAGTTTGGCAAGTTTTGCACTGAACATTGAATGAAGCAGCTTTCTCACATTGAGAGAGCAGCTTTTGAGCAGATTTGGGCTAGTTTTAACTTCATTTGAACAAAAGCACTATTTCAACATTATTGGTCTCAGAAACCTGTATACTGAAATTCTAGAGCATTTAAGCTCTAACATAAGTTTTTGTGCATATAACTTCTATTACATTAAAAACTGTCTTACAAGCATTGCAAACACATTGTATTTCATAACACATAAGCATCTTTCAGTTTGTTAAGATTTGCACTGAACATTGAATGAAGCAGCTTTCTCACATTGAGAGAGCAGCTTTATAGCAGATTTGGGCTTGTTTTAACTTCATTTGAACAGAAGTACTATTTCAACATTATTGGTCTCAGAAACCTGTAAACTGACAACCTAGAGCATTGAAGCTCTAACATAAGTTTTTGTGCATATAACTTCTAACACTTTAAAAACTGTCTTACAGCATTGCAAAAAAAAACATTGTATTTCATAAGACAGAAGCATCTTTTAGTTTGGCGAAATTTACACTGAACATTGAATGAAGCAGCTTTCTCATATTGAGAGAGCAGCTTTTGAGCAGATTTGGGCTAGATTTCACTTCATTTGAACAGAAGCACTATTTCAACATTAGTGGTCTCAGAAACCTGAAAACTGACAATCTTGAGGATTGAAGCTCTAACATAAGTTTTTGTGCATATCACTTCTAACACATTAAAAACTGTCTTACAGCATTGCAAAATCATTGTATTTCATGACACATAAGCATCTTTCAGTTTGGCAAGTTTTGCACTGAACATTGAATGAAGCAGCTTTCTCACATTGAGAGAGCAGCTTTATAGCAGATTTTGGCTTGTTTTAACTTCATTTGAACAGAAGTACTATTTCAACATTATTGGTCTCAGAAACCTGTAAACTGACAACCTAGAGCATTGAAGCTCTAACATAAGTTTTTGTGCATATAACTTCTAACACATTAAAAACTGTCACATTGCAGCAGCTTTATAGCAGATTTGGGCTTGTTTTAACTTCATTTGAACAGAAGCACTATTTCAACATTATTGGTCTCAGAAACCTGTAAATTGACAACCTAGAGCATTGAAGCTCTAACATAAGTTTTTGTGCATATAACTTCTAACACATTAAAAACTGTCTTACAGCATTGCAAAAACATTGTATTTCATAACATATAAGCATCTTTCAGTTTGGCAAGTTTTGCACTGAACATTGAATGAAGCAGCTTTCTCACATTGAGAGAGCAGCTTTTGAGCAGATTTGGGCTAGTTTTAACTTCATTTTAACAAAAGCACTATTTCAGCATTATTGGTCTCAGAAACCTGTATACTGAAATTCTAGAGCATTTAAGCTCTAACATAAGTTTTTGTGCATATAACTTCTAACACATTAAAACTGTCTTACAGCATTGCAAACACATTGTATTTCATAACATATAAGCATCTTTCAGTTTGTTAATATTTGCACTGAACATTGAATGAAGCAGCTTTCTCACATTGAGAGAGCAGCTTTGGAGCAGATTTGGGCTTGTTTTAACTTCATTTGAACAGAAGCACTATTTCAACATTATTGGTCTCAGAAACCTGTAAACTGACAATCTTGAGCATTGAAGCTCTAACATAGGTTTTTGTGCATATAACTTCTAACACATTAAAAACTGTCTTACAGCATTGCAAACACATTGTATTTCATAACACATAAGCATCTTTTAGTTTGTTAAGATTTGCACTGAACATTGAATGAAGCAGCTTTCTCACATTGAGAGAGCAGCTTTATAGCAGATTTGGGCTTGTTTTAACTTCATTTGAACAGAAGTACTATTTCAACATGATTGGTCTCAGAAACCTGTAAACTGACAATCTTGAGGATTGAAGCTCTAACATAAGTTTTTGTGCATATAACTTCTAACACATTAAAAACTGTCTTACAGCATTGCAAAAACATTGTATTTCATGACACATAAGCATCTTTCAGTTTGGCAAGTTTTGCACTAAACATTGAATGAAGCAGCTTTCTCACATTGAGAGAGCAGCTTTTGAGCAGATTGGGCTGGTTTTAACTTCATTTGAAAAAAATCACTTATTCATCATTTTTTGTCTCAGAAACCTGAAAACTGACACTCTTGAGCATTGAAGCTCTAAAATAAGTTTTTTGTGCATATAACTTCTAACACATTAAAACTGTCTTACAGCATTGCAAACACATTGTATTTCATAACACATAAGCATCTTTCAGTTTGGAAAGATTTACACTGAACATTGAATGAAGCAGCTTTCTCACATTGAGAGAGCAGCTTTTGAGCAGATTTGGGCTAGTTTTAACTTCATTTGAACAGAAGCACTATTTCAACATTATTGGTCTCAGAAACCTGAAAACTGAAAATCTAGAGCATTGAAGATCTAACATAAGTTTTTGTGCATATAACTTCTAACACATTAAAAACTGTCTTATAGCATTGCAAAAAACATTGTATTTCTTATGACATAAGCATCTTTCAGTTTGGCAAGTTTTACACTAAACATTGAATGAAGCAGGTTTCTCACAATGAGAGAGCAGCTTTTGAGCAGATTTGGGCTAGATTTCACTTCATTTGAACAGAAGCACTATTTCAACATTACTGGTCTCAGAAACCTGTAAACTGACAATCTAGAGCATTGAAGCTCTAACATAGGTTTTTGTGCATATAACTTCTAACACATTAAAAACTGTCTTACAGCATTGCAAAAACATTGTATTTCATAACATATAAGCATCTTTCAGTTTGGCAAGTTTTGCACTGAACATAGAATGAAGCAGCTTTCTCACATTGAGAGAGCAGCTTTTGAGCAGATTTGGGCTAGTTTTAACTTCATTTGAACATAAGCACTATTTCAACATTATTGGTCTCAGAAACCTGTATACTGAAAATCTAGAGCATTTAAGCTCTAACATAAGTTTTTGTGCATATAACTTCTAACACATTAAAACCGTCTTACAGCATTGCAAACACATTGTATTTCATAACATATAAGCATCATTCAGTTTGTTAATATTTGCACTGAACATTGAATGAAGCAGCTTTCTCACATTGAGAGAGCAGCTTTGGAGCAGATTTGGGCTTGTTTTAACTTCATTTGAACAGAAGCACTATTTCAACATTATTGGTTTCAGAAACCTGTATACTGACAATCTAGAGGATTGAAGCTCTAACATAAGTTTTTGTGCATATAACTTCTAACACATTAAAAACTGTCTTACAGCATTGCAAAAAACATTGTATTTCATAAGACATAAGCATCTTTCAGTTTGGCAAATTTTACACTAAACATTGAATGAAGCAGGTTTCTCACATTGAGAGAGCAGCTTTTGAGCAGATTTGGGCTAGTTTTAACTTCATTTGAACATAAGCACTATTTCAACATTATTGGTCTCAGAAACCTGTATACTGAAATTCTAGAGCATTTAAGCTCTAACATAGGTTTTTGTGCATATAACTTCTAACACATTAAAAACTGTCTTACAGCATTGCAAACACATTGTATTTCATAACACATAAGCATCTTTTAGTTTGTTAAGATTTGCACTGAACATTGAATGAAGCAGCTTTCTCACATTGAGAGAGCAGCTTTTTAGCAGATTTGGGCTTGTTTTAACTTCATTTGAACAGAAGTACTATTTCAACATTATTGGTCTCAGAAACCTGTAAACTGACAATCTAGAGGATTGAAGCTCTAACATAAGTTTTTGTGCATATAACTTCTAACACATTAAAAACTGTCTTACAGCATTGCAAAAAACATTGTATTTCATAAGACATAAGCATCTTTCAGTTTGGCAAATTTTACACTAAACATTGAATGAAGCAGGTTTCTCACATTGAGAGAGCAGCTTTTGAGCAGATTTGGGCTAGTTTTAACTTCATTTGAACAAAAGCACTATTTCAACATTATTGGTCTCAGAAACCTGTATACTGAAATTCTAGAGCATTGAAGCTATAACATAAGTTTTTGTGCATATAACTTCTAACACATTAAAAACTGTCTTACAGCATTACAAAAACATTGTATTTCATAACACATAAGCATCTTTCAGTTTGTTAATATTTGCACTGAACATTGAATGAAGCAGCTTTCTCACATTGAGAGAGCAGCTTTTTAGCAGATTTGGGCTTGTTTTAACTTCATTTGAACAGAAGCACTATTTCAACATTATTGGTCTCAGAAACCTGTAAACTGACAATCTTGAGCATTGAAGCTCTAACATAGGTTTTTGTGCATATAACTTCTAACACATTAAAAACTGTCTTACAGCATTGCAAACACATTGTATTTCATAACACATACGCATCTTTCAGTTTGTTAAGATTTGCACTGAACATTGAATGAAGCAGCTTTCTCACATTGAGAGAGCAGCTTTATAGCAGATTTGGGCTTGTTTTAACTTCATTTGAACAGAAGTACTATTTCAACATTATTGGTCTCAGAAACCTGTAAACTGACAACCTAGAGCATTGAAGCTCTAACATAAGTATTTGTGCATATAACTTCTAACACATTAAAAACTGTCTTACAGCATTGCAAAAAAACATTGTATTTCATAAGACATAAGCATCTTTCAGTTTGGCAAGATTTGCACTGAACATTGAATGAAGCAGGTTTCTCACATTGAGAGAGCAGCTTTTGAGCAGATTGGGCTAGTTTTAACTTCATTTGAAAAAAATCACTTATTCATCATTTTAGGTCTCAGAAACCTGAAAACTGACACTCTTGAGCATTGAAGCTCTAAAATAAGTTTTTGTGCATATAACTTCTAACACATTAAAACTGTCTTACAGCATTGCAAACACATTGTATTTCATAACACATAAGCATCTTTCAGTTTGTTAAGATTTGCACTGAACATTGAATGAAGCAGCTTTCTCACATTGAGAGAGCAGCTTTATAGCAGATTTGGGCTTGTTTTAACTTCATTTGAACAGAAGCACTATTTCAACATTATTGGTCTCAGAAACCTGTAAATTGACAATCTAGAGCATTGAAGCTCTAAAATAAGTTTTTTGTGCATATAACTTCTAACACATTAAAACTGTCTTACAGGATTGCAAACACATTGTATTTCATAACACATAAGCATCTTTCAGTTTGGAAAGATTTACACTGAACATTGAATGAAGCAGCTTTCTCACATTGAGAGAGCAGCTTTTGAGCAGATTTGGGCTTGTTTTAACTTCATTTGAACAGAAGCACTATTTCAACATTATTGGTCTCAGAAACCTGAAAACTGAAAATCTAGAGCATTGAAGATCTAACATAAGTTTTTGTGCATATAACTTCTAACACATTAAAAACTGTCTTACAGCATTGCAAAAAACATTGTATTTCATATGACATAAGCATCTTTCAGTTTGGCAAGTTTTACACTAAACATTGAATGAAGCAGGTTTCTCACAATGAGAGAGCAGCTTTTGAGCAGATTTGGGCTAGATTTCACTTCATTTGAACAGAAGCACTATTTCAACATTACTGGTCTCAGAAACCTGTAAACTGACAATCTAGAGCATTGAAGCTCTAACATAAGTTTTTGTGCATATAACTTCTAACACATTAAAAACTGTCTTACAGCATTGCAAAAACATTGTATTTCATAACATATAAGCATCTTTCAGATTGGAAAGATTTGCACTGAACATTGAATGAAGCAGCTTTCTCACATTGAGAGAGCAGCTTTTGAGCAGATTTGGGCTAGATTTCACTTCATTTGAACAGAAACACTATTTCAACATTAGTGGTCTCAGAAACCTGAAAACTGACAATCTTGAGGATTGAAGCTCTAACATAAGTTTTTGTGCATATCACTTCTAACACATTAAAAACTGTCTTACAGCATTGCAAAATCATTGTATTTCATGACACATAAGCATCTTTCAGTTTGGCAAGTTTTGCACTAAACATTGAATGAAGCAGCTTTCTCACATTGAGAGAGCAGCTTTTGAGCAGATTGGGCTGGTTTTAACTTCATTTGAAAAAAATCACTTATTCATCATTTTTTGTCTCAGAAACCTGAAAACTGACACTCTTGAGCATTGAAGCTCTAAAATAAGTTTTTTGTGCATATAACTTCTAACACATTAAAACTGTCTTACAGCATTGCAAACACATTGTATTTCATAACACATAAGCATCTTTCAGTTTGGAAAGATTTACACTGAACATTGAATGAAGCAGCTTTCTCACATTGAGAGAGCAGCTTTTGAGCAGATTTGGGCTAGTTTTCACTTCATTTGAACAGAAGCACTATTTCAACATTATTGGTCTCAGAAACCTGAAAACTGAAAATCTAGAGCATTGAAGATCTAACATAAGTTTTTGTGCATATAACTTCTAACACATTAAAAACTGTCTTATTGCATTGCAAAAAACATTGTATTTCATATGACATAAGCATCTTTCAGTTTGGCAAGTTTTACACTAAACATTGAAAGAAAGCAGGTTTCTCACAATGAGAGAGCAGCTTTTGAGCAGATTTGGGCTAGAGTTCACTTCATTTGAACAGAAGCACTATTTCAACATTACTGGTCTCAGAAACCTGTAAACTGACAATCTAGAGCATTGAAGCTCTAACATAAGTTTTTGTGCATATAACTTCTAACACATTAAAAACTGTCTTACAGCATTGCAAAAACATTGTATTTCATAACATATAAGCATCTTTCAGTTTGGCAAGTTTTGCACTGAACATAGAATGAAGCAGCTTTCTCACATTGATAGAGCAGCTTTTGAGCAGATTTGGGCTAGTTTTAACTTCATTTGAACATAAGCACTATTTCAACATTATTGGTCTCAGAAACCTGTATACTGAAATTCTAGAGCATTGAAGCTCTAACATAAGTTTTTGTGCATATAACTTCTAACACATTAAAACCGTCTTACAGCATTGCAAACACATTGTATTTCATAACATATAAGCATCATTCAGTTTGTTAATATTTGCAATGAACATTGAATGAAGCAGCTTTCTCACATTGAGAGAGCAGCTTTGGAGCAGATTTGGGCTTGTTTTAACTTCATTTGAACAGAAGCACTATTTCAACATTATTGGTTTCAGAAACCTGTATACTGACAATCTAGAGGATTGAAGCTCTAACATAAGTTTTTGTGCATATAACTTCTAACACATTAAAAACTGTCTTACAGCATTGCAAAAACATTGTATTTCATAACATATAAGCATCTTTCAGTTTGGAAAGATTTGCACTGAACATTGAATGAAGCAGCTTTCTCACATTGAGAGAGCAGCTTTATAGCAGATTTGGGCTTGTTTTAACTTCATTTGAACAGAAGTACTATTTCAACATTATTGGTCTCAGAAACCTGTAAACTGACAACCTAGAGCATTGAAGCTCTAACATAAGTATTTGTGCATATAACTTCTAACACATTAAAAACTGACTTACAGCATTGCAAAAAACATTGTATTTCATAAGACAGAAGCATCTTTCAGTTTGGCGAAATTTACACTGAACATTGAATGAAGCAGCTTTCTCACATTGAGAGAGCAGCTTTTGAGCAGATTTGGGCTTGTTTTAACTTCATTTGAACAGAAGCACTATTTCAACATTATTGGTCTCAGAAAACTGTAAACTGACAATCTAGAGCTATGAAGCTCTAACATAAGTATTTGTGCATATAACTTCTAACACATTAAAAACTGTCTTACAGCATTGCAAAAAAACATTGTATTTCATAAGACATAAGCATCTTTCAGTTTGGCAAGATTTGCACTGAACATTGAATGAAGCAGCTTTCTCACATTGAGAGAGCAGCTTTATAGCAGATTTGGGCTTGTTTTAACTTCATTTGAACAGAAGTACTATTTCAACATTAGTGGTCTCAGAAACCTGAAAACTGACAATCTTGAGGATTGAAGCTCTAACATACGTTTTTGTGCATATCACTTCTAACACATTAAAAACTGTCTTACAGCATTGCAAAATCATTGTATTTCATGACACATAAGCATCTTTCAGTTTGGCAAGTTTTGCACTAAACATTGAATGAAGCAGGTTTCTCACATTGAGAGAGCAGCTTTTGAGCAGATTGGGCTAGTTTTAACTTCATTTGAAAAAAATCACTTATTCATCATTTTAGGTCTCAGAAACCTGAAAACTGACACTCTTGAGCATTGAAGCTCTAAAATAAGTTTTTGTGCATATAACTTCTAACACATTAAAACTGTCTTACAGCATTGCAAACACATTGTATTTCATAACACATAAGCATCTTTCAGTTTGTTAAGATTTGCACTGAACATTGAATGAAGCAGCTTTCTCACATTGAGAGAGCAGCTTTATAGCAGATTTGGCCTTGTTTTAACTTCATTTGAACAGAAGCACTATTTCAACATTATTGGTCTCAGAAACCTGTAAATTGACAATCTAGGGCATTGAAGCTCTAACATAAGTTTTTGTGCATATAACTTCTAACACATTAAAAACTGTCTTACAGCATTGCAAAAACATTGTATTTCATAACACATACGCATCTTTCAGTTTGTTAAGATTTGCACTGAACATTGAATGAAGCAGCTTTCTCACATTGAGAGAGCAGCTTTATAGCAGATTTGGGCTTGTTTTAACTTCATTTGAACAGAAGCACTATTTCAACATTATTGGTCTCAGAAAACTGTAAACTGACAATCTAGAGCTATGAAGCTCTAACATAAGTATTTGTGCATATCACTTCTAACACATTAAAAACTGTCTTACAGCATTGCAAAATCATTGTATTTCATGACACATAAGCATCTTTCAGTTTGGCAAGTTTTGCACTAAACATTGAATGAAGCAGGTTTCTCACATTGAGAGAGCAGCTTTTGAGCAGATTGGGCTAGTTTTAACTTCATTTGAAAAAAATCACTTATTCATCATTTTAGGTCTCAGAAACCTGAAAACGTACTCGGTTACTAAACGTAACCTCGGTTCTCTCTAGAAGAGCGAACGAGTACTGCGTCTTAGCTAAGACGCTACGGGAAAAGTCTCTTTTCACGAAATACTGAAGCAAAAAATTATCCTTAATTTTGTATTTTTGTAAAGCGCATTTGCAGCAGTACACAGCCATAGGCGAGACGGCTCGTTCGCTCATTGGCTTGTTCTGCGGCAACTGCACAGCCTATCGAGCGCGGGCTGATGCAACATCAGACCAATAAGGGCGCTTCGCGCCCTTCTTGCCACTTCCCGCCGAAACGGGTGTGGCCCAACCTATAAAAGGAGCTCGAAAAGGCTGACTCACCTGATTTATTTCATCGCCGAAGCGAACCAGAGTGAATCGTGCGCACGGCAGAGAACGCAGTACTCGTTCGCTCTTCTAGAGAGAACCGAGGTTACGTTTAGTAACCGAGTACGTTCTCTTACGAGAGCTCTCTCGTACTGCGTCTTAGCTAAGACGCTACGGGAACCCAATGTAAAACGCCGTGCGCGCAGGGATCACACACCAATAAACCTGAAGCAACGCCCAGGATTTACAGTGCACAGTCACCTGAGGGACTCACAGAGAGTCCAGGACAGAAAAGGGAAAAAGCCCTCCGTCCCATATCTAGCAGCATCCGTAGATGCGGCAATATGACGTCACACAGCCGAGGCAAGGCCTGACCAATGTGGCAATGCGGGTCTTACGCAATACTGCCCATATAACAGTCGGCAGCGCATAGCGCTCGTGAACTCAGAATTCCCCTCAGGGCCCTGATTCGCCTATACCGACAGCAGCCTTGCTTGCAAGGCGGGAACCTCCAGGTTATAGAACCTGATAAATGTAGACGGCGAGGCCCAACCTGCCGCCATACATATATCCTGCAAGGAGATCCCAGTAGACCACGCCCACGACGAGGCGATGCCTCTTGTGGAGTGTGCTCTGACGCCCAACGGGCACTGAAGGCCCCTGGAAGCGTAAGCTAACGCTATGGCGTCAACTATCCATCTGGATAGAGTCTGTCTCGAAACAGCCATTCCCTTGGAACGCCCACCGAACGAGACAAATAGCTGCTCCGTCTGCCGAAAGGCAGCAGAGCGAGACACATAAGCTCTTAAAACCCTGACAGGGCAAAGAAGACTCGAGTCTCCATCCTCCCCTGACACCGGCAGGGCAGACAGGGCAATAACCTGAGCCCGAAACGGTGTGTTGAGGGATTTCGGCACATAACCGTGCCTAGGTTTGAGTATGACTCTTGAGTCATTGGGCCCAAACTCCAAGCACGACTGGCTCACCGAGAGCGCGTGCAAATCACCCACACACTTCACAGAAGCGAGAGCCAACAAGAATACTGTCTTGAACGACAGATGCTGAAGGCTAATCGATTGGATAGGCTTGAAAGGGGGACCTTTCAAGGCCTCCAAAACCGCCGCGAGGTCCCACATAGGGACTGACGGAGGTCTGGGAGGATTCAGCCTCCTAGCTCCTCTGAGGAACCGGATGACTAAATCATTCCTTCCTATTGACTGACCAGACGCCGTTTCAGAAAACGCCGCGATGGCAGCCACATAAACTTTGAGCGTGGATGGGGCTCTGCCCTTATCCAACAGCTCCTGAAGGAAGGAGAGGACCTCCGTCACCTCACAACTAAGGGGTGAATAACCTCGAGCTGTGCACCAGCTGGAGAACACCGACCACTTCGAGGCATACAGACGTCGTGTCGACGGAGCTCTAGCCTGAGTGATGGTATTTAGCACTCTCACTGCGAGATCAGCGGGTAACCATTGAGTGCTCATACATAGAGGGACCACAACTCCGGTTGAGGGTGCCAAATCGAGCCCCTGGCCTGCGAGAGGAGGTCTCTCCTCAATGGTACCGGCCACGGGGCGACATCTGCTAACTGCATCAAATCTGGGAACCATGGTTGGTTCTTCCAAAGAGGTGCTACAAGCAGTATTGAACATCTCGTTTCTCTCACCCGTTCTATCACCTCTGGAAGGAGGGAGACGGGAGGGAACTCATAAAGCGGGCAGCACGGCCATTTCCGTGACAGCGCGCTTTCGTTCTTGGAAAAGAACGCGGGGCAGTGAGCGTCTTCGTGGGACGCAAAGAGGTCCACCTCCGCCATGCCAAATCTCTGCCACAACAGCCGGACTGTTTGCGGGTGTAGAGACCATTCGCCCGTAGGAACATTGCCTCTGGACAGCCTGTCTGGACCCAGATTCTGCAGTCCAGGCACATGCACTGCTCTCAGCGAGCACACGTTGCGCTGAGCCCAAATCAGGAGGCGTTCCGTCAGCCTGCACAGGTTTCGGGACCCGAGACCGACCTGGCGATTTATGTAGGACACCACGGACATGTTGTCCGAACGGACTATGACGTGGTGATCCTTGATATGGGGACAAAAGCGCGTCAGCGCTTTCTCCACTGCCAGCATTTCCAGGCAGTTGATATGATGGAGCTTTTCCCATTCTGACCATAGGCCAAAGGACGGTCTGCCTTCGAGCAGCGCTCCCCATCCCGAAGTGGAGGCGTCCGTCGACACCATTTTCACACTCGGGGAAGTCCCCAGGCTTACACCTGATCGGTACCAGCCGTTCGCTGTCCAAGATGCTAGAGCCGCAACACAGCTCTGATCGACCTTGAAATGCAGCCGGTCAGACGCCCACGCTCTGCGCGGCACCCGAGCCTTCAGCCAGAACTGCAGGGGGCGCATGCGGAGCAGGCCCAGCCGCAGAACCGGAGATGCTGAGGCCATGAAACCCAGCATCTTTTGACAGTGTTTGAGCGACACAGTCGCGCCACAGCGGAAAGAACTCGCTGCACGCTGAATGCCCATCGCGCGCTGTGGTGACAGCCGCGCCGTCATGGAACACGAGTTCAGAACTATACCCAGAAACAGGATCGTCTGACTGGGGTTCAGCGAACTCTTCACCCAATTGACACTGAGGCCGAGCTTCTCGAGGTGATCGAGTAAAACGGCTCTGTGGTCCATGAGCTCCGCTCATGATCGGGCCAGAACCAGCCAGTCGTCCAAATAATTCAGCACTCGTGTGCCTCTGAGTCTAAGAGGAGCGAGCGCTGCATCCATGCACCTCGTAAACGTACGAGGAGCTACGGACAAGCCGAATGGCAGGACTGCAAACTGGTATGCCTGGCCCTCGAAGGCGAATCTCAAATATCGCCTGTGGTTTGACGCTATCTGTATTTGAAAATACGCGTCCTTCAGATCTATTGACATGAACCAGTCCCCTCTGCGAATCTGCGCGAGGAGCTTCCTGGTCGTGAGCATTTTGAAACTGCGTTTCATCAATGCCTGTTCAGCTGTCTTAGATCCAGTATGGGCCGGAGACCCCCGTCTCTCTTGGGCACCAGAAAGTATCTGCTGTACAGCCCCCCCTCGCTTTGAGACACAGGCTCTACAGCCCCTTTGCTCAACAGTTTTGATATTTCGGCCCGAAGTATGTGTGCTACTTCTGTTTTGACCGTAGTTTCGACGCGCGCTGAAAAGCACGGTGGGCGTCGAGAAAACTGTAGCATGTAGCCTCTCTTTATAATGCCTAGCACCCAATCCGAAACCCCTGGAAGCACTGACCATGCATTTGCATGAATGGCTAAGGGCTGGATGCGAAACGCGCTCTGTTGACTGGGCAACGGCGGCGCTCGAGTGTGCTGCGCATCTGAGGCGGGGAGCGCGCTGATCACAGCGGGCAGATCGCTCTTCCTCGACCCCGTTCCGGCGCTTAACCGACTGGAGGGAGGCTGAGCGGGTCCCGTGGGACTCGATATATCTGCGAGTAACCGTGGGCTGCATGTGTGCACTTTTACCACTTTAAACTCGCTGTCTGCCTGTGCAGAATGTACGTGCACGGGCCTCGTTTTTACAGAAGCCCCGAGCCGTATGTGACATAGTGTATGTGGGCACTGGGAAGTGGGCACGTTTACTATGCGGCGCGCTCGACCGATCTGTGTCGATCTTATGTGCGCTAGCCCTGTGTGCAGGGCTGTGCTTATATGGGGAGATGGGCACTGGGTAGTGGGCATCGTCACTGCATTTATAGCACCATCGGCCGTGGCCGGACGAGCATGCACGGGTTCCGTTTTTACAGAAACCACATGACGCGTGTGACATAGTAATTGTGGGCACTGAGGGGTGGGCACGTTTACTATGCAGTGTGCGCGACCGACTTGAGTCGACATTATGGGCGCAGGCCCTGTGTGCAGGGCTGTGCTTACATGTGGAGATGGGCACTGAGGAGTGGGCATCGTCACTACATTTATAGCACCATCGGCCGTGGCCGGACGAACGTGCACGGGTTTCGTTTTTACAGAAACCACATGACGCGTGTGACATAGTGATTGTGGGCACTGAGGAGTGGGCACGTCTACTATGTAGTGCGCGTGATCGACTTGAGTCGCTTTTATAGGCGCGAGCCCTGTGTGAAGGGCTGTGCTTATATGCGGAGATGGGCACTGAGCAGTGGGCATCGTCACTACATTTATAGCACCATCGGCCGTGGCCGGGACACCAGAAATTACACCTTTTTCGGGAAATATCTGGGTAGCCGTGATAACGGTTTTCGTGTGCAGGCAAGCGGGCAACCGTACAGGCTTGCGCATTGCAAACAACGCTGAAATAATCACAATCTCTGGAAACTGAAACAGCGGCGCGCTTAGGTGAGAGCCCGGCCGCAGCGGAACTCGTACACCGGCGCTTCGATGAAGCAGCCATCGTGTGTAGTGCCGACGCAGCGTCATGCAGCATGCGTAGATGGCTTTCCCAGGATGGCTTCGGGGCTCCCGGCCTCACCGTAATCCTCTGCCGCGGTCCCCGCGGCGCGGGGCGACGGCCAGTAGAGCGAGAACGGGGGTTTCGAGCTGCGTTGCTGAAGCTGTTGTGATAACGGCTTTTGTGTGCAGGCAAGCGGGCAACTGTGCAGGCTTGCGCATTGCAGAAAACGCTGAGACAGTCACAATTCCTGGAACTGAAACAGCGGCGCGCTTGGGTGAGAGCTCGGCCACAGCGGAACTCGTACACCTGCGCTTCGATGAAGCACCCATCGTTAGTAGCGCCGACGCAGCGTCACACAGGAGGCTTTAGATGGCAACACCGCTTTTGCCGCCGTCCAGCAGAGGGCGGACAAAGGTGCGTCGCTATCGCCTGTTCCACCGGCGGAAGTGAGTGGTAGTTCCTGTTTTTAGCATCATCAGTGTGGAGAATGCTAGTGAGACAGACGAACGAGTTCGTGCTGAATATGGAGCGTTCCAAGCCTTCGCCACCTCTTCGTGAAGCTCAGGAAGAAATGAGGCGGGCTTTGAGAAGTACGCTCATCCGAAAAGGGAAATACCATCCAGCCGGGAACGAGAGGGGGGGGCGCTGGTGCAAACCACTCGCGGCCGAGACTCATCGCGGCCAACACGATCATTCGCCCCGGCTCCTTCTCGATGTCAGCTCGTCTGCTGGGCTTCTGAGCAGAAGGCGCGAGATCCTCGGAGCTCGCCCAGCCCTCACTGCCCGAAGCTAGCAGAGAGCGCGTGTCCTCTTCCCCCGACGCGGCCCTGAGATCGACTTCCTCGGACGACGCGCCGGCAAACAGCGGGCGCTGCCCACCGGGAAGCGATGCAGGGGGGGCCGGTGAAGCAGGGCGAACCGGCGAGCTCGGTTGAGCTGCAGACGGTTCCGGAATCCGCTGGAAGCGATGCTTTTACGGCGCCTCAGCGCAGCGGAGAATGCAGGCTCAGAGAAAAAGGCCAGGCGAGTCCTCAGAGTCACCATGGCAACAGCTCGCAGTGGGGGCATCCGCCGTCAGCGAGCGAGCGCTGCATGATCTTCACCCAGGCAGGAGACACAGATGACGTACCGGTCTCCCTCGCTGAGTGGGGCTCTGACGAGCCGCAGGAAGGCATCTTAAAAAAGACGCGAGCTCTTTTACGAGTGTGTGTCGCAGGGCGAACACACACACACACATAAAGAACAGCTTGTATATAACAGGATTGAAAGGATATAGGCGCCGGATAGCGCAGCAGGAACGGCAATGGAAGGCGGCGATGCCAGCAGCTTCAGAATGGCTCGTCCTGCTGATGTGCTTTCTCAGACGGCGCTTGCTTCCTCCGTGATCCAGCGATGCGTGAGCTTCGCTGAAGAGATGAAAAATCAGGTGAGTCAGCCTTTTCGAGCTCCTTTTATAGGTTGGGCCACACCCGTTTCGGCGGGAAGTGGCAAGAAGGGCGCGAAGCGCCCTTATTGGTCTGATGTTGCATCAGCCCGCGCTCGATAGGCTGTGCAGTTGCCGCAGAACAAGCCAATGAGCGAACGAGCCGTCTCGCCTATGGCTGTGTACTGCTGCAAATGCGCTTTACAAAAATACAAAATTAAGGATAATTTTTTGCTTCAGTATTTCGTGAAAAGAGACTTTTCCCGTAGCGCCTTAGCTAAGACGCAGTACGAGAGAGCTCTCGTAAGAGAACTGACACTCTTGAGCATTGAAGCTCTAAAATAAGTTTTTGTGCATATAACTTCTAACACATTAAAACTGTCTTACAGCATTGCAAACACATTGTATTTCATAACACAAGCATCTTTCAGTTTGTTAAGATTTGCACTGAACATTGAATGAAGCAGCTTTCTCACATTGAGAGAGCAGCTTTATAGCAGATTTGGGCTTGTTTTAACTTCATTTGAACAGAAGCACTATTTCAACATTATTGGTCTCAGAAACCTGTAAATTGACAATCTAGAGCATTGAAGCTCTAAAATAAGTTTTTTGTGCATATAACTTCTAACACATTAAAACTGTCTTACAGGATTGCAAACACATTGTATTTCATAACACATAAGCATCTTTCTGTTTGGAAAGATTTACACTGAACATTGAATGAAGCAGCTTTCTCACATTGAGAGAGCAGCTTTTGAGCAGATTTGGGCTTGTTTTAACTTCATTTGAACAGAAGCACTATTTCAACATTATTGGTCTCAGAAACCTGAAAACTGAAAATCTAGAGCATTGAAGATCTAACATAAGTTTTTGTGCATATAACTTCTAACAAATTAAAAACTGTCTTACAGCATTGCAAAAAACATTGTATTTCATATGACATAAGCATCTTTCAGTTTGGCAAGTTTTACACTAAACATTGAATGAAGCAGGTTTCTCACAATGAGAGAGCAGCTTTTGAGCAGATTTGGGCTAGATTTCACTTCATTTGAACAGAAGCACTATTTCAACATTACTGGTCTCAGAAACCTGTAAACTGACAATATAGAGCATTGAAGCTCTAACATAAGTTTTTGTGCATATAACTTCTAACACATTAAAAACTGTCTTACAGCATTGCAAAAACATTGTATTTCATAACATATAAGCATCTTTCAGTTTGGCAAGTTTTGCACTGAACATAGAATGAAGCAGCTTTCTCACATTGAGAGAGCAGCTTTTGAGCAGATTTGGGCTAGTTTTAACTTCATTTGAACATAAGCACTATTTCAACATTATTGGTCTCAGAAACCTGTATACTGAAATTCTAGAGCATTTAAGCTCTAACATAAGTTTTTGTGCATATAACTTCTAACACATTAAAACTGTCTTACAGCATTGCAAACACATTGTATTTCATAACATATAAGCATCATTCAGTTTGTTAATATTTGCACTGAACATTGAATGAAGCAGCTTTCTCACATTGAGAGAGCAGCTTTGGAGCAGATTTGGGCTTGTTTTAACTTCATTTGAACAGAAGTACTATTTCAACATGATTGGTCTCAGAAACCTGAAAACTGACACTCTTGAGCATTGAAGCTCTAAAATAAGTTTTTGTGCATATAACTTCTAACACATTAAAACTGTCTTACAGCATTGCAAAAACATTGTATTTCATAACATATAAGCATCTTTCAGTTTGGAAAGATTTGCACTGAACATTGAATGAAGCAGCTTTCTCACATTGAGAGAGCAGCTTTTGAGCAGATTTGGGCTAGATTTCACTTCATTTGAACAGAAACACTTTTTCAACATTAGTGGTCTCAGAAACCTGAAAACTGACAATCTTGAGGATTGAAGCTCTAACATAAGTTTTTGTGCATATCACTTCTAACACATTAAAAACTGTCTTACAGCATTGCAAAATCATTGTATTTCATGACACATAAGCATCTTTCAGTTTGGCAAGTTTTGCACTAAACATTGAATGAAGCAGCTTTCTCACATTGAGAGAGCAGCTTTTGAGCAGATTGGGCTGGTTTTAACTTCATTTGAAAAAAATTACTTATTCATCATTTTTTGTCTCAGAAACCTGAAAACTGACACTCTTGAGCATTGAAGCTCTAAAATAAGTTTTTTGTGCATATAACTTCTAACACATTAAAACTGTCTTACAGCATTGCAAACACATTGTATTTCATAACACATAAGCATCTTTCAGTTTGTTAAGATTTGCACTGAACATTGAATGAAGCAGCTTTCTCACATTGAGAGAGCAGCTTTTGAGCAGATTTGGGCTTGTTTTAACTTCATTTGAACAGAAGCACTATTTCAACATTATTGGTCTCAGAAACCTGAAAACTGAAAATCTAGAGCATTGAAGATCTAACATAAGTTTTTGTGCATATAACTTCTAACACATTAAAAACTGTCTTACAGCATTGCAAAAAACATTGTATTTCATATGACATAAGCATCTTTCAGTTTGGCAAGTTTTACACTAAACATTGAATGAAGCAGTTTTCTCACAATGAGAGAGCAGCTTTTGAGCAAATTTGGGCTAGATTTCACTTCATTTGAACAGAAGCACTATTTCAACATTACTGGTCTCAGAAACCTGTAAACTGACAATCTTGAGCATTGAAGCTCTAACATAGGTTTTTGTGCATATAACTTCTAACACATTAAAAACTGTCTTACAGCATTGCAAACACATTGTATTTCATAACACATACGCATCTTTCAGTTTGTTAAGATTTGCACTGAACATTGAATGAAGCAGCTTTCTCACATTGAGAGAGCAGCTTTATAGCAGATTTGGGCTTGTTTTAACTTCATTTGAACAGAAGTACTATTTCAACATTATTGGTCTCAGAAACCTGTAAACTGACAACCTAGAGCATTGAAGCTCTAACATAAGTATTTGTGCATATAACTTCTAACACATTAAAAACTGTCTTACAGCATTGCAAAAAACATTGTATTTCATAAGACAGAAGCATCTTTCAGTTTGGCGAAATTTACACTGAACATTGAATGAAGCAGCTTTCTCACATTGAGAGAGCAGCTTTTGAGCAGATTTGGGCTTGTTTTAACTTCATTTGAACAGAAGCACTATTTCAACATTATTGGTCTCAGAAAACTGTAAACTGACAATCTAGAGCTATGAAGCTCTAACATAAGTATTTGTGCATATAACTTCTAACACATTAAAAACTGTCTTACAGCATTGCAAAAAAACATTGTATTTCATAAGACATAAGCATCTTTCAGTTTGGCAAGATTTGCACTGAACATTGAATGAAGCAGCTTTCTCACATTGAGAGAGCAGCTTTATAGCAGATTTTGGCTTGTTTTAACTTCATTTGAACAGAAGTACTATTTCAACATTATTGGTCTCAGAAACCTGTAAACTGACAACCTAGAGCATTGAAGCTCTAACATAAGTTTTTGTGCATATAACTTCTAACACATTAAAAACTGTCACATTGCAGCAGCTTTATAGCAGATTTGGGCTTGTTTTAACTTCATTTGAACAGAAGCACTATTTCAACATTATTGGTCTCAGAAACCTGTAAATTGACAACCTAGAGCATTGAAGCTCTAACATAAGTTTTTGTGCATATAACTTCTAACACATTAAAAACTGTCTTACAGCATTGCAAAAACATTGTATTTCATAACATATAAGCATCTTTCAGTTTGGCAAGTTTTGCACTGAACATTGAATGAAGCAGCTTTCTCACATTGAGAGAGCAGCTTTTGAGCAGATTTGGGCTAGTTTTAACTTCATTTTAACAAAAGCACTATTTCAACATTATTGGTCTCAGAAACCTGTATACTGAAATTCTAGAGCATTTAAGCTCTAACATAAGTTTTTGTGCATATAACTTCTAACACATTAAAACGGTCTTACAGCATTGCAAACACATTGTATTTCATAACATATAAGCATCTTTCAGTTTGTTAATATTTGCACTGAACATTGAATGAAGCAGCTTTCTCACATTGAGAGAGCAGCTTTGGAGCAGATTTGGGCTTGTTTTAACTTCATTTGAACAGAAGCACTATTTCAACATTATTGGTCTCAGAAACCTGTAAACTGACAATCTTGAGCATTGAAGCTCTAACATAGGTTTTTGTGCATATAACTTCTAACACATTAAAAACTGTCTTACAGCATTGCAAACACATTGTATTTCATAACACATAAGCATCTTTTAGTTTGTTAAGATTTGCACTGAACATTGAATGAAGCAGCTTTCTCACATTGAGAGAGCAGCTTTATAGCAGATTTGGGCTTGTTTTAACTTCATTTGAACAGAAGTACTATTTCAACATGATTGGTCTCAGAAACCTGTAAACTGACAACCTAGAGCATTGAAGCTCTAACATAAGTTTTTGTGCATATAACTTCTAACACATTAAAAACTGTCTTACAGCATTGCAAAAACATTGTATTTCATAACATATAAGCATCTTTCAGTTTGGAAAGATTTGCACTGAACATTGAATGAAGCAGCTTTCTCACATTGAGAGAGCAGCTTTTGAGCAGATTTGGGCTAGATTTCACTTCATTTGAACAGAAACACTATTTCAACATTAGTGGTCTCAGAAACCTGAAAACTGACAATCTTGAGGATTGAAGCTCTAACATAAGTTTTTGTGCATATCACTTCTAACACATTAAAAACTGTCTTACAGCATTGCAAAATCATTGTATTTCATAACACATAAGCATCTTTCAGTTTGGCAAGTTTTGCACTAAACATTGAATGAAGCAGCTTTCTCACATTGAGAGAGCAGCTTTTGAGCAGATTGGGCTGGTTTTAACTTCATTTGAAAAAAATCACTTATTCATCATTTTTTGTCTCAGAAACCTGAAAACTGACACTCTTGAGCATTGAAGCTCTAAAATAAGTTTTTTGTGCATATCACTTCTAACACATTAAAACTGTCTTACAGCATTGCAAACACATTGTATTTCATAACACATAAGCATCTTTCAGTTTGGAAAGATTTACACTGAACATTGAATGAAGCAGCTTTCTCACATTGAGAGAGCAGCTTTTGAGCAGATTTGGGCTAGTTTTAAATTCATTTGAACATAAGCACTATTTCAACATTATTGGTCTCAGAAACCTGTATACTGAAATTCTAGAGCATTTAAGCTCTAACATAAGTTTTTGTGCATATAACTTCTAACACATTAAAACCGTCTTACAGCATTGCAAACACATTGTATTTCATAACATATAAGCATCATTCAGTTTGTTAATATTTGCACTGAACATTGAATGAAGCAGCTTTCTCACATTGAGAGAGCAGCTTTGGAGCAGATTTGGGCTTGTTTTAACTTCATTTGAACAGAAGCACTATTTCAACATTATTGGTCTCAGAAACCTGTTTACTGACAATCTAGAGGATTGAAGCTCTAACATAAGTTTTTGTGCATATAACTTCTAACACATTAAAAACTGTCTTACAGCATTGCAAAAAACATTGTATTTCATAAGACATAAGCATCTTTCAGTTTGGCAAATTTTACACTAAACATTGAATGAAGCAGGTTTCTCACATTGAGAGAGCAGCTTTTGAGCAGATTTGGGCTAGTTTTAACTTCATTTGAACATAAGCACTATTTCAACATTATTGGTCTCAGAAACCTGTATACTGAAATTCTAGAGCATTTAAGCTCTAACATAGGTTTTTGTGCATATAACTTCTAACACATTAAAAACTGTCTTACAGCATTGCAAACACATTGTATTTCATAACACATAAGCATCTTTTAGTTTGTTAAGATTGCACTGAACATTGAATGAAGCAGCTTTCTCACATTGAGAGAGCAGCTTTTTAGCAGATTTGCGCTTGTTTTAACTTCATTTGAACAGAAGTACTATTTCAACATTATTGGTCTCAGAAACCTGTAAACTGACAATCTAGAGGATTGAAGCTCTAACATAAGTTTTTGTGCATATAACTTCTAACACATTAAAAACTGTCTTACAGCATTGCAAAAAACATTGTATTTCATAAGACATAAGCATCTTTCAGTTTGGCAAATTTTACACTAAACATTGAATGAAGCAGGTTTCTCACATTGAGAGAGCAGCTTTTGAGCAGATTTGGGCTAGTTTTAACTTCATTTGAACAAAAGCACTATTTCAACATTATTGGTCTCAGAAACCTGTATACTGAAATTCTAGAGCATTGAAGCTATAACATAAGTTTTTGTGCATATAACTTCTAACACATTAAAAACTGTCTTACAGCATTACAAAAACATTGTATTTCATAACACATAAGCATCTTTCAGTTTGTTAATATTTGCACTGAACATTGAATGAAGCAGCTTTCTCACATTGAGAGAGCAGCTTTTTAGCAGATTTGGGCTTGTTTTAACTTCATTTGAACAGAAGCACTATTTCAACATTATTGGTCTCAGAAACCTGTAAACTGACAATCTTGAGCATTGAAGCTCTAACATAGGTTTTTGTGCATATAACTTCTAACACATTAAAAACTGTCTTACAGCATTGCAAACACATTGTATTTCATAACACATACGCATCTTTCAGTTTGTTAAGATTTGCACTGAACATTGAATGAAGCAGCTTTCTCACATTGAGAGAGCAGCTTTATAGCAGATTTGGGCTTGTTTTAACTTCATTTGAACAGAAGTACTATTTCAACATTATTGGTCTCAGAAACCTGTAAACTGACAACCTAGAGCATTGAAGCTCTAACATAAGTATTTGTGCATATAACTTCTAACACATTAAAAACTGTCTTACAGCATTGCAAAAAACATTGTATTTCATAAGACAGAAGCATCTTTCAGTTTGGCGAAATTTACACTGAACATTGAATGAAGCAGCTTTCTCACATTGAGAGAGCAGCTTTTGAGCAGATTTGGGCTTGTTTTAACTTCATTTGAACAGAAGCACTATTTCAACATTATTGGTCTCAGAAAACTGTAAACTGACAATCTAGAGCTATGAAGCTCTAACATAAGTATTTGTGCATATAACTTCTAACACATTAAAAACTGTCTTACAGCATTGCAAAAAAACATTGTATTTCATAAGACATAAGCATCTTTCAGTTTGGCAAGATTTGCACTGAACATTGAATGAAGCAGCTTTCTCACATTGAGAGAGCAGCTTTTGAGCAGATTTGGGCTAGATTTCACTTCATTTGAACAGAAGCACTATTTCAACATTAGTGGTCTCAGAAACCTGAAAACTGACAATCTTGAGGATTGAAGCTCTAACATACGTTTTTGTGCATATCACTTCTAACACATTAAAAACTGTCTTACAGCATTGCAAAATGATTGTATTTCATGACACATAAGCATCTTTCAGTTTGGCAAGTTTTGCACTAAACATTGAATGAAGCAGGTTTCTCACATTGAGAGAGCAGCTTTATAGCAGATTTGGGCTTGTTTTAACTTCATTTGAACAGAAGTACTATTTCAACATGATTGGTCTCAGAAACCTGAAAACTGACACTCTTGAGCATTGAAGCTCTAAAATAAGTTTTTGTGCATATAACTTCTAACACATTAAAACTGTCTTACAGCATTGCAAAAACATTGTATTTCATAACATATAAGCATCTTTCAGTTTGGAAAGATTTGCACTGAACATTGAATGAAGCAGCTTTCTCACATTGAGAGAGCAGCTTTTGAGCAGATTTGGGCTAGATTTCACTTCATTTGAACAGAAACACTATTTCAACATTAGTGGTCTCAGAAACCTGAAAACTGACAATCTTGAGGATTGAAGCTCTAACATAAGTTTTTGTGCATATCACTTCTAACACATTAAAAACTGTCTTACAGCATTGCAAAATCATTGTATTTCATGACACATAAGCATCTTTCAGTTTGGCAAGTTTTGCACTAAACATTGAATGAAGCAGCTTTCTCACATTGAGAGAGCAGCTTTTGAGCAGATTGGGCTGGTTTTAACTTCATTTGAAAAAAATTACTTATTCATCATTTTTTGTCTCAGAAACCTGAAAACTGAAAATCTAGAGCATGAAGATCTAACATAAGTTTTTGTGCATATAACTTCTAACACATTAAAAACTGTCTTACAGCATTGCAAAAAACATTGTATTTCATATGACATAAGCATCTTTCAGTTTGGCAAGTTTTACACTAAACATTGAATGAAGCAGGTTTCTCACAATGAGAGAGCAGCTTTTGAGCAAATTTGGGCTAGATTTCACTTCATTTGAACAGAAGCACTATTTCAACATTACTGGTCTCAGAAACCTGTAAACTGACAATCTAGAGCATTGAAGCTCTAACATAAGTTTTTGTGCATATAACTTCTAACACATTAAAAACTGTCTTACAGCATTGCAAAAACATTGTATTTCATAACATATAAGCATCTTTCAATTTGGCAAGTTTTGCACTGAACATTGAATGAAGCAGCTTTCTCACATTGAGAGAGCAGCTTTTGAGCAGATTTGGGCTAGTTTTAACTTCATTTGAACAAAAGCACTATTTCAACATTATTGGTCTCAGAAACCTGTATACTGAAATTCTAGAGCATTTAAGCTCTAACATAAGTTTTTGTGCATATAACTTCTATTACATTAAAAATTGTCTTACAAGCATTGCAAACACATTGTATTTCATAACACATAAGCATCTTTCAGTTTGTTAAGATTTGCACTGAACATTGAATGAAGCAGCTTTCTCACATTGAGAGAGCAGCTTTATAGCAGATTTGGGCTTGTTTTAACTTCATTTGAACAGAAGTACTATTTCAACATTATTGGTCTCAGAAACCTGTAAACTGACAACCTAGAGCATTGAAGCTCTAACATAAGTTTTTGTGCATATAACTTCTAACACTTTAAAAACTGTCTTACAGCATTGCAAAAAAAAACATTGTATTTCATAAGACAGAAGCATCTTTTAGTTTGGCGAAATTTACACTGAACATTGAATGAAGCAGCTTTCTCATATTGAGAGAGCAGCTTTTGAGCAGATTTGGGCTAGATTTCACTTCATTTGAACAGAAGCACTATTTCAACATTAGTGGTCTCAGAAACCTGAAAACTGACAATCTTGAGGATTGAAGCTCTAACATAAGTTTTTGTGCATATCACTTCTAACACATTAAAAACTGTCTTACAGCATTGCAAAATCATTGTATTTCATGACACATAAGCATCTTTCAGTTTGGCAAGTTTTGCACTAAACATTGAATGAAGCAGCTTTCTCACATTGAGAGAGCAGCTTTGGAGCAGATTTGGGCTTGTTTTAACTTCATTTGAACAGAAGCACTATTTCAACATTATTGGTCTCAGAAACCTGTAAACTGACAATCTTGAGCATTGAAGCTCTAACATAGGTTTTTGTGCATATAACTTCTAACACATTAAAAACTGTCTTACAGCATTGCAAACACATTGTATTTCATAACACATAAGCATCTTTTAGTTTGTTAAGATTTGCACTGAACATTGAATGAAGCAGCTTTCTCACATTGAGAGAGCAGCTTTATAGCAGATTTTGGCTTGTTTTAACTTCATTTGAACAGAAGTACTATTTCAACATTATTGGTCTCAGAAACCTGTAAACTGACAACCTAGAGCATTGAAGCTCTAACATAAGTTTTTGTGCATATAACTTCTAACACATTAAAAACTGTCACATTGCAGCAGCTTTATAGCAGATTTGGGCTTGTTTTAACTTCATTTGAACAGAAGCACTATTTCAACATTATTGGTCTCAGAAACCTGTAAATTGACAATCTAGAGCATTGAAGCTCTAACATAAGTTTTTGTGCATATAACTTCTAACACAATAAAAACTGTCTTACAGCATTGCAAAAACATTGTATTTCATATCATATAAGCATCTTTCAGTTTGGCAAGTTTTGCACTGAACATTGAATGAAGCAGCTTTCTCACATTGAGAGAGCAGCTTTTGAGCAGATTTGGGCTAGTTTTAACTTCATTTTAACAAAAGCACTATTTCAACATTATTGGTCTCAGAAACCTGTATACTGAAATTCTAGAGCATTTAAGCTCTAACATAAGTTTTTGTGCATATAACTTCTAACACATTAAAACTGTCTTACAGCATTGCAAACACATTGTATTTCATAACATATAAGCATCTTTCAGTTTGTTAAGATTTGCACTGAACATTGAATGAAGCAGCTTTCTCACATTGAGAGAGCAGCTTTATAGCAGATTTGGGCTTGTTTTAACTTCATTTGAACAGAAGTACTATTTCAACATGATTGGTCTCAGAAACCTGTAAACTGACAACCTAGAGCATTGAAGCTCTAACATAAGTTTTTGTGCATATAACTTCTAACACATTAAAAACTGTCTTACAGCATTGCAAAAACATTGTATTTCATAACATATAAGCATCTTTCAGTTTGGAAAGATTTGCACTGAACATTGAATGAAGCAGCTTTCTCACATTGAGAGAGCAGCTTTTGAGCAGATTTGGGCTAGATTTAACTTCATTTGAACAGAAACACTATTTCAACATTAGTGGTCTCAGAAACCTGAAAACTGACAATCTTGAGGATTGAAGCTCTAACATAAGTTTTTGTGCATATCACTTCTAACACATTAAAAACTGTCTTACAGCATTGCAAAATCATTGTATTTCATGACACATAAGCATCTTTCAGTTTGGCAAGTTTTGCACTAAACATTGAATGAAGCAGCTTTCTCACATTGAGAGAGCAGCTTTTGAGCAGATTGGGCTGGTTTTAACTTCATTTGAAAAAAATCACTTATTCATCATTTTTTGTCTCAGAAACCTGAAAACTGACACTCTTGAGCATTGAAGCTCTAAAATAAGTTTTTTGTGCATATAACTTCTAACACATTAAAACTGTCTTATAGCATTGCAAAAAACATTGTATTTCATATGACATAAGCATCTTTCAGTTTGGCAAGTTTTACACTAAACATTGAATGAAGCAGGTTTCTCACAATGAGAGAGCAGCTTTTGAGCAGATTTGGGCTAGAATTCACTTCATTTGAACAGAAGCACTATTTCAACATTACTGGTCTCAGAAACCTGTAAACTGACAATCTAGAGCATTGAAGCTCTAACATAAGTTTTTGTGCATATAACTTCTAACACATTAAAAACTGTCTTACAGCATTGCAAAAACATTGTATTTCATAACATATAAGCATCTTTCAGTTTGGCAAGTTTTGCACTGAACATAGAATGAAGCAGCTTTCTCACATTGAGAGAGCAGCTTTTGAGCAGATTTGGGCTAGTTTTAACTTCATTTGAACATAAGCACTATTTCAACATTATTGGTCTCAGAAACCTGTATACTGAAATTCTAGAGCATTTAAGCTCTAACATAAGTTTTTGTGCATATAACTTCTAACACATTAAAACCGTCTTACAGCATTGCAAACACATTGTATTTCATAACATATAAGCATCATTCAGTTTGTTAATATTTGCAATGAACATTGAATGAAGCAGCTTTCTCACATTGAGAGAGCAGCTTTGGAGCAGATTTGGGCTTGTTTTAACTTCATTTGAACAGAAGCACTATTTCAACATTATTGGTTTCAGAAACCTGTATACTGACAATCTAGAGGATTGAAGCTCTAACATAAGTTTTTGTGCATATAACTTCTAACACATTAAAAACTGTCTTACAGCATTGCAAAAAACATTGTATTTCATAAGACATAAGCATCTTTCAGTTTGGCAAATTTTACACTAAACATTGAATGAAGCAGGTTTCTCACATTGAGAGAGCAGCTTTTGAGCAGATTTGGGCTAGTTTTAACTTCATTTGAACATAAGCACTATTTCAACATTATTGGTCTCAGAAACCTGTATACTGAATTTCTAGAGCATTTAAGCTCTAACATAGGTTTTTGTGCATATAACTTCTAACACATTAAAAACTGTCTTACAGCATTGCAAACACATTGTATTTCATAACACACAAGCATCTTTTAGTTTGTTAAGATTTGCACTGAACATTGAATGAAGCAGCTTTCTCACATTGAGAGAGCAGCTTTTTAGCAGATTTGGGCTTGTTTTAACTTCATTTGAACAGAAGTACTATTTCAACATTATTGGTCTCAGAAACCTGTAAACTGACAATCTAGAGGATTGAAGCTCTAACATAAGTTTTTGTGCATATAACTTCTAACACATTAAAAACTGTCTTACAGCATTGCAAAAAACATTGTATTTTATAAGACATAAGCATCTTTCAGTTTGGCAAATTTTACACTAAACATTGAATGAAGCAGGTTTCTCACATTGAGAGAGCAGCTTTTGAGCAGATTTGGGCTAGTTTTAACTTCATTTGAACAAAAGCACTATTTCAACATTATTGGTCTCAGAAACCTGTATACTGAAATTCTAGAGCATTGAAGCTATAACATAAGTTTTTGTGCATATAACTTCTAACACATTAAAAACTGTCTTACAGCATTACAAAAACATTGTATTTCATAACACATAAGCATCTTTCAGTTTGTTAATATTTGCACTGAACATTGAATGAAGCAGCTTTCTCACATTGAGAGAGCAGCTTTTTAGCAGATTTGGGCTTGTTTTAACTTCATTTGAACAGAAGCACTATTTCAACATTATTGGTCTCAGAAACCTGTAAACTGACAATCTTGAGCATTGAAGCTCTAACATAGGTTTTTGTGCATATAACTTCTAACACATTAAAAACTGTCTTACAGCATTGCAAACACATTGTATTTCATAACACATACGCATCTTTCAGTTTGTTAAGATTTGCACTGAACATTGAATGAAGCAGCTTTCTCACATTGAGAGAGCAGCTTTATAGCAGATTTGGGCTTGTTTTAACTTCATTTGAACAGAAGTACTATTTCAACATTATTGGTCTCAGAAACCTGTAAACTGACAACCTAGAGCATTGAAGCTCTAACATAAGTATTTGTGCATATAACTTCTAACACATTAAAAACTGTCTTACAGCATTGCAAAAAACATTGTATTTCATAAGACAGAAGCATCTTTCAGTTTGGCGAAATTTACACTGAACATTGAATGAAGCAGCTTTCTCACATTGAGAGAGCAGCTTTTGAGCAGATTTGGGCTTGTTTTAATTTCATTTGAACAGAAGCACTATTTCAACATTATTGGTCTCAGAAAACTGTAAACTGAAATTCTAGAGCATTTAAGCTCTAACATAGGTTTTTGTGCATATAACTTCTAACACATTAAAAACTGTCTTACAGCATTGCAAACACATTGTATTTCATAACACATAAGCATCTTTTAGTTTGTTAAGATTTGCACTGAACATTGAATGAAGCAGCTTTCTCACATTGAGAGAGCAGCTTTTTAGCAGATTTGCGCTTGTTTTAACTTCATTTGAACAGAAGTACTATTTCAACATTATTGGTCTCAGAAACCTGTAAACTGACAATCTAGAGGATTGAAGCTCTAACATAAGTTTTTGTGCATATAACTTCTAACACATTAAAAACTGTCTTACAGCATTGCAAAAAACATTGTATTTCATAAGACATAAGCATCTTTCAGTTTGGCAAATTTTACACTAAACATTGAATGAAGCAGGTTTCTCACATTGAGAGAGCAGCTTTTGAGCAGATTTGGGCTAGTTTTAACTTCATTTGAACAAAAGCACTATTTCAACATTATTGGTCTCAGAAACCTGTATACTGAAATTCTAGAGCATTGAAGCTATAACATAAGTTTTTGTGCATATAACTTCTAACACATTAAAAACTGTCTTACAGCATTACAAAAACATTGTATTTCATAACACATAAGCATCTTTCAGTTTGTTCATATTTGCACTGAACATTGAATGAAGCAGCTTTCTCACATTGAGAGAGCAGCTTTTTAGCAGATTTGGGCTTGTTTTAACTTCATTTGAACAGAAGCACTATTTCAACATTATTGGTCTCAGAAACCTGTAAACTGACAATCTTGAGCATTGAAGCTCTAACATAGGTTTTTGTGCATATCACTTCTAACACATTAAAAACTGTCTTACAGCATTGCAAAATCATTGTATTTCATGACACATAAGCATCTTTCAGTTTGGCAAGTTTTGCACTAAACATTGAATGAAGCAGGTTTCTCACATTGAGAGAGCAGCTTTATAGCAGATTTGGGCTTGTTTTAACTTCATTTGAACAGAAGTACTATTTCAACATTATTGGTCTCAGAAACCTGTAAACTGACAACCTAGAGCATTGAAGCTCTAACATAAGTATTTGTGCATATAACTTCTAACATATTAAAAACTGTCTTACAGCATTGCAAAAAACATTGTATTTCATAAGACAGAAGCATCTTTCAATTTGGCGAAATTTACACTGAACATTGAATGAAGCAGCTTTCTCACATTGAGAGAGCAGCTTTTGAGCAGATTTGGGCTTGTTTTAACTTCATTTGAACAGAAGCACTATTTCAACATTATTGGTCTCAGAAAACTGTAAACTGACAATCTAGAGCTATGAAGCTCTAACATAAGTTTTTGTGCATATAACTTCTAACACATTAAAAACTGTCTTACAGCATTGCAAACACATTGTATTTCATAACACATACGCATCTTTCAGTTTATTAAGATTTGCACTGAACATTGAATGAAGCAGCTTTCTCACATTGAGACAGCAGCTTTTGAGCAGATTTGGGCTAGTTTTAACTTCATTTGAACAAAAGCACTATTTCAACATTATTGGTCTCAGAAACCTGTATATTGAAATTCTAGAGCATTAAAGCTCTAACATAAGTTTTTGTGCATATCACTTCTAACACATTAAAAACTGTCTTACAGCATTGCAAAATCATTGTATTTCATGACACATAAGCATCTTTCAGTTTGGCAAGTTTTGCACTAAACATTGAATGAAGCAGGTTTCTCACATTGAGAGAGCAGCTTTATAGCAGATTTGGGCTTGTTTTAACTTCATTTGAACAGAAGTACTATTTCAACATTATTGGTCTCAGAAACCTGTAAACTGACAACCTAGAGCATTGAAGCTCTAACATAAGTATTTGTGCATATAACTTCTAACATATTAAAAACTGTCTTACAGCATTGCAAAAAACATTGTATTTCATAAGACAGAAGCATCTTTCAATTTGGCGAAATTTACACTGAACATTGAATGAAGCAGCTTTCTCACATTGAGAGAGCAGCTTTTGAGCAGATTTGGGCTTGTTTTAACTTCATTTGAACAGAAGCACTATTTCAACATTATTGGTCTCAGAAAACTGTAAACTGACAATCTAGAGCTATGAAGCTCTAACATAAGTTTTTGTGCATATAACTTCTAACACATTAAAAACTGTCTTACAGCATTGCAAACACATTGTATTTCATAACACATACGCATCTTTCAGTTTATTAAGATTTGCACTGAACATTGAATGAAGCAGCTTTCTCACATTGAGACAGCAGCTTTTGAGCAGATTTGGGCTAGTTTTAACTTCATTTGAACAAAAGCACTATTTCAACATTATTGGTCTCAGAAACCTGTATATTGAAATTCTAGAGCATTAAAGCTCTAACATAAGTTTTTGTGCATATCACTTCTAACACATTAAAAACTTTCTTACAGCTTTCTCACATTGAGAGAGCAGCTTTTGAGCAGATTTGGGCTTGTTTTAACTTCATTTGAACAGAAGCACTATTTCAACATTATTGGTCTCAGAAATCTGTATACTGAAATTCTTGAGCATTGAAGCTCTAAAATAAGTTTTTGTGCATATAACTTCTAACACATTAAAACTGTCTTACAGCATTGCAAACACATTGTATTTCATAACACATAAGCATCTTTCAGTTTGGAAAGATTTACACTGAACATTGAATGAAGCAGCTTTCTCACATTGAGAGAGGATCTTTTGTGCAGATTTGGGCTTGTTTTAACTTCATTTGAACAGAAGCACTATTTCAACATTATTGGTCTCAGAAACCTGTAAACTGAAAATCTAGAGCATTGAAGATCTAACATAAGTTTTTGTGCATATAACTTCTAACACATTAAAAACTGTCTTACAGCATTGCAAAAAACATTGTATTTCATATGACATAAGCATCTTTCAGTTTGGCAAGTTTTGCACTAAACATTGAATGAAGCAGGTTTCTCACATTGAGACAGCACCTTTTGAGCAGATTTGGGCTAGTTTTAACTTCATTTGAACAAAAGCACTATTCAACATTATTGGTCTCAGAAACCTGTAAACTGACAATCTAGAGCATTGAAGCTCTAACATAAGTTTTTGTGCATATCACTTCTAACACATTAAAAACTGTCTTACAGCAATGCAAAATCATTGTATTTCATGACACATACGCATCTTTCAGTTTGTTAAGATTTGCACTGAACATTGAATGAAGCAGCTTTCTAACATTGAGACAGCAGCTTTTGAGCAGATTTGGGCTAGTTTTAACTTCATTTGAACAAAAGCACTATTTCAACATTATTGGTCTCAGAAAACTGTAAACTGACAATCTAGCGCTATGAAGCTCTAAAATAAGTTTTTGTGCATATAACTTCTAACACATTAAAAACTGTCTTACAGCATTGCAAAATCATTGTATTTCATAAGACATAAGCATCTTTCAGTTTGGCAAGATTTGCACTGAACATTGAATGAAGCAGCTTTCTCACATTGAGAGAGCAGCTTTTGAGCAGATTTGGGCTAGATTTCACTTCATTTGAACAGAAGCACTATTTCAACATTAGTGGTCTCAGAAACCTGAAAACTGACAATCTTGAGGATTGAAGCTCTAACATACGTTTTTGTGCATATCACTTCTAACACATTAAAAACTGTCTTACAGCATTGCAAAATCATTGTATTTCATGACAGATAAGCATCTTTCAGTTTGGCAAGTTTTGCACTAAACATTGAATGAAGCAGCTTTCTCACATTGAGAGAGCAGCTTTTGAGCAGATTGGGCTAGTTTTAACTTCATTTGAAAAAAAATCACTTATTCATCATTTTAGGTCTCAGAAACCTGAAAACTGACACTCTTGAGCATTGAAGCTCTAAAATAAGTTTTTGTGCATATAACTTCTAAAACATTAAAACTGTCTTACAGCATTGCAAACACATTGTATTTCATAACACATAAGCATCTTTTAGTTTGTTAAGATTTGCACTGAACATTGAATGAAGCAGCTTTCTCACATTGAGAGAGCAGCTTTATAGCAGATTTGGGCTTGTTTTAACTTCATTTGAACAGAAGCACTATTTCAACATTATTGGTCTCAGAAACCTGTAAATTGACAATCTAGAGCATTGAAGCTCTAACATAAGTTTTTGTGCATATAGCTTCTAACACATTAAAAACTGTCTTACAGCATTGCAAAAACATTGTATTTCATAACATATAAGCATCTTTCAGTTTGGCAAGTTTTGCACTGAACATTGAATGAAGCAGCTTTCTCACATTGAGAGAGCAGCTTTTGAGCAGATTTGGGCTAGTTTTACCTTCATTTGAACATAAGCACTATTTCAACATTATTGGTCTCAGAAACCTGTATACTGAAATTCTTGAGCATTGAAGCTCTAAAATAAGTTTTTGTGGATATAACTTCTAACACATTAAAAACTGTCTTACAGCATTGCAAACACATTGTATTTCATAACACATAAGCATCTTTCAGTTTGTTAAGATTTGCACTGAACATTGAATGAAGCAGCTTTCTCACATTGAGAGAGCAGCTTTTGAGCAGATTTGGGCTTGTTTTAACTTCATTTGAACAGAAGCACTATTTCAACATTATTGGTCTCAAAAAACTGTAAACTGACAATCTAGAGCTATGAAGCTCTAACATAAGTATTTGTGCATATAACTTCTAACACATTAAAAACTGTCTTACAGCATTGCAAAAAAACATTGTATTTCATAAGACATAAGCATCTTTCAGTTTGGCAAGATTTGCACTGAACATTGAATGAAGCAGCTTTCTCACATTGAGAGAGCAGCTTTTGAGCAGATTTGGGCTAGATTTCACTTCATTTGAACAGAAGCACTATTTCAACATTAGTGGTCTCAGAAACCTGAAAACTGACAATCTTGAGGATTGAAGCTCTAACATAGGTTTTTGTGCATATCACTTCTAACACATTAAAAACTGTCTTACAGCATTGCAAAATCATTGTATTTCATGACACATAAGCATCTTTCAGTTTGGCAAGTTTTGCACTAAACATTGAATGAAGCAGCTTTCTCACATTGAGAGAGCAGCTTTTGAGCAGATTGGGCTAGTTTTAACTTCATTTGAAAAAAAATCACTATTTCATCATTTTTGGTCTCAGAAACCTGAAAACTGACAATCTTGAGCATTGAAGCTCTTAAAATAAGTTTTTTGTGCATATAACTTCTAACACATTAAAAACTGTCTTACAGCATTGCAAACACATTGTATTTCATAACACATAAGCATCTTTCAGTTTGTTAATATTTGCACTGAACATTGAATGAAGCAGCTTTCTCACATTGAGAGAGCACCTTTGGAGCAGATTTGGGCTTGTTTTAACTTCATTTGAACACAAGCACTATTTCAACATTATTGGTCTCAGAAACCTGTAAACTGACAATCTTGAGCATTGAAGCTCTAACATAGGTTTTTGTGCATATAACTTCTAACACATTAAAAGCTGTCTTACAGCATTGCAAACATATTGTATTCCATAACACATAAGCATCTTTCAATTTGTTAAGATTTGCACTGAACATTGAATGAAGCAGCTTTCTCACATTGAGAGAGCAGCTTTTTAGCAGATTTGGGCTTGTTTTAACTTCATTTGTACAGAAGCACTATTTCAACATTAGTGGTCTCAGAAACCTGAAAACTGACAATCTTGAGGATTAAAGCTCTAACATAAGTTTTTGTGCATATCACTTCTAACACATTAAAAACTGTCTTTACAGCATTGCAAAATCATTGTATTTCATGACACATAAGCATCTTTCAGTTTGGCAAGTTTTGCACTAAACATTGAATGAAGCAGCTTTCTCACATTGAGAGAGCAGCTTTTGAGCAGATTTGGGCTAGTTTTAACTTCATTTGAAAAAAATCACTATTTCATCATTTTTGGTCTCAGAAACCTGAAAACTGACAATCTTGAGCATTGAAGCTCTAAAATAAGTTTTTGTGCATATCACTTCTAACACATTAAAAACTGTCTTACAGCATTGCAAAATCATTGTATTTCATGACACATAAGCATCTTTCAGTTTGGCAAGTTTTGCACTAAACATTAAATGAAGCAGCTTTCTCACATTGAGAGAGCAGCTTTTGAGCAGATTTGGGCTAGTTTTAACTTCATTTTAAAAAAATCACTATTTCATCATTTTTGGTCTAAGAAACCTGAAAACTGACAATCTTCAGCATTGAAGCTCTAAAATAAGTTTTTGTGCATATAACTTCTAACACATTAAAAACTGTCTTACAGCATTGCAAACACATTGTATTTCATAACACATAAACATCTTTCAGTTTGTTAATATTTGCACTGAACATTGAATGAAGCAGCTTTCTCACATTGAGAGAGCACCTTTTGAGCAGATTTGGGCTTGTTTTAACTTCATTTGAACAGAAGCACTATTTCAACATTATTGGTCTCAGAAACCTGTAAACTGACAATCTTGAGCATTGAAGCTCTAACATAAGTTTTTGTGCATATAACTTCTAAACACATTAAAAACTGTCTTACAGCATTGCAAAAAAACATTGTATTTCATAAGACATAAGCATCTTTCAGTTTGGCAAGATTTGCACTGAACATTGAATGAAGCAGCTTTCTCACATTGAGAGAGCAGCTTTTGAGCAGATTTGGGCTAGATTTCACTTCATTTGAACAGAAGCACTATTTCAACATTATTGGTCTCAGAAACCTGTAAACTGACAATTTGAGCATTGAAGCTCTAACATAGGTTTTTGTGCATATAACTTCTAAACACATTAAAAACTGTCTTACAGCATTGCAAAATCATTGTATTTCATGACACATAAGCATCTTTCAGTTTGGCAAGTTTTGCACTAAACATTGAATGAAGCCGCTTTCTCACATTGAGAGAGCAGCTTTTGAGCAGATTTGGGCTAGTTTTAACTTCATTTGAAAAAAATTACTATTTCATCATTTTTGGTCTCAGAAACCTGAAAACTGACAATCTTGAGCATTGAAGCTCTAAAATAAGTTTTTGTGCATATAACTTCTAACACATTAAAAACTGTCTTACAGCATTGCAAACACATTGTATTTCATAACACATAAGCATCTTTCAGTTTGTTAATATTTGCACTGAACATTGAATGAAGCAGCTTTCTCACATTGAGAGAGCACCTTTTAAGCAGATTTGGGCTTGTTTTAACTTCATTTGAACAGAAGCACTATTTCAACATTATTGGTCTCAGAAACCTGTAAACCGACAATCTTGAGCATTGAAGCTCTAACATAGGTTTTTGTGCATATAACTTCTAACACATTAAAAGCTGTCTTACAGCATTGCAAACATATTGTATTTCATAACACATAAGCATCTTTCAGTTTGTTAAGATTTGCACTGAACATTGAATGAAGCAGCTTTCTCACATTGAGAGAGCAGCTTTTGAGCAGATTTGGGCTTGTTTTAACTTCATTTGAACAGAAGCACTATTTCAACATTATTGCTCTCAAAAAACTGTAAACTGACAATCTTGAGCATTGAAGCTCTAACATAGGTTTTTGTGCATATAACTTCTAACACATTAAAAACTGTCTTACAGCATTGCAAAAAAACATTGTATTTCATAAGACATAAGCATCTTTCAGTTTGGCAAGATTTGCACTGAACATTGAATGAAGCAGCTTTCTCACATTGAGAGAGCAGCTTTTGAGCAGATTTGGGCTAGATTTCACTTCATTTGAACAGAAGCACTATTTCAACATTAGTGGTCTCAGAAACCTGAAAACTGACAATCTTGAGGATTGAAGCTCTAACATACGTTTTTGTGCATATCACTTCTAACACATTAAAAACTGTCTTACAGCATTGCAAAATCATTGTATTTCATGACACATAAGCATCTTTCAGTTTGGCAAGTTTTGCACTAAACATTGAATGAAGCAGCTTTCTCACATTGAGAGAGCAGCTTTTGAGCAGATTGGGCTAGTTTTAACTTCATTTGAAAAAAAATCACTATTTCATCATTTTTGGTCTCAGAAACCTGAAAACTGACAATCTTGAACATTGAAGCTCTTAAAATAAGTTTTTGTGCATATAACTTCTAACACATTAAAAACTGTCTTACAGCATTGCAAACACATTGTATTTCATAACACATAAGCATCTTTCAGTTTGTTAATATTTGCACTGAACATTGAATGAAGCAGCTTTCTCACATTGAGAGAGCACCTTTGGAGCAGATTTGGGCTTGTTTTAACTTCATTTGAACACAAGCACTATTTCAACATTATTGGTCTCAGAAACCTGTAAACTGACAATCTTGAGCATTGAAGCTCTAACATAGGTTTTTGTGCATATAACTTCTAACACATTAAAAGCTGTCTTACAGCATTGCAAACATATTGTATTCCATAACACATAAGCATCTTTCAGTTTGTTAAGATTTGCACTGAACATTGAATGAAGCAGCTTTCTCACATTGAGAAAGCAGCTTTTTAGCAGATTTGGGCTTGTTTTAACTTCATTTGTACAGAAGCACTATTTCAACATTAGTGGTCTCAGAAACCTGAAAACTGACAATCTTGAGGATTGAAGCTCTAACATAAGTTTTTGTGCATATCACTTCTAACACATTAAAAACTGTCTTACAGCATTGCAAAATCATTGTATTTCATGACACATAAGCATCTTTCAGTTTGGCAAGTTTTGCACTAAACATTGAATGAAGCAGCTTTCTCACATTGAGAGAACAGCTTTTGAGCAGATTTGGGCTAGTTTTAACTTCATTTGAAAAAAATCACTATTTCATCATTTTTGGTCTCAGAAACCTGAAAACTGACAATCTTGAGCATTGAAGCTCTAAAATAAGTTTTTGTGCATATAACTTCTAACACATTAAAAACTGTCTTACAGCATTGCAAACACATTGTATTTCATAACACATAAGCATCTTTCAGTTTGTTAATATTTGCACTGAACATTGAATGAAGCAGCTTTCTCACATTGAGAGAGCACCTTTTGAGCAGATTTGGTCTTGTTTTAACTTAATTTGAACAGAAGCACTATTTCAACATTATTGGTCTCAGAAACCTGTAAACTGACAATCTTGAGCATTGAAGCTCTAACATAGGTTTTTGGGCATATAACTTCTAACACATTAAAAACTGTCTTACAGCATTGCAAAAAAACATTGTATTTCATAAGACATAAGCATCTTTCAGTTTGGCAAGATTTGCACTGAACATTGAATGAAGCAGCTTCCTCACATTGAGAGAGCAGCTTTTGAGCAGATTTGGGCTTGTTTTAACTTCATTTGAACAGAAGCACTATTTCAACATTATTGGTCTCAGAAAACTGTAAACTAACAATCTAGAGCATTGAAGCTCTCATAAGTTTTTGTGCATATAACTTCTAACACATTAAAAACTGGCTTACAGCATTGCAAAAAACATTGTATTTCATAAGACATAAGCATCTTTCAGTTTGGCAAGATTTGCACTGAACATTGAATGAAGCAGCTTTCTCACATTGAGAGAGCATCTTTTGAGCAGATTTGGGCTAGTTTTAACTTCATTTGAAAAAAATCACTATTTCATCATTTTTGGTCTCAGAAACCTGAAAACTGACAATCTTGAGCATTGAAGCTCTTAAAATAAGTTTTTGTGCATATAACTTCTAACACATTAAAAACTGTCTTACAGCATTGCAAACACATTGTATTTCATAACACATAAGCATCTTTCAGTTTGTTAAGATTTGCACTGAACATTGAATGAAGCAGCTTTCTCACATTGAGAGAGCACCTTTGGAGCAGATTTGGGCTTGTTTTAACTTCATTTGAACACAAGCACTATTTCAACATTATTGGTCTCAGAAACCTGTAAACTGACAATCTTGAGCATTGAAGCTCTAACATAGGTTTTTGTGCATATAACTTCTAACACATTAAAAGCTGTCTTACAGCCTTGCAAACATATTGTATTCCATAACACAAGCATCTTTCAGTTTGTTAAGATTTGCACTGAACATTGAATGAAGCAGCTTTCTCACATTGAGAGAGCAGCTTTTGAGCAGATTTGGGCTTGTTTTAACTTCATTTGTACAGAAGCACTATTTCAACATTAGTGGTCTCAGAAACCTGAAAACTGACAATCTTGAGGATTGAAGCTCTAACATAAGTTTTTGTGCATATCACTTCTAACACATTAAAAACTGTCTTACAGCATTGCAAAATCATTGTATTTCATGACACATAAGCATCTTTCAGTTTGGCAAGTTTTGCACTAAACATTGAATGAAGCAGCTTTCTCACATTGAGAGAACAGCTTTTGAGCAGATTTGGGCTAGTTTTAACTTCATTTGAAAAAAATCACTATTTCATCATTTTTGGTCTCAGAAACCTGAAAACTGACAATCTTGAGCATTGAAGCTCTAAAATAAGTTTTTGTGCATATAACTTCTAACACATTAAAAACTGTCTTACAGCATTGCAAACACATTGTATTTCATAACACATAAGCATCTTTCAGTTTGTTAATATTTGCACTAAACATTGAATGAAGCAGCTTTCTCACATTGAGAGAGCAGCTTTTGAGCAGATTTGGGCTTGTTTTAACTTCATTTGAACAGAAGCACTATTTCAACATTATTGGTCTCAGAAACCTGAAAACTGAAAATCTAGAGCATTGAAGATCTAACATAAGTTTTTGTGCATATAACTTCTAACACATTAAAAACTGTCTTACAGCATTGCAAAAAACATTGTATTTCATATGACATAAGCATCTTTCAGTTTGGCAAGTTTTACACTAAACATTGAATGAAGCAGGTTTCTCACATTGAGAGAGCAGCTTTTGAGCAGATTTGGGCTAGTTTTAACTTCATTTGAACAAAAGCACTATTTCAACATTATTGGTCTCAGAAACCTGTATACTGAAATTCTAGAGCATTGAAGCTCTAACATAAGTTTTTGTGCATATAACTTCTAACACATTAAAAACGGTCTTACAGCATTGCAAAAACATTGTATTTCATAACACATTAGCATCTTTCAGTTTGTTAAGATTTGCACTGAACATTAAATCAAACAGCTTTCTCACATTGGGAGAGCAGCTTTTGAGCAGATTTGGGCTTGTTTTAACTTCATTTGAACAGAAGCACTATTTCAACATTATTGGTCTCAGAAAACTGTAAACTGACAATCTAGAGCTATGAAGCTCTAACATAAGTATTTGTGCATATAACTTCTAACACATTAAAAACTGTCTTACAGCATTGCAAAAAAACATTGTATTTCATAAGACATAAGCATCTTTCAGTTTGGCAAGATTTGCACTGAACATTGAATGAAGCAGCTTTCTCACATTGAGAGAGCAGCTTTTGAGCAGATTGGGCTAGTTTTAACTTCATTTGAAAAAAATCACTTATTCATTATTTTAGGTCTCAGAAACCTGAAAACTGACACTCTTGAGCAATGAAGCTCTAACATAAGTTTTTGTGCATATAACTTCTAACACATTAAAAACTGTCTTACAGCATTGCAAAAACATTGTATTTCATAAGACATAAGCATCTTTCAGTTTGGCAAGATTTGCACTGAACATTGAATGAAGCAGCTTTCTCACATTGAGAGAGCATCTTTTGAGCAGATTTGGGCTAGTTTTAACTTCATTTGAAAAAAATCACTATTTCATCATTTTTGGTCTCAGAAACCTGAAAACTGACAATCTTGAGCATTGAAGCTTTAAAATAAGTTTTTGTGCATATAACTTCTAACACATTAAAAACTGTCTTACAGCATTGCAAACACATTGTATTTCATAACACATAAGCATCTTTCAGTTTGTTAATATTTGCACTGAACATTGAATGAAGCAGCTTTCTCACATTGAGAGAGCACCTTTTGAGCAGATTTGGGCTAGTTTTAACTTCATTTGAAAAAAATCACTATTTCATCATTTTTGGTCTAAGAAACCTGAAAACTGACAATCTTCAGCATTGAAGCTCTAAAATAAGTTTTTGTGCATATAACTTCTAACACATTAAAAACTGTCTTACAGCATTGCAAACACATTGTATTTCATAACACATAAACATCTTTCAGTTTGTTAATATTTGCACTGAACATTGAATGAAGCAGCTTTCTCACATTGAGAGAGCACCTTTTGAGCAGATTTGGGCTTGTTTTAACTTCATTTGAACAGAAGCACTATTTCAACATTATTGGTCTCAGAAACCTGTAAACTGACAATCTTGAGCATTGAAGCTCTAACATAAGTTTTTGTGCATATAACTTCTAAACACATTAAAAACTGTCTTACAGCATTGCAAAAAAAACATTGTATTTCATAAGACATAAGCATCTTTCAGTTTGGCAAGATTTGCACTGAACATTGAATGAAGCAGCTTTCTCACATTGAGAGAGCAGCTTTTGAGCAGATTTGGGCTAGATTTCACTTCATTTGAACAGAAGCACTATTTCAACATTATTGGTCTCAGAAACCTGTAAACTGACAATTTGAGCATTGAAGCTCTAACATAGGTTTTTGTGCATATAACTTCTAAACACATTAAAAACTGTCTTACATCATTGCAAAATCATTGTATTTCATGACACAAAAGCATCTTTCAGTTTGGCAAGTTTTGCACTAAACATTGAATGAAGCCGCTTTCTCACATTGAGAGAGCAGCTTTTGAGCAGATTTGGGCTAGTTTTAACTTCATTTGAAAAAAATCACTATTTCATCATTTTTGGTCTCAGAAACCTGAAAACTGACAATCTTGAGCATTGAAGCTCTAAAATAAGTTTTTGTGCATATAACTTCTAACACATTAAAAACTGTCTTACAGCATTGCAAACACATTGTATTTCATAACACATAAGCATCTTTCAGTTTGTTAATATTTGCACTGAACATTGAATGAAGCAGCTTTCTCACATTGAGAGAGCACCTTTTAAGCAGATTTGGGCTTGTTTTAACTTCATTTGAACAGAAGCACTATTTCAACATTATTGGTCTCAGAAACCTGTAAACCGACAATCTTGAGCATTGAAGCTCTAACATAGGTTTTTGTGCATATAACTTCTAACACATTAAAAGCTGTCTTACAGCATTGCAAACATATTGTATTTCATAACACATAAGCATCTTTCAGTTTGTTAAGATTTGCACTGAACATTGAATGAAGCAGCTTTCTCACATTGAGAGAGCAGCTTTTGAGCAGATTTGGGCTTGTTTTAACTTCATTTGAACAGAAGCACTATTTCAACATTATTGGTCTCAAAAAACTGTAAACTGACAATCTTGAGCATTGAAGCTCTAACATAGGTTTTTGTGCATATAACTTCTAACACATTAAAAACTGTCTTACAGCATTGCAAAAAAACATTGTATTTCATAAGACATAAGCATCTTTCAGTTTGGCAAGATTTGCACTGAACATTGAATGAAGCAGCTTTCTCACATTGAGAGAGCAGCTTTTGAGCAGATTTGGGCTAGATTTCACTTCATTTGAACAGAAGCACTATTTCAACATTAGTGGTCTCAGAAACCTGAAAACTGACAATCTTGAGGATTGAAGCTCTAACATACGTTTTTGTGCATATCACTTCTAACACATTAAAAACTGTCTTACAGCATTGCAAAATCATTGTATTTCATGACACATAAGCATCTTTCAGTTTGGCAAGTTTTGCACTAAACATTGAATGAAGCAGCTTTCTCACATTGAGAGAGCAGCTTTTGAGCAGATTGGGCTAGTTTTAACTTCATTTGAAAAAAAATCACTATTTCATCATTTTTGGTCTCAGAAACCTGAAAACTGACAATCTTGAGCATTGAAGCTCCTAAAATAAGTTTTTGTGCATATAACTTCTAACACATTAAAAACTGTCTTACAGCATTGCAAACACATTGTATTTCATAACACATAAGCATCTTTCAGTTTGTTAATATTTGCACTGAACATTGAATGAAGCAGCTTTCTCACATTGAGAGAGCACCTTTGGAGCAGATTTGGGCTTGTTTTAACTTCATTTGAACACAAGCACTATTTCAACATTATTAGTCTCAGAAACCTGTAAACTGACAATCTTGAGCATTGAAGCTCTAACATAGGTTTTTGTGCATATAACTTCTAACACATTAAAAGCTGTCTTACAGCATTGCAAACATATTGTATTCCATAACACATAAGCATCTTTCAGTTTGTTAAGATTTGCACTGAACATTGAATGAAGCAGCTTTCTCACATTGAGAGAGCAGCTTTTTAGCAGATTTGGGCTTGTTTTAACTTCATTTGTACAGAAGCACTATTTCAACATTAGTGGTCTCAGAAACCTGAAAACTGACAATCTTGAGGATTAAAGCTCTAACATAAGTTTTTGTGCATATCACTTCTAACACATTAAAAACTGTCTTTACAGCATTGCAAAATCATTGTATTTCATGACACATAAGCATCTTTCAGTTTGGCAAGTTTTGCACTAAACATTGAATGAAGCAGCTTTCTCACATTGAGAGAGCAGCTTTTGAGCAGATTTGGGCTTGTTTTAACTTCATTTGTACAGAAGCACTATTTCAACATTAGTGGTCTCAGAAACCTGAAAACTGACAATCTTGAGGATTGAAGCTCTAACATAAGTTTTTGTGCATATAACTTCTAAACACATTAAAAACTGTCTTACAGCATTGCAAAAAAACATTGTATTTCATAAGACATAAGCATCTTTCAGTTTGGCAAGATTTGCACTGAACATTGAATGAAGCAGCTTTCTCACATTGAGAGAGCAGCTTTTGAGCAGATTTGGGCTAGATTTCACTTCATTTGAACAGAAGCACTATTTCAACATTATTGGTCTCAGAAACCTGTAAACTGACAATTTGAGCATTGAAGCTCTAACATAGGTTTTTGTGCATATAACTTCTAAACACATTAAAAACTGTCTTACAGCATTGCAAAATCATTGTATTTCATGACACATAAGAATCTTTCAGTTTGGCAAGTTTTGCACTAAACATTGAATGAAGCAGCTTTCTCACATTGAGAGAAAAGCTTTTGAGCAGATTTGGGCTAGTTTTAACTTCATTTGAAAAAAAATCACTATTTCATCATTTTTGGTCTCAGAAACCTGAAAACTGACAATCTTGAGCATTGAAGCTCTAAAATAAGTTTTTGTGCATATAACTTCTAACACATTAAAAACTGTCTTACAGCATTGCAAACACATTGTATTTCATAACACATAAGCATCTTTCAGTTTGTTAATATTTGCACTGAACATTGAATGAAGCAGCTTTCTCACATTGAGAGAGCACCTTTTAAGCAGATTTGGGCTTGTTTTAACTTCATTTGAACAGAAGCACTATTTCAACATTATTGGTCTCAGAAACCTGTAAACCGACAATCTTGAGCATTGAAGCTCTAACATAGGTTTTTGTGCATATAACTTCTAACACATTAAAAGCTGTCTTACAGCATTGCAAACATATTGTATTTCATAACACATAAGCATCTTTCAGTTTGTTAAGATTTGCACTGAACATTGAATGAAGCAGCTTTCTCACATTGAGAGAGCAGCTTTTGAGCAGATTTGGGCTTGTTTTAACTTCATTTGAACACAAGCACTATTTCAACATTATTGGTCTCAAAAAACTGTAAACTGACAATCTAGAGCTATGAAGCTCTAACATAAGTATTTGTGCATATAACTTCTAACACATTAAAAATTGTCTTACAGCATTGCAAAAAAACATTGTATTTCATAACACATAAGCATCTTTCAGTTTGTTAATATTTGCACTGAACATTGAATGAAGCAGCTTTCTCACATTGAGAGAGCACCTTTTGAGCAGATTTGGGCTTGTTTTAACTTCATTTGAACAGAAGCACTATTTCAACATTATTGGTCTCAGAAACCTGTAAACTGACAATCTTGAGCATTGAAGCTCTAACATAGGTTTTTGTGCATATAACTTCTAACACATTAAAAACTGTCTTTACAGCATTGCAAAAAAACATTGTATTTCATAAGACATAAGCATCGTTCAGTTTGGCTAGATTTGCACTGAACATTGAATGAAGCAGCTTTCTCACATTGAAAGAGCAGCTTTTGAGCAGATTTGGGCTAGATTTCACTTCATTTGAACAGAAGCACTATTTCAACATTAGTGGTCTCAGAAACCTGAAAACTGACAATCTAGAGCATTGAAGCTCTAACATACGTTTTTGTGCATATCACTTCTAACACATTAAAAACTGTCTTACAGCATTGCAAAATCATTGTATTTCATTACACATAAGCATCTTTCAGTTTGGCAAGATTTGCACTGAACATTGAATGAAGCAGCTTTCTCACATTGAGAGAGCAGCTTTTGAGCAGATTGAGCTAGTTTTAACTTCATTTGAAAAAAATCACTTATTCATCATTTTAGGTCTCAGAAACCTGAAAACTGACACTCTTGAGCATTGAAGCTCTAAAATAAGTTTTTGTGCATATAACTTCTAACACATTAAAACTGTCTTACAGCATTGCAAACACATTGTATTTCATAACACATAAGCATCTTTCAGTTTGTTAAGATTTGCACTGAACATTGAATGAAGCAACTTTCTCACATTGAGAGAGCAGCTTTATAGCAGATTTTGGCTTGTTTTAACTTCATTTGAACAGAAGCACTATTTCAACATTATTGGTCTCAGAAACCTGTAAATTGACAATCTAGAGCATTGAAGCTCTAACATAAGTTTTTGTGCATATAACTTCTAACACATTAAAAACTGTCTTACAGCTTTGCAAAAACATTGTATTTCATAAGACATAAGCATCTTTCAGTTTGGCAAGATTTGCACTGAACATTGAATGAAGCAGCTTTCTCACATTGAGAGAGCATCTTTTGAGCAGATTTGGGCTAGTTTTAACTCCATTTGAAAAAAATCACTATTTCATCATTTTTGGTCTCAGAAACCTGAAAACTGACAATCTTGAGCATTGAAGCTTTAAAATAAGTTTTTGTGCATATAACTTCTAACACATTAAAAACTGTCTTACAGCATTGCAAACACATTGTATTTCATAACACATAAGCATCTTTCAGTTTGTTAATATTTGCACTGAACATTGAATGAAGCAGCTTTCTCACATTGAGAGAGCACCTTTGGAGCAGATTTGGGCTTGTTTTAACTTCATTTGAACACAAGCACTATTTCAACATTATTGGTCTCAGAAACCTGTAAACTGACAATCTTGAGCATTGAAGCTCTAACATAGGTTTTTGTGCATATAACTACTAACACATTAAAAGCTGTCTTACAGCATTGCAAACATATTGTATTCCATAACACATAAGCATCTTTCAGTTTGTTAAGATTTGCACTGAACATTGAATGAAGCAGCTTTCTCACATTGAGAGAGCAGCTTTTTAGCAGATTTGGGCTTGTTTTAACTTCATTTGTACAGAAGCACTATTTCAACATTAGTGGTCTCAGAAACCTGAAAACTGACAATCTTGAGCATTGAAGCTCTAACATAGGTTTTTGTGCATATAACTTCTAACACATTAAAAACTGTCTTTACAGCATTGCAAAAAAACATTGTATTTCATAAGACATAAGCATCTTTCAGTTTGGCAAGATTTGCACTGAACATTGAATGAAGCAGCTTTCTCACATTGAGAGAGCAGCTTTTGAGCAGATTTGGGCTAGATTTCACTTTATTTGAACAAAAGCACTATTTCAACATTAGTGGTCTCAGAAACCTGAAAACTGACAATCTTGAGGATTTAAGCTCTAACATAAGTTTTTGTGCATATCACTTCTAACACATTAAAAACTGTCTTACAGCATTGCAAAATCATTGTATTTCATGACACATAAGGATCTTTCAGTTTGGCAAGTTTTGCACTAAACATTGAATGAAGCAGCTTTCTCACATTGAGAGAGCAGCTTTTGAGCAGATTTGGGCTTGTTTTAACTTCATTTGAACAGAAGCACTATTTCAACATTATTGGTCTCAGAAACCTGAAAACTGAATATCTAGAGCATTGAAGATCTAACATAAGTTTTTGTGCATATAACTTCTAACACATTAAAAACTGTCTTACAGCATTGCAAAAAACATTGTATTTCATATGACATAAGCATCTTTCAGTTTGGCAAGTTTTACACTAAACATTGAATGAAGCAGGTTTCTCACATTGAGAGAGCAGCTTTTGAGCAGATTTGGGCTAGTTTTAACTTCATTTGAACAAAAGCACTATTTCAACATTATTGGTCTCAGAAACCTGTATACTGAAATTCTAGAGCATTGAAGCTCTAACATAAGTTTTTGTGCATATAACTTCTAACACATTAAAAACGGTCTTACAGCATTGCAAAAACATTGTATTTCATAACACATTAGCATCTTTCAGTTTGTTAAGATTTGCACTGAACATTAAATCAAACAGCTTTCTCACATTGAAAGAGCAGCTTTTGAGCAGATTTGGGCTTGTTTTAACTTCATTTGAACAGAAGCACTATTTAAACATTATTGGTCTCAGTAAACTGTAAACTGACAATCTAGAGCATTGAAGCTCTCATAAGTTTTTGTGCATATAACTTCTAACACATTAAAAACTGGCTTACAGCATTGCAAAAAACATTGTATTTCATAAGACATAAGCATCTTTCAGTTTGGCAAGATTTGCACTGAACATTGAATGAAGCAGCTTTCTCACATTGAGAGAGCATCTTTTGAGCAGATTTGGGCTAGTTTTAACTTCATTTGAAAAAAATCACTATTTCATCATTTTTGGTCTCAGAAACCTGAAAACTGACAATCTTGAGCATTGAAGCTCTAAAATAAGTTTTTGTGCATATAACTTCTAACACATTAAAACTGGCTTACAGCATTGCAAACACATTGTATTTCATAACACATAAGCATCTTTCAGTTTGTTAAGATTTGCACTGAACATTGAATGAAGCAGCTTTCTCACATTGAGAGAGCACCTTTGGAGCAGATTTGGGCTTGTTTTAACTTCATTTGAACACAAGCACTATTTCAACATTATTGGTCTCAGAAACCTGTAAACTGACAATCTTGAGCATTGAAGCTCTAACATAGGTTTTTGTGCATATAACTTCTAACACATTAAAAGCTGTCTTACAGCATTGCAAACATATTTTATTCCATAACACATAAGCATCTTTCAGTTTGTTAAGATTTGCACTGAACATTGAATGAAGCAGCTTTCTCACATTGAGAGAGCAGCTTTTTAGCAGATTTGGGCTTGTTTTAACTTCATTTGTACAGAAGCACTATTTCAACATTAGTGGTCTCAGAAACCTGAAAACTGACAATCTTGAGGATTGAAGCTCTAACATAAGTTTTTGTGCATATCACTTCTAACACATTAAAAACTGTCTTACAGCATTGCAAAATCATTGTATTTCATGACACATAAGCATCTTTCAGTTTGGCAAGTTTTGCACTAAACATTGAATGAAGCAGCTTTCTCACATTGAGAGAGAAGCTTTTGAGCAGATTTGGGCTAGTTTTAACTTCATTTGAACAAAATCACTATTTCATCATTTTTGGTCTCAGAAACCTGAAAACTGACAATCTTGAGCATTGAAGCTCTAAAATAAGTTTTTGTGCATATAACTTCTAACACATAAAAAACTGTCTTACAGCATTGCAAACACATTGTATTTCATAACACATAAGCATCTTTCAGTTTGTTAATATTTGCACTGAACATTGAATGAAGCAGCTTTCTCACATTGAGAGAGCACCTTTGGAGCAGATTTGGGCTTGTTTTAACTTCATTTGAACACAAGCACTATTTCAACATTATTGGTCTCAGAAACATGTAAACTGACAATCTTGAGCATTGAAGCTCTAACATAAGTTTTTGTGCATATAACTTCTAACACAATTAAAAACTGTCTTACAGCATTGCAAAAAACATTGTATTTCATAAGACATAAGCATCTTTCAGTTTGGAAAGATTTACACTGAACATTGAATGAAGCAGCTTTCTCACATTGAGAGAGCAGCTTTTGAGCAGATTTGGGTTTGTTTTAACTTCATTTGAACAGAGGCACTATTTCAACATTATTGGTCTCAGAAACATGTAAACTGACAATCTTGAGCATTGAAGCTCTAACATAAGTTTTTGTGCATATAACTTCTAACACAATTAAAAACTGTCTTACAGCATTGCAAAAAACATTGTATTTCATAAGACATAAGCATCTTTCAGTTTGGAAAGATTTACACTGAACATTGAATGAAGCAGCTTTCTCACATTGAGAGAGCAGCTTTTGAGCAGATTTGGGTTTGTTTTAACTTCATTTGAACAGAGGCACTATTTCAACATTATTGGTCTCAGAAACCTGAAAACTGACAATCTTGAGCATTGAAGCTCTAACATAGGTTTTTGTGCATATAACTTCTAACACATTAAAAGCTGTCTTACAGCATTGCAAACATATTGTATTCCATAACCCATAAGCATCTTTCAGTTTGTTAAGATTTGCACTGAACATTGAATGAAGCAGCTTTCTCACATTGAGAGAGCAGCTTTTTAGCAGATTTGGGCTTGTTTTAACTTCATTTGTACAGAAGCACTATTTCAACATTAGTGGTCTCAGAAACCTGAAAACTGACAATCTTGAGGATTGAAGCTCTAACATAAGTTTTTGTGCATATCACTTCTAACACATTAAAAACTGTCTTACAGCATTGCAAAATCATTGTATTTCATGACACATAAGCATCTTTCAGTTTGGCAAGTTTTGCACTAAACATTGAATGAAGCAGCTTTCTCACATTGAGAGAACAGCTTTTGAGCAGATTTGGGCTAGTTTTAACTTCATTTGAAAAAAATCACTATTTCATCATTTTTGGTCTCAGAAACCTGAAAACTGACAATCTTGAGCATTGAAGCTCTAAAATAAGTTTTTGTGCATATAACTTCTAACACATTAAAAACTGTCTTACAGCATTGCAAACACATTGTATTTCATAACACATAAGCATCTTTCAGTTTGTTAATATTTGCACTGAACATTGAATGAAGCAGCTTTCTCACATTGAGAGAGCACCTTTTAAACAGATTTGGGCTTGTTTTAACTTCATTTGAACAGAAGCACTATTTCAACATTATTGGTCTCAGAAACCTGTAAACCGACAATCTTGAGCATTGAAGCTCTAACATAGGTTTTTGTGCATATAACTTCTAACACATTAAAAACTGTCTTACAGCATTGCAAAAAAACATTGTATTTCATAAGACATAAGCATCTTTCAGTTTGGCAAGATTTGCACTGAACATTGAATGAAGCAGCTTTCTCACATTGAGAGAGCAGCTTTTGAGCAGATTTGGGCTAGATTTCACTTCATTTGAACAGAGGCACTATTTCAACATTATTGGTCTCAGAAAACTGTAAATTGACAATCTAGAGCTATGAAGCTCTAAAATAAGTTTTTGTGCATATAACTTCTAACACATTAAAAACTGTCTTACAGCATTGCAAAATCATTGTATTTCATAAGACATAAGCATCTTTCAGTTTGGCAAGATTTGCACTGAACATTGAATGAAGCAGCTTTCTCACATTGAGAGAGCAGCTTTTGAGCAGATTTGGGCTAGATTTCACTTCATTTGAACAGAAGCACTATTTCAACATTAGTGGTCTCAGAAACCTGAAAACTGACAATCTAGAGCATTGAAGCTCTAACATACGTTTTTGTGCATATCACTTCTAACACATTAAAAACTGTCTTACAGCATTGCAAAATCATTGTATTTCATTACACATAAGCATCTTTCAGTTTGGCAAGATTTGCACTGAACATTGAATGAAGCAGCTTTCTCACATTGAGAGAGCAGCTTTTGAGCAGATTGAGCTAGTTTTAACTTCATTTGAAAAAAATCACTTATTCATCATTTTAGGTCTCAGAAACCTGAAAACTGACACTCTTGAGCATTGAAGCTCTAAAATAAGTTTTTGTGCATATAACTTCTAACACATTAAAACTGTCTTACAGCATTGCAAACACATTGTATTTCATAACACATAAGCATCTTTCAGTTTGTTAAGATTTGCACTGAACATTGAATGAAGCAGCTTTCTCACATTGAGAGAGCAGCTTTATAGCAGATTTGGGCTTGTTTTAACTTCATTTGAACAGAAGCACTATTTCAACATTATTGGTCTCAGAAACCTGTAAATTGACAATCTAGAGCATTGAAGCTCTAACATAAGTTTTTGTGCATATAACTTCTAACACATTAAAAACTGTCTTACAGCATTGCAAAAACTTTGTATTTCATAAGACATAAGCATCTTTCAGTTTGGCAAGATTTGCACTGAACATTGAATGAAGCAGCTTTCTCACATTGAGAGAGCATCTTTTGAGCAGATTTGGGCTAGTTTTAACTTCATTTGAAAAAAATCACTATTTCATCATTTTTGGTCTCAGAAACCTGAAAACTGACAATCTTGAGCATTGAAGCTTTAAAATAAGTTTTTGTGCATATAACTTCTAACACATTAAAAACTGTCTTACAGCATTGCAAACACATTGTATTTCATAACACATAAGCATCTTTCAGTTTGTTAATATTTGCACTGAACATTGAATGAAGCAGCTTTCTCACATTGAGAGAGCACCTTTGGAGCAGATTTGGGCTTGTTTTAACTTCATTTGAACACAAGCACTATTTCAACATTATTGGTCTCAGAAACCTGTAAACTGACAATCTTGAGCATTGAAGCTCTAACATAGGTTTTTGTGCATATAACTTCTAACACATTAAAAGCTGTCTTACAGCATTGCAAACATATTGTATTCCATAACACATAAGCATCTTTCAGTTTGTTAAGATTTGCACTGAACATTGAATGAAGCAGCTTTCTCACATTGAGAGAGCAGCTTTTTAGCAGATTTGGGCTTGTTTTAACTTCATTTGTACAGAAGCACTATTTCAACATTAGTGGTCTCAGAAACCTGAAAACTGACAATCTTGAGCATTGAAGCTCTAACATAGGTTTTTGTGCATATAACTTCTAACACATTAAAAACTGTCTTTACAGCATTGCAAAAAAACATTGTATTTCATAAGACATAAGCATCTTTCAGTTTGGCAAGATTTGCACTGAACATTGAATGAAGCAGCTTTCTCACATTGAGAGAGCAGCTTTTGAGCAGATTTGGGCTAGATTTCACTTCATTTGAACAAAAGCACTATTTCAACATTAGTGGTCTCAGAAACCTGAAAACTGACAATCTTGAGGATTTAAGCTCTAACATAAGTTTTTGTGCATATCACTTCTAACACATTAAAAACTGTCTTACAGCATTGCAAAATCATTGTATTTCATGACACATAAGCATCTTTCAGTTTGGCAAGTTTTGCACTAAACATTGAATGAAGCAGCTTTCTCACATTGAGAGAGCAGCTTTTGAGCAGATTTGGGCTTGTTTTAACTTCATTTGAACAGAAGCACTATTTCAACATTATTGGTCTCAGAAACCTGAAAACTGAATATCTAGAGCATTGAAGATCTAACATAAGTTTTTGTGCATATAACTTCTAACACATTAAAAACTGTCTTACAGCATTGCAAAAAACATTGTATTTCATATGACATAAGCATCTTTCAGTTTCGCAAGTTTTACACTAAACATTGAATGAAGCAGGTTTCTCACATTGAGAGAACAGCTTTTGAGCAGATTTGGGCTAGTTTTAACTTCATTTGAAAAAAATCACTATTTCATCATTTTTGGTCTCAGAAACCTGAAAACTGACAATCTTGAGCATTGAAGCTCTAACATAGGTTTTTGTGCATATAACTTCTAACACATTAAAAGCTGTCTTACAGCATTGCAAACATATTGTATTCCATAACCCATAAGCATCTTTCAGTTTGTTAAGATTTGCACTGAACATTGAATGAAGCAGCTTTCTCACATTGAGAGAGCAGCTTTTTAGCAGATTTGGGCTTGTTTTAACTTCATTTGTACAGAAGCACTATTTCAACATTAGTGGTCTCAGAAACCTGAAAACTGACAATCTTGAGGATTGAAGCTCTAACATAAGTTTTTGTGCATATCACTTCTAACACATTAAAAACTGTCTTACAGCATTGCAAAATCATTGTATTTCATGACACATAAGCATCTTTCAGTTTGGCAAGTTTTGCACTAAACATTGAATGAAGCAGCTTTCTCACATTGAGAGAACAGCTTTTGAGCAGATTTGGGCTAGTTTTAACTTCATTTGAAAAAAATCACTATTTCATCATTTTTGGTCTCAGAAACCTGAAAACTGACAATCTTGAGCATTGAAGCTCTAAAATAAGTTTTTGTGCATATAACTTCTAACACATTAAAAACTGTCTTACAGCATTGCAAACACATTGTATTTCATAACACATAAGCATCTTTCAGTTTGTTAATATTTGCACTGAACATTGAATGAAGCAGCTTTCTCACATTGAGAGAGCACCTTTTAAGCAGATTTGGGCTTGTTTTAACTTCATTTGAACAGAAGCACTATTTCAACATTATTGGTCTCAGAAACCTGTAAACCGACAATCTTGAGCATTGAAGCTCTAACATAGGTTTTTGTGCATATAACTTCTAACACATTAAAAACTTTCTTACAGCATTGCAAAAAAACATTGTATTTCATAAGACATAAGCATCTTTCAGTTTGGCAAGATTTGCACTGAACATTGAATGAAGCAGCTTTCTCACATTGAGAGAGCAGCTTTTGAGCAGATTTGGGCTAGATTTCACTTCATTTGAACAGAGGCACTATTTCAACATTATTGGTCTCAGAAAACTGTAAACTGACAATCTAGAGCTATGAAGCTCTAAAATAAGTTTTTGTGCATATAACTTCTAACACATTAAAAACTGTCTTACAGCATTGCAAAATCATTGTATTTCATAAGACATAAGCATCTTTCAGTTTGGCAAGATTTGCACTGAACATTGAATGAAGCAGCTTTCTCACATTGAGAGAGCAGCTTTTGAGCAGATTTGGGCTAGATTTCACTTCATTTGAACAGAAGCACTATTTCAACATTAGTGGTCTCAGAAACCTGAAAACTGACAATCTAGAGCATTGAAGCTCTAACATACGTTTTTGTGCATATCACTTCTAACACATTAAAAACTGTCTTACAGCATTGCAAAATCATTGTATTTCATTACACATAAGCATCTTTCAGTTTGGCAAGATTTGCACTGAACATTGAATGAAGCAGCTTTCTCACATTGAGAGAGCAGCTTTTGAGCAGATTGAGCTAGTTTTAACTTCATTTGAAAAAAATCACTTATTCATCATTTTAGGTCTCAGAAACCTGAAAACTGACACTCTTGAGCATTGAAGCTCTAAAATAAGTTTTTGTGCATATAACTTCTAACACATTAAAACTGTCTTACAGCATTGCAAACACATTGTATTTCATAACACATAAGCATCTTTCAGTTTGTTAAGATTTGCACTGAACATTGAATGAAGCAGCTTTCTCACATTGAGAGAGCAGCTTTATAGCAGATTTGGGCTTGTTTTAACTTCATTTGAACAGAAGCACTATTTCAACATTATTGGTCTCAGAAACCTGTAAATTGACAATCTAGAGCATTGAAGCTCTAACATAAGTTTTTGTGCATATAACTTCTAACAAATTAAAAACTGTCTTACAGCATTGCAAAAACTTTGTATTTCATAAGACATAAGCATCTTTCAGTTTGGCAAGATTTGCACTGAACATTGAATGAAGCAGCTTTCTCACATTGAGAGAGCATCTTTTGAGCAGATTTGGGCTAGTTTTAACTTCATTTGAAAAAAATCACTATTTCATCATTTTTGGTCTCAGAAACCTGAAAACTGACAATCTTGAGCATTGAAGCTTTAAAATAAGTTTTTGTGCATATAACTTCTAACACATTAAAAACTGTCTTACAGCATTGCAAACACATTGTATTTCATAACACATAAGCATCTTTCAGTTTGTTAATATTTGCACTGAACATTGAATGAAGCAGCTTTCTCACATTGAGAGAGCACCTTTGGAGCAGATTTGGGCTTGTTTTAACTTCATTTGAACACAAGCACTATTTCAACATTATTGGTCTCAGAAACCTGTAAACTGACAATCTTGAGCATTGAAGCTCTAACATAGGTTTTTGTGCATATAACTTCTAACACATTAAAAGCTGTCTTACAGCATTGCAAACATATTGTATTCCATAACACATAAGCATCTTTCAGTTCGTTAAGATTTGCACTGAACATTGAATGAAGCAGCTTTCTCACATTGAGAGAGCAGCTTTTTAGCAGATTTGGGCTTGTTTTAACTTCATTTGTACAGAAGCACTATTTCAACATTAGTGGTCTCAGAAACCTGAAAACTGACAATCTTGAGCATTGAAGCTCTAACATAGGTTTTTGTGCATATAACTTCTAACACATTAAAAACTGTCTTTACAGCATTGCAAAAAAACATTGTATTTCATAAGACATAAGCATCTTTCAGTTTGGCAAGATTTGCACTGAACATTGAATGAAGCAGCTTTCTCACATTGAGAGAGCAGCTTTTGAGCAGATTTGGGCTAGATTTCACTTCATTTGAACAAAAGCACTATTTCAACATTAGTGGTCTCAGAAACCTGAAAACTGACAATCTTGAGGATTTAAGCTCTAACATAAGTTTTTGTGCATATCACTTCTAACACATTAAAAACTGTCTTACAGCATTGCAAAATCATTGTATTTCATGACACATAAGCATCTTTCAGTTTGGCAAGTTTTGCACTAAACATTGAATGAAGCAGCTTTCTCACATTGAGAGAGCAGCTTTTGAGCAGATTTGGGCTTGTTTTAACTTCATTTGAACAGAAGCACTATTTCAACATTATTGGTCTCAGAAACCTGAAAACTGAATATCTAGAGCATTGAAGATCTAACATAAGTTTTTGTGCATATAACTTCTAACACATTAAAAACTGTCTTACAGCATTGCAAAAAACATTGTATTTCATATGACATAAGCATCTTTCAGTTTGGCAAGTTTTACACTAAACATTGAATGAAGCAGGTTTCTCACATTGAGAGAACAGCTTTTGAGCAGATTTGGGCTAGTTTTAACTTCATTTGAAAAAAATCACTATTTCATCATTTTTGGTCTCAGAAACCTGAAAACTGACAATCTTGAGCATTGAAGCTCTAAAATAAGTTTTTGTGCATATAACTTCTAACACATTAAAACTGGCTTACAGCATTGCAAACACATTGTATTTCATAACACATAAGCATCTTTCAGTTTGTAAAGATTTGCACTGAACATTGAATGAAGCAGCTTTCTCACATTGAGAGAGCACCTTTGGAGCAGATTTGGGCTTGTTTTAACTTCATTTGAACACAAGCACTATTTCAACATTATTGGTCTCAGAAACCTGTAAACTGACAATCTTGAGCATTGAAGCTCTAACATAGGTTTTTGTGCATATAACTTCTAACACATTAAAAGCTGTCTTACAGCATTGCAAACATATTGTATTCCATAACACATAAGCATCTTTCAGTTTGTTAAGATTTGCACTGAACATTGAATGAAGCAGCTTTCTCACATTGAGAGAGCAGCTTTTTAGCAGATTTGGGCTTGTTTTAACTTCATTTGTACAGAAGCACTATTTCAACATTAGTGGTCTCAGAAACCTGAAAACTGACAATCTTGAGGATTGAAGCTCTAACATAAGTTTTTGTGCATATCACTTCTAACACATTAAAAACTGTCTTACAGCATTGCAAAATCATTGTATTTCATGACACATAAGCATCTTTCAGTTTGGCAAGTTTTGCACTAAACATTGAATGAAGCAGCTTTCTCACATTGAGAGAGCAGCTTTTGAGCAGATTTGGGCTAGTTTTAACTTCATTTGAACAAAATCACTATTTCATCATTTTTGGTCTCAGAAACCTGAAAACTGACAATCTTGAGCATTGAAGCTCTAAAATAAGTTTTTGTGCATATAACTTCTAACACATTAAAAACTGTCTTACAGCATTGCAAACACATTGTATTTCATAACACATAAGCATCTTTCAGTTTGTTAATATTTGCACTGAACATTGAATGAAGCAGCTTTCTCACATTGAGAGAGCACCTTTTGAGCAGATTTGGGCTTGTTTTAACTTCATTCGAACAGAAGCACTATTTCAACATTATTGGTCTCAGAAACCTGTAAACTGACAATCTTGAGCATTGAAGCTCTAACATAAGTTTTTGTGCATATAACTTCTAACACAATTAAAAACTGTCTTACAGCATTGCAAAAAAACATTGTATTTCATAAGACATAAGCATCTTTCAGTTTGGAAAGATTTACACTGAACATTGAATGAAGCAGCTTTCTCACATTGAGAGAGCAGCTTTTGAGCAGATTTGGGTTTGTTTTAACTTCATTTGAACAGAGGCACTATTTCAACATTATTGGTCTCAGAAACCTGTAGACTGAAAATCTAGAGCATTGAAGATCTAACATAAGTTTTTGTGCATATAACTTCTAACACATTAAAAACTGTCTTACAGCATTGCAAAAAACATTGTATTTCATATGACATAAGCATCTTTCAGTTTGGCAAGTTTTGCACTAAACATTGAATGAAGCAGGTTTCTCACATTGAGACAGCAGCTTTTGAGCAGATTTGGGCTAGTTTTTACTTCATTTGAACAAAAGCACTATTCAACATTATTGGTCTCAGAAACCTGTATACTGAAATTCTAGAGCATTGAAGCTCTAACATAAGTTTTTGTGCATATAACTTCTAACACATTAAAAACGGTCTTACAGCATTGCAAAAACATTGTATTTCATAACACATTAGCATCTTTCAGTTTGTTAAGATTTGCACTTAACATTAAATCAAACAGCTTTCTCACATTGAGAGAGCAGCTTTTGAGCAGATTTGGGCTTGTTTTAACTTCATTTGAACAGAAGCACTATTTCAACATTATTGGTCTCAGAAAACTGTAAACTGACAATCTAGAGCTATGAAGCTCTAACATAAGTATTTGTGCATATAACTTCTAACACATTAAAAACTGTCTTACAGCATTGCAAAAAAACATTGTATTTCATTAGACATAAGCATCTTTCAGTTTGGCAAGATTTTGCACTGAACATTGAATGAAGCAGCTTTCTCACATTGAGAGAGCAGCTTTTGAGCAGATTGGGCTAGTTTTAACTTCATTTGAAAAAAATCACTTATTCATCATTTTAGGTCTCAGAAACCTGAAAACTGACACTCTTGAGCAATGAAGCTCTAACATAAGTTTTTGTGCATATAACTTCTAACACATTAAAAACTGTCTTACAGCATTGCAAACACATTGTATTTCATAACACATAAGCATCTTTCAGTTTGGCAAGATTTGCACTGAACATTTAATGAAGCAGCTTTCTCACATTGAGAGAGCATCTTTTGAGCAGATTTGGGCTAGTTTTAACTTCATTTGAAAAAAATCACTATTTCATCATTTTTGGTCTCAGAAACCTGAAAACTGACAATCTTGAGCATTGAAGCTTTAAAATAAGTTTTTGTGCATATAACTTCTAACACATTAAAAACTGTCTTACAGCATTGCAAACACATTGTATTTCATAACACATAAGCATCTTTCAGTTTGTTAATATTTGCACTGAACATTGAATGAAGCAGCTTTCTCACATTGAGAGAGCACCTTTGGAGCAGATTTGGGCTTGTTTTAACTTTATTTGAACACAAGCACTATTTCAACATTATTGGTCTCAGAAACCTGTAAACTGACAATCTTGAGCATTGAAGCTCTAACATAAGTATTTGTGCATTTAACTTCTAACACATTAAAAGCTGTCTTACAGTATTGCAAACATGTTGTATTCCATAACACATAAGCATCTTTCAGTTTGTTAAGATTTGCACTGAACATTGAATGAAGCAGCTTTCTCACATTGAGAGAGCAGCTTTTTAGCAGATTTGGGCTTGTTTTAACTTCATTTGTACAGAAGCACTATTTCAACATTAGTGGTCTCAGAAAGCTGAAAACTGACAATCTTGAGGATTGAAGCTCTAACATAAGTTTTTGTGCACATCACTTCTAACACATTAAAAACTGTCTTACAGCATTGCAAACACATTGTATTTCATGACACATAAGCATCTTTCAGTTTGGCATGTTTTGCACTGAACATTGAATGAAGCAGCTTTCTCACATTGAGAGAGCAGCTTTTGAGCAGATTTGGGTTTGTTTTAACTTCATTTGAACAGAGGCACTATTTCAACATTATTGGTCTCAGAAACCTGTAGACTGAAAATCTAGAGCATTGAAGATCTAACATAAGTTTTTGTGCATATAACTTCTATCACATTAAAAACTGTCTTACAGCATTGCAAAAAATATTGTATTTCATATGACATAAGCATCTTTCAGTTTGGCAAGTTTTGCACTAAACATTGAATGAAGCAGGTTTCTCACATTGAGACAGCAGCTTTTGAGCAGATTTGGGCTAGTTTTAACTTCATTTGAACAAAAGCACTATTCAACATTATTGGTCTCAGAAACCTGTATACTGAATTTCTAGAGCATTGAAGCTCTAACATAAGTTTTTGTGCATATCACTTCTAACACATTAAAAACTGTCTTACAGCATTGCAAAATCATTGTATTTCATGACACATAAGCATCTTTCAGTTTGGCAAGTTTTGCACTAAACATTGAATGAAGCAGCTTTCTCACATTGAGAGAGCAGCTTTTGAGCAGATTTGGGCTTGTTTTAACTTCATTTGAACAGAAGCACTATTTCAACATTATTGGTCTCAGAAAACTGTAAACTGACAATTTAGAGCTATGAAGCTCTAACATAAGTATTTGTGCATATAACTTCTAACACATTAAAAACTGTCTTACAGCATTGCAAAAAAACATTGTATTTCATAAGACATAAGCATCTTTCAGTTTGGCAAGATTTGCACTGAACATTGAATGAAGCAGCTTTCTCACATTGCGAGAGCAGCTTTTGAGCAGATTTGGGCTAGATTTCACTTCATTTGAACAGAAGCACTATTTCAACATTATTGGTCTCAGAAAACTGTAAACTGACAATCTAGAGCTATGAAGCTCTAAAATAAGTTTTTGTGCATATAACTTCTAACACATTAAAAACTGTCTTACAGCATTGCAAAATCATTGTATTTCATAAGACATAAGCATCTTTCAGTTTGGCAAGATTTGCACTGAACATTGAATGAAGCAGCTTTCTCACATTGCGAGAGCAGCTTTTGAGCAGATTTGGGCTAGATTTCACTTCATTTGAACAGAAGCACTATTTCAACATTATTGGTCTCAGAAAACTGTAAACTGACAATCTAGAGCTATGAAGCTCTAAAATAAGTTTTTGTGCATATAACTTCTAACACATTAAAAACTGTCTTACAGCATTGCAAAATCATTGTATTTCATAAGACATAAGCATCTTTCAGTTTGGCAAGATTTGCACTGAACATTGAATGAAGCAGCTTTCTCACATTGAGAGAGCAGCTTTTGAGCAGATTTGGGCTAGATTTCACTTCATTTGAACAGAAGCACTATTTCAACATTAGTGGTCTCAGAAACCTGAAAACTGACAATCTTGAGGATTGAAGCTCTAACATACGTTTTTGTGCATATCACTTCTAACACATTAAAAACTGTCTTACAGCATTGCAAAATCATTGTATTTCATTACACATAAGCATCTTTCAGTTTGGCAAGTTTTGCACTAAACATTGAATGAAGCAGCTTTCTCACATTGAGAGAGCAGCTTTTGAGCAGATTGAGCTAGTTTTAACTTCATTTGAAAAAAATCACTTATTCATCATTTTAGGTCTCAGAAACCTGAAAACTGACACTCTTGAGCATTGAAGCTCTAAAATAAGTTTTTGTGCATATAACTTCTAACACATTAAAACTGTCTTACAGCATTGCAAACACATTGTATTTCATAACATATAAGCATCTTTCAGTTTGTTAAGATTTGCACTGAACATTGAATGAAGCAGCTTTCTCACATTGAGAGAGCAGCTTTATAGCAGATTTGGGTTTGTTTTAACTTCATTTGAACAGAGGCACTATTTCAACATTATTGGTCTCAGAAACCTGTAGACTGAAAATCTAGAGCATTGAAGATCTAACATAAGTTTTTGTGCATATAACTTCTAACACATTAAAAACTGTCTTACAGCATTGCAAAAAACATTGTATTTCATATGACATAAGCATCTTTCAGTTTGGCAAGTTTTGCACTAAACATTGAATGAAGCAGGTTTCTTACATTGAGACAGCAGCTTTTGAGCAGATTTGGGCTAGTTTTAACTTCATTTGAACAAAAGCACTATTCAACATTATTGGTCTCAGAAACCTGTATACTGAAATTCTAGAGCATTGAAGCTCTAACATAAGTTTTTGTGCATATAACTTCTAACACATTAAAAACGGTCTTACAGCATTGCAAAAACATTGTATTTCATAACACATTAGCATCTTTCAGTTTGTTAAGATTTGCACTTAACATTAAATCAAACAGCTTTCTCACATTGAGAGAGCAGCTTTTGAGCAGATTTGGGCTTGTTTTAACTTCATTTGAACAGAAGCACTATTTCAACATTATTGGTCTCAGAAAACTGTAAACTGACAATCTAGAGCTATAAAGCTCTAACATAAGTATTTGTGCATATAACTTCTAACACATTAAAAACTGTCTTACAGCATTGCAAAAAAACATTGTATTTCATTAGACATAAGCATCTTTCAGTTTGGCAAGATTTTGCACTGAACATTGAATGAAGCAGCTTTCTCACATTGAGAGAGCAGCTTTTGAGCAGATTGGGCTAGTTTTAACTTCATTTGAAAAAAATCACTTATTCATCATTTTAGGTCTCAGAAACCTGAAAACTGACACTCTTGAGCAATGAAGCTCTAACATAAGTTTTTGCGCATATAACTTCTAACACATTAAAAACTGTCTTACAGCATTGCAAACACATTGTATTTCATAACACATAAGCATCTTTCAGTTTGGCAAGATTTGCACTGAACATTGAATGAAGCAGCTTTCTCACATTGAGAGAGCATCTTTTGAGCAGATTTGGGCTAGTTTTAACTTCATTTGAAAAAAATCACTATTTCATCATTTTTGGTCTCAGAAACCTGAAAACTGACAATCTTGAGCATTGAAGCTTTAAAATAAGTTTTTGTGCATATAACTTCTAACACATTAAAAACTGTCTTACAGCATTGCAAACACATTGTATTTCATAACACATAAGCATCTTTCAGTTTGCTAATTTTTGCACTGAACATTGAATGAAGCAGCTTTCTCACATTGAGAGAGCACCTTTGGAGCAGATTTGGGCTTGTTTTAACTTTATTTGAACACAAGCACTATTTCAACATTATTGGTCTCAGAAACCTGTAAACTGACAATCTTGAGCATTGAAGCTCTAACATAAGTATTTGTGCATATAACTTCTAACACATTAAAAGCTGTCTTACAGTATTGCAAACATGTTGTATTCCATAACACATAAGCATCTTTCAGTTTGTTAAGATTTGCACTGAACATTGAATGAAGCAGCTTTCTCACATTGAGAGAGCAGCTTTTTAGCAGATTTGGGCTTGTTTTAACTTCATTTGTACAGAAGCACTATTTCAACATTAGTGGTCTCAGAAACCTGAAAACTGACAATCTTGAGGATTGAAGCTCTAACATAAGTTTTTGTGCATATCACTTCTAACACATTAAAAACTGTCTTACAGCATTGCAAACACATTGTATTTCATGACACATAAGCATCTTTCAGTTTGGCATGTTTTGCACTAAACATTGAATGAAGCAGCTTTCTCACATTGAGAGAGCAGCTTTTTAGCAGATTTGGGCTTGTTTTAACTTCATTTGTACAGAAGCACTATTTCAACATTAGTGGTCTCAGAAACCTGAAAACTGACAATCTTGAGGATTGAAGCTCTAAGATAAGTTTTTGTGCATATCACTTCTAACACATTAAAAACTGTCTTACAGCATTGCAAAAAAACATTGTATTTCATAAGACATAAGCATCTTTCAGTTTGGAAAGATTTACACTGAACATTGAATGAAGCAGCTTTCTCACATTGAGAGAGCAGCTTTTGAGCAGATTTGGGTTTGTTTTAACTTCATTTGAACAGAGGCACTATTTCAACATTATTGGTCTCAGAAACCTGTAGACTGAAAATCTAGAGCATTGAAGATCTAACATAAGTTTTTGTGCATATAACTTCTATCACATTAAAAACTGTCTTACAGCATTGCAAAAAATATTGTATTTCATGACACATAAGCATCTTTCAGTTTGGCAAGTTTTGCACTAAACATTGAATGAAGCAGCTTTCTCACATTGAGAGAGCAGCTTTTGAGCAGATTTGGGCTTGTTTTAACTTCATTTGAACAGAAGCACTATTTCAACATTATTGGTCTCAGAAAACTGTAAACTGACAATTTAGAGCTATGAAGCTCTAACATAAGTTTTTGTGCATATCACTTCTAACACATTAAAAACTGTCTTACAGCATTGCAAAAAAACATTGTATTTCATATGACATAAGCATCTTTCAGTTTGGCAAGTTTTGCACTAAACATTGAATGAAGCAGGTTTCTCACATTGAGACAGCAGCTTTTGAGCAGATTTGGGCTAGTTTTAACTTCATTTGAACAAAAGCACTATTCAACATTATTGGTCTCAGAAACCTGTATACTGAATTTCTAGAGAATTGAAGCTCTAACATAAGTTTTTGTGCATATCACTTCTAACACATTAAAAACTGTCTTACAGCATTGCAAAATCATTGTATTTCATGACACATAAGCATCTTTCAGTTTGGCACTAAACATTGAATGAAGCAGCTTTCTCACATTGAGAGAGCAGCTTTTGAGCAGATTTGGGCTTGTTTTAACTTCATTTGAACAGAAGCACTATTTCAACATTATTGGTCTCAGAAAACTGTAAACTGACAATTTAGAGCTATGAAGCTCTAACATAAGTATTTGTGCATATAACTTCTAACACATTAAAAACTGTCTTACAGCATTGCAAAAAAACATTGTATTTCATAAGACATAAGCATCTTTCAGTTTGGCAAGATTTGCACTGAACATTGAATGAAGCAGCTTTCTCACATTGCGAGAGCAGCTTTTGAGCAGATTTGGGCTAGATTTCACTTCATTTGAACAGAAGCACTATTTCAACATTATTGGTCTCAGAAAACTGTAAACTGACAATCTAGAGCTATGAAGCTCTAAAATAAGTTTTTGTGCATATAACTTCTAACACATTAAAAACTGTCTTACAGCATTGCAAAATCATTGTATTTCATAAGACATAAGCATCTTTCAGTTTGGCAAGATTTGCACTGAACATTGAATGAAGCAGCTTTCTCACATTGCGAGAGCAGCTTTTGAGCAGATTTGGGCTAGATTTCACTTCATTTGAACAGAAGCACTATTTCAACATTATTGGTCTCAGAAAACTGTAAACTGACAATCTAGAGCTATGAAGCTCTAAAATAAGTTTTTGTGCATATAACTTCTAACACATTAAAAACTGTCTTACAGCATTGCAAAATCATTGTATTTCATAAGACATAAGCATCTTTCAGTTTGGCAAGATTTGCACTGAACATTGAATGAAGCAGCTTTCTCACATTGAGAGAGCAGCTTTTGAGCAGATTGAGCTAGTTTTAACTTCATTTGAAAAAAATCACTTATTCATCATTTTAGGTCTCAGAAACCTGAAAACTGACACTCTTGAGCATTGAAGCTCTAAAATAAGTTTTTGTGCATATAACTTCTAACACATTAAAACTGTCTTACAGCATTGCAAACACATTGTATTTCATAACATATAAGCATCTTTCAGTTTGTTAAGATTTGCACTGAACATTGAATGAAGCAGCTTTCTCACATTGAGAGAGCAGCTTTATAGCAGATTTGGGCTTGTTTTAACTTCATTTGAACAGAAGCACTATTTCAACATTATTGGTCTCAGAAACCTGTAAATTGACAATCTAGAGCATTGAAGCTCTAACATAAGTTTTTGTGCATATAACTTCTAACACATTAAAAACTGTCTTACAGCATTGCAAAAACATTGTATGTCATAAGACATAAGCATCTTTCAGTTTGGCAAGATTTGCACTGAACATTGAATGAAGCAGCTTTCTCACATTGAGAGAGCATCTTTTGAGCAGATTTGGGCTAGTTTTAACTTCATTTGAAAAAAATCACTATTTCATCATTTTTGGTCTCAGAAACCTGAAAACTGACAATCTTGAGCATTGAAGCTTTAAAATAAGTTTTTGTGCATATAACTTCTAACACATTAAAAACTGTCTTACAGCATTGCAAACACATTGTATTTCATAACACATAAGCATCTTTCAGTTTGTTAATATTTGCACTGAACATTGAATGAAGCAGCTTTCTCACATTGAGAGAGCACCTTTGGAGCAGATTTGGGCTTGTTTTAACTTCATTTGAACACAAGCACTATTTCAACATTATTGGTCTCAGAAAACTGTAAACTGACAATCTTGAGCATTGAAGCTCTAACATAGGTTTTTGTGCATATAACTTCTAACACATTAAAAGCTGTCTTACAGCATTGCAAACATATTGTATTCCATAACATATAAGCATCTTTCAGTTTGTTAAGATTTGCACTGAACATTGAATGAAGCAGCTTTCTCACATTGAGAGAGCAGCTTTTTAGCAGATTTGGGCTAGATTTCACTTCATTTGAACAAAAGCACTATTTCAACATTAGTGGTCTCAGAAACCTGAAAACTGACAATCTTGAGGATTTAAGCTCTAACATAAGTTTTTGTGCATATCACTTCTAACACATTAAAAACTGTCTTACAGCATTGCAAAAAAACATTGTATTTCATAAGACATAAGCATCTTTCAGTTTGGCAAGATTTGCACTGAACATTGAATGAAGCAGCTTTCTCACATTGCGAGAGCAGCTTTTGAGCAGATTTGGGCTAGATTTCACTTCATTTGAACAGAAGCACTATTTCAACATTATTGGTCTCAGAAAACTGTAAACTGACAATCTAGAGCTATGAAGCTCTAAAATAAGTTTTTGTCCATATAACTTCTAACACATTAAAAACTGTCTTACAGCATTGCAAAATCATTGTATTTCATAAGACATAAGCATCTTTCAGTTTGGCAAGATTTGCACTGAACATTGAATGAAGCAGCTTTCTCACATTGAGAGAGCAGCTTTTGAGCAGATTTGGGCTAGATTTCACTTCATTTGAAAAAAATCACTATTTCATCATTTTTGGTCTCGGAAACCTGAAAACTGACAATCTTGAGGATTGAAGCTTTAAAATAAGTTTTTGTGCATATAACTTCTAACACATTAAAAACTGTCTTACAGCATTGCAAACACATTGTATTTCATAACACATAAGCATCTTTCAGTTTGTTAATATTTGCACTGAACATTGAATGAAGCAGCTTTCTCACATTGAGAGAGCAACTTTGGAGCAGATTTGGGCTTGTTTTAACTTCATTTGAACACAAGCACTATTTCAACATTATTGGTCTCAGAAACCTGTAAACTGACAATCTTGAGCATTGAAGCTCTAACATAGGTTTTTGTGCATATAACTTCTAACACATTAAAAGCTGTCTTACAGCATTGCAAACATATTGTATTCCATAACACATAAGCATCTTTCAGTTTGTTAAGATTTGCACTGAACATTGAATGAAGCAGCTTTCTCACATTGAGAGAGCAGCTTTATAGCAGATTTGGGCTTGTTTTAACTTCATTTGAACAGAAGCACTATTTCAACATTATTGGTCTCAGAAACCTGAAAACTGACAATCTTGAGCATTGAAGCTTTAAAATAAGTTTTTGTGCATATAACTTCTAACACATTAAAAACTGTCTTACAGCATTGCAAACACATTGTATTTCATAACACATAAGCATCTTTCAGTTTGTTAATATTTGCACTGAACATTGAATGAAGCAGCTTTCTCACATTGAGAGAGCACCTTTGGAGCAGATTTGGGCTTGTTTTAACTTCATTTGAACACAAGCACTATTTCAACATTATTGGTCTCAGAAACCTGTAAACTGACAATCTTGAGCATTGAAGCTCTAACATAGGTTTTTGTGCATATAACTTCTAACACATTAAAAGCTGTCTTACAGCATTGCAAACATATTGTATTCCATAACATATAAGCATCTTTCAGTTTGTTAAGATTTGCACTGAACATTGAATGAAGCAGCTTTCTCACATTGAGAGAGCAGCTTTTTAGCAGATTTGGGCTAGATTTCACTTCATTTGAACAAAAGCACTATTTCAACATTAGTGGTCTCAGAAACCTGAAAACTGACAATCTTGAGGATTTAAGCTCTAACATAAGTTTTTGTGCATATCACTTCTAACACATTAAAAACTGTCTTACAGCATTGCAAAAAAACATTGTATTTCATAAGACATAAGCATCTTTCAGTTTGGCAAGATTTGCACTGAACATTGAATGAAGCAGCTTTCTCACATTGCGAGAGCAGCTTTTGAGCAGATTTGGGCTAGATTTCACTTCATTTGAACAGAAGCACTATTTCAACATTATTGGTCTCAGAAAACTGTAAACTGACAATCTAGAGCTATGAAGCTCTAAAATAAGTTTTTGTGCATATAACTTCTAACACATTAAAAACTGTCTTACAGCATTGCAAAATCATTGTATTTCATAAGACATAAGCATCTTTCAGTTTGGCAAGATTTGCACTGAACATTGAATGAAGCAGCTTTCTCACATTGAGAGAGCAGCTTTTGAGCAGATTTGGGCTAGATTTCACTTCATTTGAAAAAAATCACTATTTCATCATTTTTGGTCTCGGAAACCTGAAAACTGACAATCTTGAGGATTGAAGCTTTAAAATAAGTTTTTGTGCATATAACTTCTAACACATTAAAAACTGTCTTACAGCATTGCAAACACATTGTATTTCATAACACATAAGCATCTTTCAGTTTGTTAATATTTGCACTGAACATTGAATGAAGCAGCTTTCTCACATTGAGAGAGCAACTTTGGAGCAGATTTGGGCTTGTTTTAACTTCATTTGAACTCAAGCACTTATTCAACATTAGTGGTCTCAGAAACCTGAAAACTGACAATCTTGAGGATTGAAGCTCTAACATAAGTTTTTGTGCATATCACTTCTAACACATTAAAAACTGTCTTACAGCATTGCAAAATCATTGTATTTCATGACACATAAGCATCTTTCAGTTTGGCAAGTTTTGCACTAAACATTGAATGAAGCAGCTTTCTCACATTGAGAGAGCAGCTTTTGAGCAGATTTGGGCTAGTTTTAACTTCATTTGAACAAAATCACTATTTCATCATTTTTGGTCTCAGAAACCTGAAAACTGACAATCTTGAGCATTGAAGCTCTAAAATAAGTTTTTGTGCATATAACTTCTAACACATTAAAAACTGTCTTACAGCATTGCAAACACATTGTATTTCATAACACATAAGCATCTTTCAGTTTGGAAAGATTTACACTGAACATTGAATGAAGCAGCTTTCTCACATTGAGAGAGCACCTTTTGAGCAGATTTGGGCTTGTTTTAACTTCATTCGAACAGAAGCACTATTTCAACATTATTGGTCTCAGAAACCTGTAAACTGACAATCTTGAGCATTGAAGCTCTAACATAAGTTTTTGTGCATATAACTTCTAACACAATTAAAAACTGTCTTACAGCATTGCAAAAAAACATTGTATTTCATAAGACATAAGCATCTTTCAGTTTGGAAAGATTTACACTGAACATTGAATGAAGCAGCTTTCTCACATTGAGAGAGCAGCTTTTGAGCAGATTTGGGTTTGTTTTAACTTCATTTGAACAGAGGCACTATTTCAACATTATTGGTCTCAGAAACCTGTAGACTGAAAATCTAGAGCATTGAAGATCTAACATAAGTTTTTGTGAATATAACTTCTAACACATTAAAAACTGTCTTACAGCATTGCAAAAAACATTGTATTTCATATGACATAAGCATCTTTCAGTTTGGCAAGTTTTGCACTAAACATTGAATGAAGCAGGTTTCTCACATTGAGACAGCAGCTTTTGAGCAGATTTGGGCTAGTTTTAACTTCATTTGAACAAAAGCACTATTCAACATTATTGGTCTCAGAAACCTGTATACTGAAATTCTAGAGCATTGAAGCTCTAACATAAGTTTTTGTGCATATAACTTCTAACACATAAAAACGGTCTTACAGCATTGCAAAAACATTGTATTTCATAACACATTAGCATCTTTCAGTTTGTTAAGATTTGCACTTAACATTAAATCAAACAGCTTTCTCACATTGAGAGAGCAGCTTTTGAGCAGATTTGGGCTTGTTTTAACTTCATTTGAACAGAAGCACTATTTCAACATTATTGGTCTCAGAAAACTGTAAACTGACAATCTAGAGCTATGAAGCTCTAACATAAGTATTTGTGCATATAACTTCTAACACATTAAAAACTGTCTTACAGCATTGCAAAAAAACATTATATTTCATTAGACATAAGCATCTTTCAGTTTGGCAAGATTTGCACTGAACATTGAATGAAGCAGCTTTCTCACATTGAGAGAGCAGCTTTTGAGCAGATTGGGCTAGTTTTATCTTCATTTGAAAAAAATCACTTATTCATCATTTTAGGTCTCAGAAACCTGAAAACTGACACTCTTGAGCAATGAAGCTCTAACATAAGTTTTTGTGCATATAACTTCTAACACATTAAAAACTGTCTTACAGCATTGCAAACACATTGTATTTCATAACACATAAGCATCTTTCAGTTTGGCAAGATTTGCACTGAACATTGAATGAAGCAGCTTTCTCACATTGAGAGAGCAGCTTTTTAGCAGATTTGGGCTTGTTTTAACTTCATTTGTACAGAAGCACTATTTCAAAATTAGTGGTCTCAGAAACCTGAAAACTGACAATCTTGAGGATTGAAGCTCTAACATAAGTTTTTGTGCATATCACTTCTAACACATTAAAAACTGTCTTACAGCATTGCAAAATCATTGTATTTCATGACACATAAGCATCTTTCAGTTTGGCAAGTTTTGCACTAAACATTGAATGAAGCAGCTTTCTCACATTGAGAGAGCAGCTTTTGAGCAGATTTGGGCTAGTTTTAACTTCATTTGAACAAAATCACTATTTCATCATTTTTGGTCTCAGAAACCTGAAAACTGACAATCTTGAGCATTGAAGCTCTAAAATAAGTTTTTGTGCATATAACTTCTAACACATTAAAAACTGTCTTACAGCATTGCAAACACATTGTATTTCATAACACATAAGCATCTTTCAGTTTGTTAATATTTGCACTGAACATTGAATGAAGCAGCTTTCTCACATTGAGAGAGCACCTTTTGAGCAGATTTGGGCTTGTTTTAACTTCATTCGAACAGAAGCACTATTTCAACATTATTGGTCTCAGAAACCTGTAAACTGACAATCTTGAGCATTGAAGCTCTAACATAAGTTTTTGTGCATATAACTTCTAACACAATTAAAAACTGTCTTACAGCATTGCAAAAAAACATTGTATTTCATAAGACATAAGCATCTTTCAGTTTGGAAAGATTTACACTGAACATTGAATGAAGCAGCTTTCTCACATTGAGAGAGCAGCTTTTGAGCAGATTTGGGTTTGTTTTAACTTCATTTGAACAGAGGCACTATTTCAACATTATTGGTCTCAGAAACCTGTAGACTGAAAATCTAGAGCATTGAAGATCTAACATAAGTTTTTGTGCATATAACTTCTAACACATTAAAAACTGTCTTACAGCATTGCAAAAAACATTGTATTTCATATGACATAAGCATCTTTCAGTTTGGCAAGTTTTGCACTAAACATTGAATGAAGCAGGTTTCTCACATTGAGACAGCAGCTTTTGAGCAGATTTGGGCTAGTTTTAACTTCATTTGAACAAAAGCACTATTCAACATTATTGGTCTCAGAAACCTGTATACTGAAATTCTAGAGCATTGAAGCTCTAACATAAGTTTTTGTGCATATAACTTCTAACACATAAAAACGGTCTTACAGCATTGCAAAAACATTGTATTTCATAACACATTAGCATCTTTCAGTTTGTTAAGATTTGCACTTAACATTAAATCAAACAGCTTTCTCACATTGAGAGAGCAGCTTTTGAGCAGATTTGGGCTTGTTTTAACTTCATTTGAACAGAAGCACTATTTCAACATTATTGGTCTCAGAAACCTGAAAACTGACACTCTTGAGCAATGAAGCTCTAACATAAGTTTTTGTGCATATAACTTCTAACACATTAAAAACTGTCTTACAGCATTGCAAACACATTGTATTTCATAACACATAAGCATCTTTCAGTTTGGCAAGATTTGCACTGAACATTGAATGAAGCAGCTTTCTCACATTGAGAGAGCAGCTTTTGAGCAGATTGGGCTAGTTTTAACTTCATTTGAAAAAAATCACTTATTCATCATTTTAGGTCTCAGAAACCTGAAAACTGACACTCTTGAGCAATGAAGCTCTAACATAAGTTTTTGTGCATATAACTTCTAACACATTAAAAACTGTCTTACAGCATTGCAAACACATTGTATTTCATAACACATAAGCATCTTTCAGTTTGGCAAGATTTGCACTGAACATTGAATGAAGCAGCTTTCTCACATTGAGAGAGCAGCTTTTTAGCAGATTTGGGCTTGTTTTAACTTCATTTGTACAGAAGCACTATTTCAACATTAGTGGTCTCAGAAACCTGAAAACTGACAATCTTGAGGATTGAAGCTCTAACATAAGTTTTTGTGCATATCACTTCTAACACATTAAAAACTGTCTTACAGCATTGTAAAATCATTGTATTTCATGACACATAAGCATCTTTCAGTTTGGCAAGTTTTGCACTAAACATTGAATGAAGCAGCTTTCTCACATTGAGAGAGCAGCTTTTGAGCAGATTTGGGCTAGTTTTAACTTCATTTGAACAAAATCACTATTTCATCATTTTTGGTCTCAGAAACCTGAAAACTGACAATCTTGAGCATTGAAGCTCTAAAATAAGTTTTTGTGCATATAACTTCTAACACATTAAAAACTGTCTTACAGCATTGCAAACACATTGTATTTCATAACACATAAGCATCTTTCAGTTTGTTAATATTTGCACTGAACATTGAATGAAGCAGCTTTCTCACATTGAGAGAGCACCTTTTGAGCAGATTTGGGCTTGTTTTAACTTCATTCGAACAGAAGCACTATTTCAACATTATTGGTCTCAGAAACCTGTAAACTGACAATCTAGAGCTATGAAGCTCTAACATAAGTTTTTGTGCATATAACTTCTAACACAATTAAAAACTGTCTTACAGCATTGCAAAAAAACATTGTATTTCATAAAACATAAGCATCTTTCAGTTTGGAAAGATTTACACTGAACATTGAATGAAGCAGCTTTCTCACATTGAGAGAGCAGCTTTTGAGCAGATTTGGGTTTGTTTTAACTTCATTTGAACAGAGGCACTATTTCAACATTATTGGTCTCAGAAACCTGTAGACTGAAAATCTAGAGCATTGAAGATCTAACATAAGTTTTTGTGCATATAACTTCTAGCACATTAAAAACTGTCTTACAGCATTGCAAAAAACATTGTATTTCATATGACATAAGCATCTTTCAGTTTGGCAAGTTTTGCACTAAACATTGAATGAAGCAGGTTTCTCACATTGAGACAGCAGCTTTTGAGCAGATTTGGGCTAGTTTTAACTTCATTTGAACAAAAGCACTATTCAACATTATTGGTCTCAGAAACCTGTATACTGAAATTCTAGAGCATTGAAGCTCTAACATAAGTTTTTGTGCATATAACTTCTAACACATAAAAACGGTCTTACAGCATTGCAAAAACATTGTATTTCATAACACATTAGCATCTTTCAGTTTGTTAAGATTTGCACTTAACATTAAATCAAACAGCTTTCTCACATTGAGACAGCAGCTTTTGAGCAGATTTGGGCTAGTTTTAACTTCATTTGAACAAAAGCACTATTCAACATTATTGGTCTCAGAAACCTGTATACTGAAATTCTAGAGCATTGAAGCTCTAACATAAGTTTTTGTGCATATAACTTCTAACACATAAAAACGGTCTTACAGCATTGCAAAAACATTGTATTTCATAACACATTAGCATCTTTCAGTTTGGCAAGTTTTGCACTAAACATTGAATGAAGCAGCTTTCTCACATTGAGAGAGCACCTTTTTAGCAGATTTGGGCTTGTTTTAACTTCATTTGTACAGAAGCACTATTTCAACATTAGTGGTCTCAGAAACCTGAAAACTGACAATCTTGAGGATTGAAGCTCTAACATAAGTTTTTGTGCATATCACTTCTAACACATTAAAAACTGTCTTACAAGCATTGCAAACACATTGTATTTCATGACACATAAGCATCTTTCAGTTTGGCATGTTTTGCACTAAACATTGAATGAAGCAGCTTTCTCACATTGAGAGAGCAGCTTTTTAGCAGATTTGGGCTTGTTTTAACTTCATTTGTACAGAAGCACTATTTCAACATGAGTGGTCTCAGAAACCTGAAAACTGACAATCTTGAGGATTGAAGCTCTAAGATAAGTTTTTGTGCATATCACTTCTAACACATTAAAAACTGTCTTACAGCATTGCAAAAAACATTGTATTTCATATGACATAAGCATCTTTCAGTTTGGCAAGTTTTGCACTAAACATTGAATGAAGCAGGTTTCTCACATTAAGACAGCAGCTTTTGAGCAGATTTGGGCTAGTTTTAACTTCATTTGAACAAAAGCACTATTCAACATTATTGGTCTCAGAAACCTGTATACTGAATTTCTAGAGCATTGAAGCTCTAACATAAGTTTTTGTGCATATCACTTCTAACACATTAAAAACTGTCTTACAGCATTGCAAAATAATTGTATTTCATGACACATAAGCATCTTTCAGTTTGGCAAGTTTTGCACTAAACATTGAATGAAGCAGCTTTCTCACATTGAGAGAGCAGCTTTTGAGCAGATTTGGGCTTGTTTTAACTTCATTTGAACAGAAGCACTATTTCAACATTATTGGTCTCAGAAAACTGTAAACTGACAATCTAGAGCTATGAAGCTCTAACATAAGTATTTGTGCATATAACTTCTAACACATTAAAAACTGTCTTACAGCATTGCAAAAAAACATTGTATTTCATAAGACATAAGCATCTTTCAGTTTGGCAAGATTTGCACTGAACATTGAATGAAGCAGCTTTCTCACATTGAGAGAGCAGCTTTTGAGCAGATTGAGCTAGTTTTAACTTAATTTGAAAAAAATCACTTATTCATCATTTTAGGTCTCAGAAACCTGAAAACTGACAATCTTGAGGATTGAAGCTCTAACATACGTTTTTGTGCATATCACTTCTAACACATTAAAAACTGTCTTACAGCATTGCAAAATCATTGTATTTCATTACACATAAGCATCTTTCAGTTTGGCAAGTTTTGCACTAAACATTGAATGAAGCAGCTTTCTCACATTGAGAGAGCAGCTTTTGAGCAGATTGAGCTAGTTTTAACTTAATTTGAAAAAAATCACTTATTCATCATTTTAGGTCTCAGAAACCTGAAAACTGACACTCTTGAGCATTGAAGCTCTAAAATAAGTTTTTGTGCATATAACTTCTAACACATTAAAACTGTCTTACAGCATTGTAAACACATTGTATTTCATAACATATAAGCATCTTTCAGTTTGTTAAGATTTGCACTGAACATTGAATGAAGCAGCTTTCTCACATTGAGAGAGCAGCTTTATAGCAGATTTGGGCTTGTTTTAACTTCATTTGAACAGAAGCACTATTTCAACATTATTGGTCTCAGAAACCTGTAAATTGACAATCTAGAGCATTGAAGCTCTAACATAAGTTTTTGTGCATATAACTTCTAACACATTAAAAACTGTCTTACAGCATTGCAAAAACATTGTATTTCATAAGACATAAGCATCTTTCAGTTTGGCAAGATTTGCACTGAACATTGAATGAAGCAGCTTTCTCACATTGAGAGAGCATCTTTTGAGCAGATTTGGGCTAGTTTTAACTTCATTTGAAAAAAATCACTATTTCATCATTTTTGGTCTCAGAAACCTGAAAACTGACAATCTTGAGCATTGAAGCTTTAACATAGGTTTTTGTGCATATAACTTCTAACACATTAAAAGCTGTCTTACAGCATCGCAAACATATTGTATTCCATAACACATAAGCATCTTTCAGTTTGTTCAGATTTGCACTGAACATTGAATGAAGCAGCTTTCTCACATTGAGAGAGCAGCTTTTTAGCAGATTGGGCTAGATTTCACTTCATTTGAACAAAAGCACTTATTCATCATTTTAGGTCTCAGAAACCTGAAAACTGACACTCTTGAGCATTGAAGCTCTAAAATAAGTTTTTGTGCATATAACTTCTAACACATTAAAACTGTCTTACAGCATTGCAAACACATTGTATTTCATAACATATAAGCATCTTTCAGTTTGTTAAGATTTGCACTGAACATTGAATGAAGCAGCTTTCTCACATTGAGAGAGCAGCTTTATAGCAGATTTGGGTTTGTTTTAACTTCATTTGAACAGAGGCACTATTTCAACATTATTGGTCTCAGAAACCTGTAGACTGAAAATCTAGAGCATTGAAGATCTAACATAAGTTTTTGTGCATATAACTTCTAACACATTAAAAACTGTCTTACAGCATTGCAAAAAACATTGTATTTCATATGACATAAGCATCTTTCAGTTTGGCAAGTTTTGCACTAAACATTGAATGAAGCAGGTTTCTTACATTGAGACAGCAGCTTTTGAGCAGATTTGGGCTAGTTTTAACTTCATTTGAACAAAAGCACTATTCAACATTATTGGTCTCAGAAACCTGTATACTGAAATTCTAGAGCATTGAAGCTCTAACATAAGTTTTTGTGCATATAACTTCTAACACATTAAAAACGGTCTTACAGCATTGCAAAAACATTGTATTTCATAACACATTAGCATCTTTCAGTTTGTTAAGATTTGCACTTAACATTAAATCAAACAGCTTTCTCACATTGAGAGAGCAGCTTTTGAGCAGATTTGGGCTTGTTTTAACTTCATTTGAACAGAAGCACTATTTCAACATTATTGGTCTCAGAAAACTGTAAACTGACAATCTAGAGCTATAAAGCTCTAACATAAGTATTTGTGCATATAACTTCTAACACATTAAAAACTGTCTTACAGCATTGCAAAAAAACATTGTATTTCATTAGACATAAGCATCTTTCAGTTTGGCAAGATTTTGCACTGAACATTGAATGAAGCAGCTTTCTCACATTGAGAGAGCAGCTTTTGAGCAGATTGGGCTAGTTTTAACTTCATTTGAAAAAAATCACTTATTCATCATTTTAGGTCTCAGAAACCTGAAAACTGACACTCTTGAGCAATGAAGCTCTAACATAAGTTTTTGTGCATATAACTTCTAACACATTAAAAACTGTCTTACAGCATTGCAAACACATTGTATTTCATAACACATAAGCATCTTTCAGTTTGGCAAGATTTGCACTGAACATTGAATGAAGCAGCTTTCTCACATTGAGAGAGCATCTTTTGAGCAGATTTGGGCTAGTTTTAACTTCATTTGAAAAAAATCACTATTTCATCATTTTTGGTCTCAGAAACCTGAAAACTGACAATCTTGAGCATTGAAGCTTTAAAATAAGTTTTTGTGCATATAACTTCTAACACATTAAAAACTGTCTTACAGCATTGCAAACACATTGTATTTCATAACACATAAGCATCTTTCAGTTTGCTAATATTTGCACTGAACATTGAATGAAGCAGCTTTCTCACATTGAGAGAGCACCTTTGGAGCAGATTTGGGCTTGTTTTAACTTTATTTGAACACAAGCACTATTTCAACATTATTGGTCTCAGAAACCTGTAAACTGACAATCTTGAGCATTGAAGCTCTAACATAAGTATTTGTGCATATAACTTCTAACACATTAAAAGCTGTCTTACAGTATTGCAAACATGTTGTATTCCATAACACATAAGCATCTTTCAGTTTGTTAAGATTTGCACTGAACATTGAATGAAGCAGCTTTCTCACATTGAGAGAGCAGCTTTTTAGCAGATTTGGGCTTGTTTTAACTTCATTTGTACAGAAGCACTATTTCAACATTAGTGGTCTCAGAAACCTGAAAACTGACAATCTTGAGGATTGAAGCTCTAACATAAGTTTTTGTGCATATCACTTCTAACACATTAAAAACTGTCTTACAGCATTGCAAACACATTGTATTTCATGACACATAAGCATCTTTCAGTTTGGCATGTTTTGCACTAAACATTGAATGAAGCAGCTTTCTCACATTGAGAGAGCAGCTTTTTAGCAGATTTGGGCTTGTTTTAACTTCATTTGTACAGAAGCACTATTTCAACATTAGTGGTCTCAGAAACCTGAAAACTGACAATCTTGAGGATTGAAGCTCTAAGATAAGTTTTTGTGCATATCACTTCTAACACATTAAAAACTGTCTTACAGCATTGCAAAAAAACATTGTATTTCATAAGACATAAGCATCTTTCAGTTTGGAAAGATTTACACTGAACATTGAATGAAGCAGCTTTCTCACATTGAGAGAGCAGCTTTTGAGCAGATTTGGGTTTGTTTTAACTTCATTTGAACAGAGGCACTATTTCAACATTATTGGTCTCAGAAACCTGTAGACTGAAAATCTAGAGCATTGAAGATCTAACATAAGTTTTTGTGCATATAACTTCTATCACATTAAAAACTGTCTTACAGCATTGCAAAAAATATTGTATTTCATGACACATAAGCATCTTTCAGTTTGGCAAGTTTTGCACTAAACATTGAATGAAGCAGCTTTCTCACATTGAGAGAGCAGCTTTTGAGCAGATTTGGGCTTGTTTTAACTTCATTTGAACAGAAGCACTATTTCAACATTATTGGTCTCAGAAAACTGTAAACTGACAATTTAGAGCTATGAAGCTCTAACATAAGTTTTTGTGCATATCACTTCTAACACATTAAAAACTGTCTTACAGCATTGCAAAAAAACATTGTATTTCATATGACATAAGCATCTTTCAGTTTGGCAAGTTTTGCACTAAACATTGAATGAAGCAGGTTTCTCACATTGAGACAGCAGCTTTTGAGCAGATTTGGGCTAGTTTTAACTTCATTTGAACAAAAGCACTATTCAACATTATTGGTCTCAGAAACCTGTATACTGAATTTCTAGAGCATTGAAGCTCTAACATAAGTTTTTGTGCATATCACTTCTAACACATTAAAAACTGTCTTACAGCATTGCAAAATCATTGTATTTCATGACACATAAGCATCTTTCAGTTTGGCACTAAACATTGAATGAATCAGCTTTCTCACATTGAGAGAGCAGCTTTTGAGCAGATTTGGGCTTGTTTTAACTTCATTTGAACAGAAGCACTATTTCAACATTATTGGTCTCAGAAAACTGTAAACTGACAATTTAGAGCTATGAAGCTCTAACATAAGTATTTGTGCATATAACTTCTAACACATTAAAAACTGTCTTACAGCATTGCAAAAAAACATTGTATTTCATAAGACATAAGCATCTTTCAGTTTGGCAAGATTTGCACTGAACATTGAATGAAGCAGCTTTCTCACATTGCGAGAGCAGCTTTTGGGCAGATTTGGGCTAGATTTCACTTCATTTGAACAGAAGCACTATTTCAACATTATTGGTCTCAGAAAACTGTAAACTGACAATCTAGAGCTATGAAGCTCTAAAATAAGTTTTTGTGCATATAACTTCTAACACATTAAAAACTGTCTTACAGCATTGCAAAATCATTGTATTTCATAAGACATAAGCATCTTTCAGTTTGGCAAGATTTGCACTGAACATTGAATGAAGCAGCTTTCTCACATTGCGAGAGCAGCTTTTGAGCAGATTTGGGCTAGATTTCACTTCATTTGAACAGAAGCACTATTTCAACATTATTGGTCTCAGAAAACTGTAAACTGACAATCTAGAGCTATGAAGCTCTAAAATAAGTTTTTGTGCATATAACTTCTAACACATTAAAAACTGTCTTACAGCATTGCAAAATCATTGTATTTCATAAGACATAAGCATCTTTCAGTTTGGCAAGATTTGCACTGAACATTGAATGAAGCAGCTTTCTCACATTGAGAGAGCAGCTTTTGAGCAGATTGAGCTAGTTTTAACTTCATTTGAAAAAAATCACTTATTCATCATTTTAGGTCTCAGAAACCTGAAAACTGACAATCTTGAGCATTGAAGCTTTAAAATAAGTTTTTGTGCATATAACTTCTAACACATTAAAAACTGTCTTACAGCATTGCAAACACATTGTATTTCATAACACATAAGCATCTTTCAGTTTGTTAATATTTGCACTGAACATTGAATGAAGCAGCTTTCTCACATTGAGAGAGCACCTTTGGAGCAGATTTGGGCTTGTTTTAACTTCATTTGAACACAAGCACTATTTCAACATTATTGGTCTCAGAAAACTGTAAACTGACAATCTTGAGCATTGAAGCTCTAACATAGGTTTTTGTGCATATAACTTCTAACACATTAAAAGCTGTCTTACAGCATTGCAAACATATTGTATTCCATAACATATAAGCATCTTTCAGTTTGTTAAGATTTGCACTGAACATTGAATGAAGCAGCTTTCTCACATTGAGAGAGCAGCTTTTTAGCAGATTTGGGCTAGATTTCACTTCATTTGAACAAAAGCACTATTTCAACATTAGTGGTCTCAGAAACCTGAAAACTGACAATCTTGAGGATTTAAGCTCTAACATAAGTTTTTGTGCATATCACTTCTAACACATTAAAAACTGTCTTACAGCATTGCAAAAAAACATTGTATTTCATAAGACATAAGCATCTTTCAGTTTGGCAAGATTTGCACTGAACATTGAATGAAGCAGCTTTCTCACATTGCGAGAGCAGCTTTTGAGCAGATTTGGGCTAGATTTCACTTCATTTGAACAGAAGCACTATTTCAACATTATTGGTCTCAGAAAACTGTAAACTGACAATCTAGAGCTATGAAGCTCTAAAATAAGTTTTTGTGCATATAACTTCTAACACATTAAAAACTGTCTTACAGCATTGCAAAATCATTGTATTTCATAAGACATAAGCATCTTTCAGTTTGGCAAGATTTGCACTGAACATTGAATGAAGCAGCTTTCTCACATTGAGAGAGCAGCTTTTGAGCAGATTTGGGCTAGATTTCACTTCATTTGAAAAAAATCACTATTTCATCATTTTTGGTCTCGGAAACCTGAAAACTGACAATCTTGAGGATTGAAGTTTTAAAATAAGTTTTTGTGCATATAACTTCTAACACATTAAAAACTGTCTTACAGCATTGCAAACGCATTGTATTTCATAACACATAAGCATCTTTCAGTTTGTTAATATTTGCACTGAACATTGAATGAAGCAGCTTTCTCACATTGAGAGAGCAACTTTGGAGCAGATTTGGGCTTGTTTTAACTTCATTTGAACACAAGCACTATTTCAACATTATTGGTCTCAGAAACCTGTAAACTGACAATCTTGAGCATTGAAGCTCTAACATAGGTTTTTGTGCATATAACTTCTAACACATTAAAAGCTGTCTTACAGCATTGCAAACATATTGTATTCCATAACACATAAGCATCTTTCAGTTTGTTAAGATTTGCACTGAACATTGAATGAAGCAGCTTTCTCACATTGAGAGAGCAGCTTTATAGCAGATTTGGGCTTGTTTTAACTTCATTTGAACAGAAGCACTATTTCAACATTATTGGTCTCAGAAACCTGAAAACTGACAATCTTGAGCATTGAAGCTTTAAAATAAGTTTTTGTGCATATAACTTCTAACACATTAAAAACTGTCTTACAGCATTGCAAACACATTGTATTTCATAACACATAAGCATCTTTCAGTTTGTTAATATTTGCACTGAACATTGAATGAAGCAGCTTTCTCACATTGAGAGAGCACCTTTGGAGCAGATTTGGGCTTGTTTTAACTTCATTTGAACACAAGCACTATTTCAACATTATTGGTCTCAGAAACCTGTAAACTGACAATCTTGAGCATTGAAGCTCTAACATAGGTTTTTGTGCATATAACTTCTAACACATTAAAAGCTGTCTTACAGCATTGCAAACATATTGTATTCCATAACATATAAGCATCTTTCAGTTTGTTAAGATTTGCACTGAACATTGAATGAAGCAGCTTTCTCACATTGAGAGAGCAGCTTTTTAGCAGATTTGGGCTAGATTTCACTTCATTTGAACAAAAGCACTATTTCAACATTAGTGGTCTCAGAAACCTGAAAACTGACAATCTTGAGGATTTAAGCTCTAACATAAGTTTTTGTGCATATCACTTCTAACACATTAAAAACTGTCTTACAGCATTGCAAAAAAACATTGTATTTCATAAGACATAAGCATCTTTCAGTTTGGCAAGATTTGCACTGAACATTGAATGAAGCAGCTTTCTCACATTGCGAGAGCAGCTTTTGAGCAGATTTGGGCTAGATTTCACTTCATTTGAACAGAAGCACTATTTCAACATTATTGGTCTCAGAAAACTGTAAACTGACAATCTAGAGCTATGAAGCTCTAAAATAAGTTTTTGTGCATATAACTTCTAACACATTAAAAACTGTCTTACAGCATTGCAAAATCATTGTATTTCATAAGACATAAGCATCTTTCAGTTTGGCAAGATTTGCACTGAACATTGAATGAAGCAGCTTTCTCACATTGAGAGAGCAGCTTTTGAGCAGATTTGGGCTAGATTTCACTTCATTTGAAAAAAATCACTATTTCATCATTTTTGGTCTCGGAAACCTGAAAACTGACAATCTTGAGGATTGAAGCTTTAAAATAAGTTTTTGTGCATATAACTTCTAACACATTAAAAACTGTCTTACAGCATTGCAAACACATTGTATTTCATAACACATAAGCATCTTTCAGTTTGTTAATATTTGCACTGAACATTGAATGAAGCAGCTTTCTCACATTGAGAGAGCAACTTTGGAGCAGATTTGGGCTTGTTTTAACTTCATTTGAACACAAGCACTTATTCAACATTAGTGGTCTCAGAAACCTGAAAACTGACAATCTTGAGGATTGAAGCTCTAACATAAGTTTTTGTGCATATCACTTCTAACACATTAAAAACTGTCTTACAGCATTGCAAAATCATTGTATTTCATGACACATAAGCATCTTTCAGTTTGGCAAGTTTTGCACTAAACATTGAATGAAGCAGCTTTCTCACATTGAGAGAGCAGCTTTTGAGCAGATTTGGGCTAGTTTTAACTTCATTTGAACAAAATCACTATTTCATCATTTTTGGTCTCAGAAACCTGAAAACTGACAATCTTGAGCATTGAAGCTCTAAAATAAGTTTTTGTGCATATAACTTCTAACACATTAAAAACTGTCTTACAGCATTGCAAACACATTGTATTTCATAACACATAAGCATCTTTCAGTTTGGAAAGATTTACACTGAACATTGAATGAAGCAGCTTTCTCACATTGAGAGAGCACCTTTTGAGCAGATTTGGGCTTGTTTTAACTTCATTCGAACAGAAGCACTATTTCAACATTATTGGTCTCAGAAACCTGTAAACTGACAATCTTGAGCATTGAAGCTCTAACATAAGTTTTTGTGCATATAACTTCTAACACAATTAAAAACTGTCTTACAGCATTGCAAAAAAACATTGTATTTCATAAGACATAAGCATCTTTCAGTTTGGAAAGATTTACACTGAACATTGAATGAAGCAGCTTTCTCACATTGAGAGAGCAGCTTTTGAGCAGATTTGGGTTTGTTTTAACTTCATTTGAACAGAGGCACTATTTCAACATTATTGGTCTCAGAAACCTGTAGACTGAAAATCTAGAGCATTGAAGATCTAACATAAGTTTTTGTGAATATAACTTCTAACACATTAAAAACTGTCTTACAGCATTGCAAAAAACATTGTATTTCATAACACATTAGCATCTTTCAGTTTGTTAAGATTTGCACTTAACATTAAATCAAACAGCTTTCTCACATTGAGAGAGCAGCTTTTGAGCAGATTTGGGCTTGTTTTAACTTCATTTGAACAGAAGCACTATTTCAACATTATTGGTCTCAGAAAACTGTAAACTGACAATCTAGAGCTATGAAGCTCTAACATAAGTATTTGTGCATATAACTTCTAACACATTAAAAACTGTCTTACAGCATTGCAAAAAAACATTATATTTCATTAGACATAAGCATCTTTCAGTTTGGCAAGATTTGCACTGAACATTGAATGAAGCAGCTTTCTCACATTGAGAGAGCAGCTTTTGAGCAGATTGGGCTAGTTTTAACTTCATTTGAAAAAAATCACTTATTCATCATTTTAGGTCTCAGAAACCTGAAAACTGACACTCTTGAGCAATGAAGCTCTAACATAAGTTTTTGTGCATATAACTTCTAACACATTAAAAACTGTCTTACAGCATTGCAAACACATTGTATTTCATAACACATAAGCATCTTTCAGTTTGGCAAGATTTGCACTGAACATTGAATGAAGCAGCTTTCTCACATTGAGAGAGCAGCTTTTTAGCAGATTTGGGCTTGTTTTAACTTCATTTGTACAGAAGCACTATTTCAAAATTAGTGGTCTCAGAAACCTGAAAACTGACAATCTTGAGGATTGAAGCTCTAACATAAGTTTTTGTGCATATCACTTCTAACACATTAAAAACTGTCTTACAGCATTGCAAAATCATTGTATTTCATGACACATAAGCATCTTTCAGTTTGGCAAGTTTTGCACTAAACATTGAATGAAGCAGCTTTCTCACATTGAGAGAGCAGCTTTTGAGCAGATTTGGGCTAGTTTTAACTTCATTTGAACAAAATCACTATTTCATCATTTTTGGTCTCAGAAACCTGAAAACTGACAATCTTGAGCATTGAAGCTCTAAAATAAGTTTTTGTGCATATAACTTCTAACACATTAAAAACTGTCTTACAGCATTGCAAACACATTGTATTTCATAACACATAAGCATCTTTCAGTTTGTTAATATTTGCACTGAACATTGAATGAAGCAGCTTTCTCACATTGAGAGAGCACCTTTTGAGCAGATTTGGGCTTGTTTTAACTTCATTCGAACAGAAGCACTATTTCAACATTATTGGTCTCAGAAACCTGTAAACTGACAATCTTGAGCATTGAAGCTCCAACATAAGTTTTTGTGCATATAACTTCTAACACAATTAAAAACTGTCTTACAGCATTGCAAAAAAACATTGTATTTCATAAGACATAAGCATCTTTCAGTTTGGAAAGATTTACACTGAACATTGAATGAAGCAGCTTTCTCACATTGAGAGAGCAGCTTTTGAGCAGATTTGGGTTTGTTTTAACTTCATTTGAACAGAGGCACTATTTCAACATTATTGGTCTCAGAAACCTGTAGACTGAAAATCTAGAGCATTGAAGATCTAACATAAGTTTTTGTGCATATAACTTCTAACACATTAAAAACTGTCTTACAGCATTGCAAAAAACATTGTATTTCATATGACATAAGCATCTTTCAGTTTGGCAAGTTTTGCACTAAACATTGAATGAAGCAGGTTTCTCACATTGAGACAGCAGCTTTTGAGCAGATTTGGGCTAGTTTTAACTTCATTTGAACAAAAGCACTATTCAACATTATTGGTCTCAGAAACCTGTATACTGAAATTCTAGAGCATTGAAGCTCTAACATAAGTTTTTGTGCATATAACTTCTAACACATAAAAACGGTCTTACAGCATTGCAAAAACATTGTATTTCATAACACATTAGCATCTTTCAGTTTGTTAAGATTTGCACTTAACATTAAATCAAACAGCTTTCTCACATTGAGAGAGCAGCTTTTGAGCAGATTTGGGCTTGTTTTAACTTCATTTGAACAGAAGCACTATTTCAACATTATTGGTCTCAGAAACCTGAAAACTGACACTCTTGAGCAATGAAGCTCTAACATAAGTTTTTGTGCATATAACTTCTAACACATTAAAAACTGTCTTACAGCATTGCAAACACATTGTATTTCATAACACATAAGCATCTTTCAGTTTGGCAAGATTTGCACTGAACATTGAATGAAGCAGCTTTCTCACATTGAGAGAGCAGCTTTTGAGCAGATTTGGGCTAGATTTCACTTCATTTGAAAAAAATCACTATTTCATCATTTTTGGTCTCGGAAACCTGAAAACTGACAATCTTGAGGATTGAAGCTTTAAAATAAGTTTTTGTGCATATAACTTCTAACACATTAAAAACTGTCTTACAGCATTGCAAACACATTGTATTTCATAACACATAAGCATCTTTCAGTTTGTTAATATTTGCACTGAACATTGAATGAAGCAGCTTTCTCACATTGCGAGAGCAACTTTGGAGCAGATTTGGGCTTGTTTTAACTTCATTTGAACACAAGCACTTATTCAACATTAGTGGTCTCAGAAACCTGAAAACTGACAATCTTGAGGATTGAAGCTCTAACATAAGTTTTTGTGCATATCACTTCTAACACATTAAAAACTGTCTTACAGCATTGCAAAATCATTGTATTTCATGACACATAAGCATCTTTCAGTTTGGCAAGTTTTGCACTAAACATTGAATGAAGCAGCTTTCTCACATTGAGAGAGCAGCTTTTGAGCAGATTTGGGCTAGTTTTAACTTCATTTGAACAAAATCACTATTTCATCATTTTTGGTCTCAGAAACCTGAAAACTGACAATCTTGAGCATTGAAGCTCTAAAATAAGTTTTTGTGCATATAACTTCTAACACATTAAAAACTGTCTTACAGCATTGCAAACACATTGTATTTCATAACACATAAGCATCTTTCAGTTTGTTAATATTTGCACTGAACATTGAATGAAGCAGCTTTCTCACATTGAGAGAGCACCTTTTGAGCAGATTTGGGCTTGTTTTAACTTCATTCGAACAGAAGCACTATTTCAACATTATTGGTCTCAGAAACCTGTAAACTGACAATCTTGAGCATTGAAGCTCTAACATAAGTTTTTGTGCATATAACTTCTAACACAATTAAAAACTGTCTTACAGCATTGCAAAAAAACATTGTATTTCATAAGACATAAGCATCTTTCAGTTTGGAAAGATTTACACTGAACATTGAATGAAGCAGCTTTCTCACATTGAGAGAGCAGCTTTTGAGCAGATTTGGGTTTGTTTTAACTTCATTTGAACAGAGGCACTATTTCAACATTATTGGTCTCAGAAACCTGTAGACTGAAAATCTTGAGCATTGAAGATCTAACATAAGTTTTTGTGAATATAACTTCTAACACATTAAAAACTGTCTTACAGCATTGCAAAAAACATTGTATTTCATATGACATAAGCATCTTTCAGTTTGGCAAGTTTTGCACTAAACATTGAATGAAGCAGGTTTCTCACATTGAGACAGCAGCTTTTGAGCAGATTTGGGCTAGTTTTAACTTCATTTGAACAAAAGCACTATTCAACATTATTGGTCTCAGAAACCTGTATACTGAAATTCTAGAGCATTGAAGCTCTAACATAAGTTTTTGTGCATATAACTTCTAACACATAAAAACGGTCTTACAGCATTGCAAAAACATTGTATTTCATAACACATTAGCATCTTTCAGTTTGTTAAGATTTGCACTTAACATTAAATCAAACAGCTTTCTCACATTGAGAGAGCAGCTTTTGAGCAGATTTGGGCTTGTTTTAACTTCATTTGAACAGAAGCACTATTTCAACATTATTGGTCTCAGAAAACTGTAAACTGACAATCTAGAGCTATGAAGCTCTAACATAAGTATTTGTGCATATAACTTCTAACACATTAAAAACTGTCTTACAGCATTGCAAAAAAACATTGTATTTAATTAGACATAAGCATCTTTCAGTTTGGCAAGATTTGCACTGAACATTGAATGAAGCAGCTTTCTCACATTGAGAGAGCAGCTTTTGAGCAGATTGGGCTAGTTTTAACTTCATTTGAAAAAAATCACTTATTCATCATTTTAGGTCTCAGAAACCTGAAAACTGACACTCTTGAGCAATGAAGCTCTAACATAAGTTTTTGTGCATATAACTTCTAACACATTAAAAACTGTCTTACAGCATTGCAAACACATTGTATTTCATAACACATAAGCATCTTTCAGTTTGGCAAGATTTGCACTGAACATTGAATGAAGCAGCTTTCTCACATTGAGAGAGCAGCTTTTTAGCAGATTTGGGCTTGTTTTAACTTCATTTGTACAGAAGCACTATTTCAACATTAGTGGTCTCAGAAACCTGAAAACTGACAATCTTGAGGATTGAAGCTCTAACATAAGTTTTTGTGCATATCACTTCTAACACATTAAAAACTGTCTTACAGCATTGCAAAATCATTGTATTTCATGACACATAAGCATCTTTCAGTTTGGCAAGTTTTGCACTAAACATTGAATGAAGCAGCTTTCTCACATTGAGAGAGCAGCTTTTGAGCAGATTTGGGCTAGTTTTAACTTCATTTGAACAAAATCACTATTTCATCATTTTTGGTCTCAGAAACCTGAAAACTGACAATCTTGAGCATTGAAGCTCTAAAATAAGTTTTTGTGCATATAACTTCTAACACATTAAAAACTGTCTTACAGCATTGCAAACACATTGTATTTCATAACACATAAGCATCTTTCAGTTTGTTAATATTTGCACTGAACATTGAATGAAGCAGCTTTCTCACATTGAGAGAGCACCTTTTGAGCAGATTTGGGCTTGTTTTAACTTCATTCGAACAGAAGCACTATTTCAACATTATTGGTCTCAGAAACCTGTAAACTGACAATCTTGAGCATTGAAGCTCTAACATAAGTTTTTGTGCATATAACTTCTAACACAATTAAAAACTGTCTTACAGCATTGCAAAAAAACATTGTATTTCATAAGACATAAGCATCTTTCAGTTTGGAAAGATTTACACTGAACATTGAATGAAGCAGCTTTCTCACATTGAGAGAGCAGCTTTTGAGCAGATTTGGGTTTGTTTTAACTTCATTTGAACAGAGGCACTATTTCAACATTATTGGTCTCAGAAACCTGTAGACTGAAAATCTAGAGCATTGAAGATCTAACATAAGTTTTTGTGCATATAACTTCTAGCACATTAAAAACTGTCTTACAGCATTGCAAAAAACATTGTATTTCATATGACATAAGCATCTTTCAGTTTGGCAAGTTTTGCACTAAACATTGAATGAAGCAGGTTTCTCACATTGAGACAGCAGCTTTTGAGCAGATTTGGGCTAGTTTTAACTTCATTTGAACAAAAGCACTATTCAACATTATTGGTCTCAGAAACCTGTATACTGAAATTCTAGAGCATTGAAGCTCTAACATAAGTTTTTGTGCATATAACTTCTAACACATAAAAACGGTCTTACAGCATTGCAAAAACATTGTATTTCATAACACATTAGCATCTTTCAGTTTGTTAAGATTTGCACTTAACATTAAATCAAACAGCTTTCTCACATTGACAGAGCAGCTTTTGAGCAGATTTGGGCTTGTTTTAACTTCATTTGAACAGAAGCACTATTTCAACATTATTGGTCTCAGAAACCTGAAAACTGACACTCTTGAGCAATGAAGCTCTAACATAAGTTTTTGTGCATATAACTTCTAACACATTAAAAACTGTCTTACAGCATTGCAAACACATTGTATTTCATAACACATAAGCATCTTTCAGTTTGGCAAGATTTGCACTGAACATTGAATGAAGCAGCTTTCTCACATTGAGAGAGCATCTTTTGAGCAGATTTGGGCTAGTTTTAACTTCATTTGAAAAAAAATCACTATTTCATCATTTTTGGTCTCAGAAACCTGAAAACTGACAATCTTGAGCATTGAAGCTTTAAAATAAGTTTTTGTGCACATAACTTCTAACACATTAAAAACTGTCTTACAGCATTGCAAACACATTGTATTTCATAACACATAAGCATCTTTCAGTTTGTTAATATTTGCACTGAACATTGAATGAAGCAGCTTTCTCACATTGAGAGAGCACCTTTGGAGCAGATTTGGGCTTGTTTTAACTTCATTTGAACACAAGCACTATTTCAACATTATTGGTCTCAGAAACCTGTAAACTGACAATCTTGAGCATTGAAGCTCTAACATAAGTATTTGTGCATATAACTTCTAACACATTAAAAGCTGTCTTACAGCATTGCAAATATGTTGTATTCCATAACACATAAGCATCTTTCAGTTTGTTAAGATTTGCACTGAACATTGAATGAAGCAGCTTTCTCACATTGAGAGAGCAGCTTTTTAGCAGATTTGGGCTTGTTTTAACTTCATTTGTACAGAAGCACTATTTCAACATTAGTGGTCTCAGAAACCTGAAAACTGACAATCTTGAGGATTGAAGCTCTAACATAAGTTTTTGTGCATATCACTTCTAACACATTAAAAACTGTCTTACAAGCATTGCAAACACATTGTATTTCATGACACATAAGCATCTTTCAGTTTGGCATGTTTTGCACTAAACATTGAATGAAGCAGCTTTCTCACATTGAGAGAGCAGCTTTTTAGCAGATTTGGGCTTGTTTTAACTTCATTTGTACAGAAGCACTATTTCAACATGAGTGGTCTCAGAAACCTGAAAACTGACAATCTTGAGGATTGAAGCTCTAAGATAAGTTTTTGTGCATATCACTTCTAACACATTAAAAACTGTCTTACAGCATTGCAAAAAACATTGTATTTCATATGACATAAGCATCTTTCAGTTTGGCAAGTTTTGCACTAAACATTGAATGAAGCAGGTTTCTCACATTGAGACAGCAGCTTTTGAGCAGATTTGGGCTAGTTTTAACTTCATTTGAACAAAAGCACTATTCAACATTATTGGTCTCAGAAACCTGTATACTGAATTTCTAGAGCATTGAAGCTCTAACATAAGATTTTGTGCATATCACTTCTAACACATTAAAAACTGTCTTACAGCATTGCAAAATCATTGTATTTCATGACACATAAGCATCTTTCAGTTTGGCAAGTTTTGCACTAAACATTGAATGAAGCAGCTTTCTCACATTGAGAGAGCAGCTTTTGAGCAGATTTGGGCTTGTTTTAACTTCATTTGAACAGAAGCACTATTTCAACATTATTGGTCTCAGAAAACTGTAAACTGACAATCTAGAGCTATGAAGCTCTAACATAAGTATTTGTGCATATAACTTCTAACACATTAAAAACTGTCTTACAGCATTGCAAAAAAACATTGTATTTCATAAGACATAAGCATCTTTCAGTTTGGCAAGATTTGCACTGAACATTGAATGAAGCAGCTTTCTCACATTGCGAGAGCAGCTTTTGAGCAGATTTGGGCTAGATTTCACTTCATTTGAACAGAAGCACTATTTCAACATTATTGGTCTCAGAAAACTGTAAACTGACAATCTAGAGCTATGAAGCTCTAAAATAAGTTTTTGTGCATATCACTTCTAACACATTAAAAACTGTCTTACAGCATTGCAAAATCATTGTATTTCATTACACATAAGCATCTTTCAGTTTGGCAAGTTTTGCACTAAACATTGAATGAAGCAGCTTTCTCACATTGAGAGAGCAGCTTTTGAGCAGATTGAGCTAGTTTTAACTTAATTTGAAAAAAATCACTTATTCATCATTTTAGGTCTCAGAAACCTGAAAACTGACAATCTTGAGGATTGAAGCTCTAACATACGTTTTTGTGCATATCACTTCTAACACATTAAAAACTGTCTTACAGCATTGCAAAATCATTGTATTTCATTACACATAAGCATCTTTCAGTTTGGCAAGTTTTGCACTAAACATTGAATGAAGCAGCTTTCTCACATTGAGAAAGCAGCTTTTGAGCAGATTGAGCTAGTTTTAACTTAATTTGAAAAAAATCACTTATTCATCATTTTAGGTCTCAGAAACCTGAAAACTGACACTCTTGAGCATTGAAGCTCTAAAATAAGTTTTTGTGCATATAACTTCTAACACATTAAAACTGTCTTACAGCATTGCAAACACATTGTATTTCATAACATATAAGCATCTTTCAGTTTGTTAAGATTTGCACTGAACATTGAATGAAGCAGCTTTCTCACATTGAGAGAGCAGCTTTATAGCAGATTTGGGCTTGTTTTAACTTCATTTGAACAGAAGCACTATTTCAACATTATTGGTCTCAGAAACCTGTAAATTGACAATCTAGAGCATTGAAGCTCTAACATAAGTTTTTGTGCATATAACTTCTAACACATTAAAAACTGTCTTACAGCATTGCAAAAACATTGTATTTCATAAGACATAAGCATCTTTCAGTTTGGCAAGATTTGCACTGAACATTGAATGAAGCAGCTTTCTCACATTGAGAGAGCATCTTTTGAGCAGATTTGGGCTAGTTTTAACTTCATTTGAAAAAAATCACTATTTCATCATTTTTGGTCTCAGAAACCTGAAAACTGACAATCTTGAGCATTGAAGCTTTAACATAGGTTTTTGTGCATATAACTTCTAACACATTAAAAGCTGTCTTACAGCATCGCAAACATATTGTATTCCATAACACATAAGCATCTTTCAGTTTGTTAAGATTTGCACTGAACATTGAATGAAGCAGCTTTCTCACATTGAGAGAGCAGCTTTTTAGCAGATTGGGCTAGATTTCACTTCATTTGAACAAAAGCACTATTTCAACATTAGTGGTCTCAGAAACCTGAAAACTGACAATCTTGAGCATTGAAGCTTTAACATAGGTTTTTGTGCATATAACTTCTAACACATTAAAAGCTGTCTTACAGCATCGCAAACATATTGTATTCCATAACACATAAGCATCTTTCAGTTTGTTAAGATTTGCACTGAACATTGAATGAAGCAGCTTTCTCACATTGAGAGAGCAGCTTTTTAGCAGATTGGGCTAGATTTCACTTCATTTGAACAAAAGCACTATTTCAACATTAGTGGTCTCAGAAACCTGAAAACTGACAATCTTGAGGATTTAAGCTCTAACATAAGTTTTTGTGCATATCACTTCTAACACATTAAAAACTGTCTTACAGCATTGCAAAATCATTGTATTTCATGACACATAAGCATCTTTCAGTTTGGCAAGTTTTGCACTAAACATTGAATGAAGCAGCTTTCTCACATTGAGAGAGCAGCTTTTGAGCAGATTTGGGCTTGTTTTAACTTCATTTGAACAGAAGCACTATTTCAACATTATTGGTCTCAGAAACCTGAAAACTGAATATCTAGAGCATTGAAGATCTAACATAAGTTTTTGTGCATATAACTTCTAACACATTAAAAACTGGCTTACAGCATTGCAAAAAACATTGTATTTCATAAGACATAAGCATCTTTCAGTTTGGCAAGATTTGCACTGAACATTGAATGAAGCAGCTTTCTCACATTGAGAGAGCATCTTTTGAGTAGATTTGGGCTAGTTTTAACTTCATTTGAAAAAAATCACTATTTCATCATTTTTGGTCTCAGAAACCTGAAAACTGACAATCTTGAGCATTGAAGCTCTAAAATAAGTTTTTGTGCATATAACTTCTAACACATTAAAACTGTCTTACAGCATTGCAAACACATTGTATTTCATAACACATAAGCATCTTTTAGTTTGTTAAGATTTGCACTGAACATTGAATGAAGCAGCTTTCTCACATTGAGAGAGCAGCTTTTTAGCAGATTTGGGCTTGTTTTAACTTCATTTGTACAGAAGCACTATTTCAACATTAGTGGTCTCAGAAACCTGAAAACTGACAATCTTGAGGATTGAAGCTCTAACATAAGTTTTTGTGCATATCACTTCTAACACATTAAAAACTGTCTTACAGCATTGCAAAAAACATTGTATTTCATAAGACATAAGCATCTTTCAGTTTGGCAAGATTTGCACTGAACATTGAATGAAGCAGCTTTCTCACATTGAGAGAGCATCTTTTGAGTAGATTTGGGCTAGTTTTAACTTCATTTGAAAAAAATCACTATTTCATCATTTTTGGTCTCAGAAACCTGAAAACTGACAATCTTGAGCATTGAAGCTCTAAAATAAGTTTTTGTGCATATAACTTCTAACACATTAAAACTGTCTTACAGCATTGCAAACACATTGTATTTCATAACACATAAGCATCTTTCAGTTTGTTAAGATTTGCACTGAACATTGAATGAAGCAGCTTTCTCACATTGAGAGAGCAGCTTTTTAGCAGATTTGGGCTTGTTTTAACTTCATTTGTACAGAAGCACTATTTCAACATTAGTGGTCTCAGAAACCTGAAAACTGACAATCTTGAGGATTGAAGCTCTAACATAAGTTTTTGTGCATATCACTTCTAACACATTAAAAACTGTCTTACAGCATTGCAAAATCATTGTATTTCATGACACATAAGCATCTTTCAGTTTGGCAAGTTTTGCACTAAACATTGAATGAAGCAGCTTTCTCACATTGAGAGAGCAGCTTTTGAGCAGATTTGGGCTAGTTTTAACTTCATTTGAACAAAATCACTTTTTCATCATTTTTGGTCTCAGAAACCTGAAAACTGACAATCTTGAGCATTGAAGCTCTAAAATAAGTTTTTGTGCATATAACTTCTAACACATTAAAAACTGTCTTACAGCATTGCAAACACATTGTATTTCATAACACATAAGCATCTTTCAGTTTGTTAATATTTGTACTGAACATTGAATGAAGCAGCTTTCTCACATTGAGAGAGCACCTTTTGAGCAGATTTGGGCTTGTTTTAACTTCATTCGAACAGAAGCACTATTTCAACATTATTGGTCTCAGAAACCTGTAAACTGACAATCTTGAGCATTGAAGCTCTAACATAAGTTTTTGTGCATATAACTTCTAACACAATTAAAAACTGTCTTACAGCATTGCAAAAAAACATTGTATTTCATAAGACATAAGCATCTTTCAGTTTGGAAAGATTTACACTGAACATTGAATGAAGCAGCTTTCTCACATTGAGAGAGCAGCTTTTGAGCAGATTTGGGCTTGTTTTAACTTCATTTGAACAGAAGCACTATTTCAACATTATTGGTCTCAGAAAACTGTAAACTGACAATCTAGAGCTATGAAGCTCTAACATAAGTATTTGTGCATATAACTTCTAACACATTAAAAACTGTCTTACAGCATTGCAAAAAAACATTGTATTTCATTAGACATAAGCATCTTTCAGTTTGGCAAGATTTGCACTGAACATTGAATGAAGCAGCTTTCTCACATTGAGAGAGCAGCTTTTGAGCAGATTGGGCTAGTTTTAACTTCATTTGTACAGAAGCACTATTTCAACATTAGTGGTCTCAGAAACCTGAAAACTGACAATCTTGAGGATTGAAGCTCTAACATAAGTTTTTGTGCATATAACTTCTAACACATTAAAAACTGTCTTACAGCATTGCAAACACATTGTATTTCATAACACATAAGCATCTTTCAGTTTGGCAAGATTTGCACTGAACATTGAATGAAGCAGCTTTCTCACATTGAGAGAGCAGCTTTTTAGCAGATTTGGGCTTGTTTTAACTTCATTTGTACAGAAGCACTATTTCAACATTAGTGGTCTCAGAAACCTGAAAACTGACAATCTTGAGGATTGAAGCTCTAACATAAGTTTTTGTGCATATAACTTCTAACACATTAAAAGCTGTCTTACAGCATTGCAAACATATTGTATTTCATAACACATAAGCATCTTTCAGTTTGTTAAGATTTGCACTGAACATTGAATGAAGCAGCTTTCTCACATTGAGAGAGCAGCTTTTGAGCAGATTTGGGCTTGTTTTAACTTCATTTGAACAGAAGCACTATTTCAACATTATTGGTCTCAAAAAACTGTAAACTGACAATCTAGAGCTATGAAGCTCTAACATAAGTATTTGTGCATATAAATTCTAACACATTAAAAACTGTCTTACAGCATTGCAAAAAAACATTGTATTTCATAAGACATAAGCATCTTTCAGTTTGGCAAGATTTGCACTGAACATTGAATGAAGCAGCTTTCTCCACATTGAGAGAGCAGCTTTTGAGCAGATTTGGGCTAGATTTCACTTCATTTGAACAGAAGCACTATTTCAACATTAGTGGTCTCAGAAACCTGAAAACTGACAATCTTGAGGATTGAAGCTCTAACTTACGTTTTTGTGCATATCACTTCTAACACATTAAAAACTGTCTTACAGCATTGCAAAATCATTGTATTTCATGACACAAAAGCATCTTTCAGTTTGGCAAGTTTTGCACTAAACATTGAATGAAGCAGCTTTCTCACATTGAGAGAGCAGCTTTTGAGCAGATTGGGCTAGTTTTAACTTCATTTGAAAAAAATCACTATTTCATCATTTTTGGTCTCAGAAACCTGAAAACTGACAATCTTGAGCATTGAAGCTCTAAAATAAGTTTTTGTGCATATAACTTCTAACACATTAAAAACTGTCTTACAGCATTGCAAACACATTGTATTTCATAACACATAAGCATCTTTCAGTTTGTTAATATTTGCACTGAACATTGAATGAAGCAGCTTTCTCACATTGAGAGAGCACCTTTGGAGCAGATTTGGGCTTGTTTTAACTTCATTTGAACACAAGCACTATTTCAACATTATTGGTCTCAGAAACCTGTAAACTGACAATCTTGAGGATTGAAGCTCTAACATAAGTTTTTGTGCATATCACTTCTAACACATTAAAAACTGTCTTACAGCATTGCAAAATCATTGTATTTCATGACACATAAGCATCTTTCAGTTTGGCAAGTTTTGCACTAAACATTGAATGAAGCAGCTTTCTCACATTGAGAGAACAGCTTTTGAGCAGATTGGGCTAGTTTTAACTTCATTTGAAAAAAATCACTATTTCATCATTTTTGGTCTCAGAAACCTGAAAACTGACAATCTTGAGCATTGAAGCTCTAAAATAAGTTTTTGTGCATATAACTTCTAACACATTAAAAACTGTCTTACAGCATTGCAAACACATTGTATTTCATAACACATAAGCATCTTTCAGTTTGTTAATATTTGCACTGAACATTGAATGAAGCAGCTTTCTCACATTGAGAGAGCACCTTTTGAGCAGATTTGGTCTTGTTTTAACTTCATTTGAACAGAAGCACTATTTCAACATTATTGGTCTCAGAAACCTGTAAACTGACAATCTTGAGCATTGAAGCTCTAACATAGGTTTTTGGGCATATAACTTCTAACACATTAAAAACTGTCTTACAGCATTGCAAAAAAACATTGTATTTCATAAGACATAAGCATCTTTCAGTTTGGCAAGATTTGCACTGAACATTGAATGAAGCAGCTTTCTCACATTGAGAGAGCAGCTTTTGAGCAGATTTGGGCTTGTTTTAACTTCATTTGAACAGAAGCACTATTTTAACATTATTGGTCTCAGAAAACTGTAAACTGACAATCTAGAGCATTGAAGCTCTCATAAGTTTTTGTGCATATAACTTCTAACACATTAAAAACTGGCTTACAGCATTGCAAAAAACATTGTATTTCATAAGACATAAGCATCTTTCAGTTTGGCAAGATTTGCACTGAACATTGAATGAAGCAGCTTTCTCACATTGAGAGAGCATCTTTTGAGCAGATTTGGGCTAGTTTTAACTTCATTTGAAAAAAATCACTATTTCATCATTTTTGGTCTCAGAAACCTGAAAACTGACAATCTTGAGCATTGAAGCTCTTAAAATAAGTTTTTGTGCATATAACTTCTAACACATTAAAAACTGTCTTACAGCATTGCAAACACATTGTATTTCATAACACATAAGCATCTTTCAGTTTGTTAATATTTGCACTGAACATTGAATGAAGCAGCTTTCTCACATTGAGAGAGCACCTTTGGAGCAGATTTGGGTTTGTTTTAACTTCATTTGAACAGAGGCAATATTTCAACATTATTGGTCTCAGAAACCTGTAGACTGAAAATCTAGAGCATTGAAGATCTAACATAAGTTTTTGTGCATATAACTTCTAACACATTAAAAACTGTCTTACAGCATTGCAAAAAACATTGTATTTCATATGACATAAGCATCTTTCAGTTTGGCAAGTTTTGCACTAAACATTGAATGAAGCAGGTTTCTCACATTGAGACAGCAGCTTTTGAGCAGATTTGGGCTAGTTTAACTTCATTTGATCAAAAGCACTATTCAACATTATTGGTCTCAGAAACCTGTATACTGAATTTCTAGAGCATTGAAGTTCTAACATAAGTTTTTGTGCATATCACTTCTAACACATTAAAAACTGTCTTACAGCATTGCAAAATCATTGTATTTCATGACACATAAGCATCTTTCAGTTTGGCAAGTTTTGCACTAAACATTGAATGAAGCAGCTTTCTCACATTGAGAGAGCAGCTTTTGAGCAGATTTGGGCTTGTTTTAACTTCATTTGAACAGTAGCACTATTTCAACATTATTGGTCTCAGAAAACTGTAAACTGACAATCTAGAGCTATGAAGCTCTAACATAAGTATTTGTGCATATAACTTCTAACACATTAAAAACTGTCTTACAGCATTGCAAAAAAACATTGTATTTCATAAGACATAAGCATCTTTCAGTTTGGCAAGATTTGCACTGAACATTGAATGAAGCAGCTTTCTCACATTGCGAGAGCAGCTTTTGAGCAGATTTGGGCTAGATTTCACTTAATTTGAACAGAAGCACTATTTCAACATTATTGGTCTCAGAAAACTGTAAACTGACAATCTAGAGCTATGAAGCTCTAAAATAAGTTTTTATGCATATAACTTCTAACACATTAAAAACTGTCTTACAGCATTGCAAAATCATTGTATTTCATAAGACATAAGCATCTTTCAGTTTGGCAAGATTTGCACTGAACATTGAATGAAGCAGCTTTCTCACATTGAGAGAGCAGCTTTTGAGCAGATTTGGGCTAGATTTCACTTCATTTGAACAGAAGCACTATTTCAACATTAGTGGTCTCAGAAACCTGAAAACTGACAATCTTGAGGATTGAAGCTCTAACATACGTTTTTGTGCATATAACTTCTAACACATTAAAACTGTCTTACAGCATTGCAAACACATTGTATTTCATAACATATAAGCATCTTTCAGTTTGTTAAGATTTGCACTGAACATTGAATGAAGCAGCTTTCTCACATTGAGAGAGCAGCTTTATAGCAGATTTGGGCTTGTTTTAACTTCATTTGAACAGAAGCACTATTTCAACATTATTGGTCTCAGAAACCTGTAAATTGACAATCTAGAGCATTGAAGCTCTAACATAAGTTTTTGTGCATATAACTTCTAACACATTAAAAACTGTCTTACAGCATTGCAAAAACATTGTATTTCATAAGACATAAGCATCTTTCAGTTTGGAAAGATTTACACTGAACATTGAATGAAGCAGCTTTCTCACATTGAGAGAGCAGCTTTTGAGCAGATTTGGGTTTGTTTTAACTTCATTTGAACAGAGGCAATATTTCAACATTATTGGTCTCAGAAACCTGTAGACTGAAAATCTAGAGCATTGAAGATCTAACATAAGTTTTTGTGCATATAACTTCTAACACATTAAAAACTGTCTTACAGCATTGCAAAAAACATTGTATTTCATATGACATAAGCATCTTTCAGTTTGGCAAGTTTTGCACTAAACATTGAATGAAGCAGGTTTCTCACATTGAGACAGCAGCTTTTGAGCAGATTTGGGCTAGTTTAACTTCATTTGATCAAAAGCACTATTCAACATTATTGGTCTCAGAAACCTGTATACTGAATTTCTAGAGCATTGAAGTTCTAACATAAGTTTTTGTGCATATCACTTCTAACACATTAAAAACTGTCTTACAGCATTGCAAAATCATTGTATTTCATGACACATAAGCATCTTTCAGTTTGGCAAGTTTTGCACTAAACATTGAATGAAGCAGCTTTCTCACATTGAGAGAGCAGCTTTTGAGCAGATTTGGGCTTGTTTTAACTTCATTTGAACAGTAGCACTATTTCAACATTATTGGTCTCAGAAAACTGTAAACTGACAATCTAGAGCTATGAAGCTCTAACATAAGTATTTGTGCATATAACTTCTAACACATTAAAAACTGTCTTACAGCATTGCAAAAAAACATTGTATTTCATAAGACATAAGCATCTTTCAGTTTGGCAAGATTTGCACTGAACATTGAATGAAGCAGCTTTCTCACATTGCGAGAGCAGCTTTTGAGCAGATTTGGGCTAGATTTCACTTAATTTGAACAGAAGCACTATTTCAACATTATTGGTCTCAGAAAACTGTAAACTGACAATCTAGAGCTATGAAGCTCTAAAATAAGTTTTTATGCATATAACTTCTAACACATTAAAAACTGTCTTACAGCATTGCAAAATCATTGTATTTCATAAGACATAAGCATCTTTCAGTTTGGCAAGATTTGCACTGAACATTGAATGAAGCAGCTTTCTCACATTGAGAGAGCAGCTTTTGAGCAGATTTGGGCTAGATTTCACTTCATTTGAACAGAAGCACTATTTCAACATTAGTGGTCTCAGAAACCTGAAAACTGACAATCTTGAGGATTGAAGCTCTAACATACGTTTTTGTGCATATAACTTCTAACACATTAAAACTGTCTTACAGCATTGCAAAAACATTGTATTTCATAAGACATAAGCATCTTTCAGTTTGGAAAGATTTACACTGAACATTGAATGAAGCAGCTTTCTCACATTGAGAGAGCAGCTTTTGAGCAGATTTGGGTTTGTTTTAACTTCATTTGAACAGAGGCAATATTTCAACATTATTGGTCTCAGAAACCTGTAGACTGAAAATCTAGAGCATTGAAGATCTAACATAAGTTTTTGTGCATATAACTTCTAACACATTAAAAACTGTCTAACAGCATTGCAAAAAACATTGTATTTCATATGACATAAGCATCTTTCAGTTTGGCAAGTTTTGCACTAAACATTGAATGAAGCAGGTTTCTCACATTGAGACAGCAGCTTTTGAGCAGATTTGGGCTAGTTTAACTTCATTTGATCAAAAGCACTATTCAACATTATTGGTCTCAGAAACCTGTATACTGAATTTCTAGAGCATTGAAGTTCTAACATAAGTTTTTGTGCATATCACTTCTAACACATTAAAAACTGTCTTACAGCATTGCAAAATCATTGTATTTCATGACACATAAGCATCTTTCAGTTTGGCAAGTTTTGCACTAAACATTGAATGAAGCAGCTTTCTCACATTGAGAGAGCAGCTTTTGAGCAGATTTGGGCTTGTTTTAACTTCATTTGAACAGTAGCACTATTTCAACATTATTGGTCTCAGAAAACTGTAAACTGACAATCTAGAGCTATGAAGCTCTAACATAAGTATTTGTGCATATAACTTCTAACACATTAAAAACTGTCTTACAGCATTGCAAAAAAACATTGTATTTCATAAGACATAAGCATCTTTCAGTTTGGCAAGATTTGCACTGAACATTGAATGAAGCAGCTTTCTCACATTGCGAGAGCAGCTTTTGAGCAGATTTGGTCTAGATTTCACTTAATTTGAACAGAAGCACTATTTCAACATTATTGGTCTCAGAAAACTGTAAACTGACAATCTAGAGCTATGAAGCTCTAAAATATGTTTTTATGCATATAACTTCTAACACATTAAAAACTGTCTTACAGCATTGCAAAATCATTGTATTTCATAAGACATAAGCATCTTTCAGTTTGGCAAGATTTGCACTGAACATTGAATGAAGCAGCTTTCTCACATTGAGAGAGCAGCTTTTGAGCAGATTTGGGCCAGTTTTAACTTCATTTGAAAAAAATCACTATTTCATCATTTTTGGTCTCAGAAACCTGAAAACTGACAATCTTGAGCATTGAAGCTTTAAAATAAGTTTTTGTGCATATAACTTCTAACACATTAAAAACTGTCTTACAGCATTGCAAACACATTGTATTTCATAACACATAAGCATCTTTCAGTTTGTTAATATTTGCACTGAACATTGAATGAAGCAGCTTTCTCACATTGAGAGAGCACCTTTGGAGCAGATTTGGGCTTGTTTTAACTTCATTTGAACACAAGCACTATTTCAACATTATTGGTCTCAGAAACCTGAAAACTGACAATCTTGAGGATTGAAGCTCTAACATAGGTTTTTGTGCATATAACTTCTAACACATTAAAAGCTGTCTTACAGCATTGCAAAATCATTGTATTTCATGACACATAAGCATCTTTCAGTTTGGCAAGTTTTGCACTAAACATTGAATGAAGCAGCTTTCTCACATTGAGAGAGCAGCTTTTGAGCAGATTTGGGCTAGTTTTAACTTCATTTGAACAAAATCACTATTTCATCTTTTTTGGTCTCAGAAACCTGAAAACTGACAATCTTGAGCATTGAAGCTCTAAAATAAGTTTTTGTGCATATAACTTCTAACACATTAAAAACTGTCTTACAGCATTGCAAACACATTGTATTTCATAACACATAAGCATCTTTCAGTTTGTTAATATTTGCACTGAACATTGAATGAAGCAGCTTTCTCACATTGAGAGAGCACCTTTTGAGCAGATTTGGGCTTGTTTTAACTTCATTCGAACAGAAGCACTATTTCAACATTATTGGTCTCAGAAACCTGTAAACTGACAATCTTGAGCATTGAAGCTCTAACATAGGTTTTTGTGCATATAACTTCTAACACAATTAAAAACTGTCTTACAGCATTGCAAAAAAACATTGTATTTCATAAGACATAAGCATCTTTCAGTTTGGAAAGATTTACACTGAACATTGAATGAAGCAGCTTTCTCACATTGAGAGAGCAGCTTTTGAGCAGATTTGGGTTTGTTTTAACTTCATTTGAACAGGCACTATTTCAACATTATTGGTCTCAGAAACCTGTAGACTGAAAATCTAGAGCATTGAAGATCTAACATAAGTTTTTGTGCATATAACTTCTAACACATTAAAAACTGTCTTACAGCATTGCAAAAAACATTGTATTTCATATGACATAAGCATCTTTCAGTTTGGCAAGTTTTGCACTAAACATTGAATGAAGCAGGTTTCTCACATTGAGACAGCAGCTTTTGAGCAGATTTGGGCTAGTTTTAACTTCATTTGAACAAAAGCACTATTCAACATTATTGGTCTCAGAAACCTGTATACTGAAATTCTAGAGCATTGAAGCTCTAACATAAGTTTTTGTGCATATAACTTCTAACACATTAAAAACGGTCTTACAGCATTGCAAAAACATTGTATTTCATAACACATTAGCATCTTTCAGTTTGTTAAGATTTGCACTTAACATTAAATCAAACAGCTTTCTCACATTGAGAGAGCAGCTTTTGAGCAGATTTGGGCTTGTTTTAACTTCATTTGAACAGAAGCACTATTTCAACATTATTGGTCTCAGAAAACTGTAAACTGACAATCTAGAGCTATGAAGCTCTAACATAAGTATTCGTGCATATAACTTCTAACACATTAAAAACTGTCTTACAGCATTGCAAAAAAACATTGTATTTCATTAGACATAAGCATCTTTCAGTTTGGCAAGATTTGCACTGAACATTGAATGAAGCAGCTTTCTCACATTGAGAGAGCAGCTTTTGAGCAGATTGGGCTAGTTTTAACTTCATTTGAAAAAAATCACTTATTCATCATTTTAGGTCTCAGAAACCTGAAAACTGACACTCTTGAGCAATGAAGCTCTAACATAAGTTTTTGTGCATATAACTTCTAACACATTAAAAACTGTCTTACAGCATTGCAAACACATTGTATTTCATAACACATAAGCATCTTTCAGTTTGGCAAGATTTGCACTGAACATTGAATGAAGCAGCTTTCTCACATTGAGAGAGCATCTTTTGAGCAGATTTGGGCTAGTTTTAACTTCATTTGAAAAAAAATCACTATTTCATCATTTTTGGTCTCAGAAACCTGAAAACTGACAATCTTGAGCATTGAAGCTTTAAAATAAGTTTTTGTGCATATAACTTCTAACACATTAAAAACTGTCTTACAGCATTGCAAACACATTGTATTTCATAACACATAAGCATCTTTCAGTTTGTTAATATTTGCACTGAACATTGAATGAAGCAGCTTTCTCACATTGAGAGAGCACCTTTGGAGCAGATTTGGGCTTGTTTTAACTTCATTTGAACACAAGCACTATTTCAACATTATTGGTCTCAGAAACCTGTAAACTGACAATCTTGAGCATTGAAGCTCTAACATAAGTATTTGTGCATATAACTTCTAACACATTAAAAGCTGTCTTACAGCATTGCAAACATGTTGTATTCCATAACACATAAGCATCTTTCAGTTTGTTAATATTTGCACTGAACATTGAATGAAGCAGCTTTCTCACATTGAGAGAGCACCTTTGGAGCAGATTTGGGCTTGTTTTAACTTCATTTGAACACAAGCACTATTTCAACATTATTGGTCTCAGAAACCTGAAAACTGACAATCTTGAGGATTGAAGCTCTAACATAAGTTTTTGTGCATATCACTTCTAACACATTAAAAACTGTCTTACAGCATTGCAAACACATTGTATTTCATGACACATAAGCATCTTTCAGTTTGGCATGTTTTGCACTAAACATTGAATGAAGCAGCTTTCTCACATTGAGAGAGCAGCTTTTTAGCAGATTTGGGCTTGTTTTAACTTCATTTGTACAGAAGCACTATTTCAACATGAGTGGTCTCAGAAACCTGAAAACTGACAATCTTGAGGATTGAAGCTCTAAGATAAGTTTTTGTGCATATCACTTCTAACACATTAAAAACTGTCTTACAGCATTGCAAAATCATTGTATTTCATGACACATAAGCATCTTTCAGTTTGGCAAGTTTTGCACTAAACATTGAATGAAGCAGCTTTCTCACATTGAGAGAGCAGCTTTTGAGCAGATTTGGGCTTGTTTTAACTTCATTTGAACAGAAGCACTATTTCAACATTATTGGTCTCAGAAACCTGTATACTGAAATTCTAGAGCATTGAAGCTCTAACATAAGTTTTTGTGCATATAACTTCTAACACATTAAAAACGGTCTTACAGCATTGCAAAAACATTGTATTTCATAAGACATAAGCATCTTTCAGTTTGGCAAGATTTGCACTGAACATTGAATGAAGCAGCTTCCTCACATTGAGAGAGCATCTTTTGAGCAGATTTGGGCTAGTTTTAACTTCATTTGAAAAAAATCACTATTTCATCATTTTTGGTCTCAGAAACCTGAAAACTGACAATCTTGAGCATTGAAGCTTTAAAATAAGTTTTTGTGCATATAACTTCTAACACATTAAAAACTGTCTTACAGCATTGCAAACACATTGTATTTCATAACACATAAGCATCTTTCAGTTTGTTAATATTTGCACTGAACATTGAATGAAGCAGCTTTCTCACATTGAGAGAGCAGCTTTATAGCAGATTTGGGCTTGTTTTAACTTCATTTGAACAGAATTACTATTTCAACATTATTGGTCTCAGAAACCTGTAAATTGACAATCTAGAGCATTGAAGCTCTAACATAAGTTTTTGTGCATATAACTTCTAACACATTAAAAACTGTCTTACAGCATTGCAAACACATTGTATTTCATAACACATAAGCATCTTTCAGTTTGGCAAGATTTGCACTGAACATTGAATGAAGCAGCTTTCTCACATTGAGAGAGCATCTTTTGAGCAGATTTGGGCTAGTTTTAACTTCATTTGAAAAAAAATCACTATTTCATCATTTTTGGTCTCAGAAACCTGAAAACTGACAATCTTGAGCATTGAAGCTTTAAAATAAGTTTTTGTGCATATAACTTCTAACACATTAAAAACTGTCTTACAGCATTGCAAACACATTGTATTTCATAACACATAAGCATCTTTCAGTTTGTTAATATTTGCACTGAACATTGAATGAAGCAGCTTTCTCACATTGAGAGAGCACCTTTGGAGCAGATTTGGGCTTGTTTTAACTTCATTTGAACACAAGCACTATTTCAACATTATTGGTCTCAGAAACCTGTAAACTGACAATCTTGAGCATTGAAGCTCTAACATAAGTATTTGTGCATATAACTTCTAACACATTAAAAGCTGTCTTACAGCATTGCAAACATGTTGTATTCCATAACACATAAGCATCTTTCAGTTTGTTAATATTTGCACTGAACATTGAATGAAGCAGCTTTCTCACATTGAGAGAGCACCTTTGGAGCAGATTTGGGCTTGTTTTAACTTCATTTGAACACAAGCACTATTTCAACATTATTGGTCTCAGAAACCTGAAAACTGACAATCTTGAGGATTGAAGCTCTAACATAAGTTTTTGTGCATATCACTTCTAACACATTAAAAACTGTCTTACAGCATTGCAAACACATTGTATTTCATGACACATAAGCATCTTTCAGTTTGGCATGTTTTGCACTAAACATTGAATGAAGCAGCTTTCTCACATTGAGAGAGCAGCTTTTTAGCAGATTTGGGCTTGTTTTAACTTCATTTGTACAGAAGCACTATTTCAACATGAGTGGTCTCAGAAACCTGAAAACTGACAATCTTGAGGATTGAAGCTCTAAGATAAGTTTTTGTGCATATCACTTCTAACACATTAAAAACTGTCTTACAGCACTGCAAAAAAACATTGTATTTTATAAGACATAAGCATCTTTCAGTTTGGAAAGATTTACACTGAACATTGAATGAAGCAGCTTTCTCACATTGAGAGAGCAGCTTTTGAGCAGATTTGGGTTTGTTTTAACTTCATTTGAACAGAGGCACTATTTCAACATTATTGGTCTCAGAAACCTGTAGACTGAAAATCTAGAGCATTGAAGATCTAACATAAGTTTTTGTGCATATAACTTCTAACACATTAAAAACTGTCTTACAGCATTGCAAAAAACATTGTATTTCATATGACATAAGCATCTTTCAGTTTGGCAAGTTTTGCACTAAACATTGAATGAAGCAGGTTTCTCACATTGAGACAGCAGCTTTTGAGCAGATTTGGGCTAGTTTTAACTTCATTTGAACAAAAGCACTATTCAACATTATTGGTCTCAGAAACCTGTATACTGAATTTCTAGAGCATTGAAGCTCTAACATAAGTTTTTGTGCATATCACTTCTAACACATTAAAAACTGTCTTACAGCATTGCAAAATCATTGTATTTCATGACACATAAGCATCTTTCAGTTTGGCAAGTTTTGCACTAAACATTGAATGAAGCAGCTTTCTCACATTGAGAGAGCAGCTTTTGAGCAGATTTGGGCTTGTTTTAACTTCATTTGAACAGAAGCACTATTTCAACATTATTGGTCTCAGAAACCTGTATACTGAAATTCTAGAGCATTGAAGCTCTAACATAAGTTTTTGTGCATATAACTTCTAACACATTAAAAACGGTCTTACAGCATTGCAAAAACATTGTATTTCATAACACATTAGCATCTTTCAGTTTGTTAAGATTTGCACTTAACATTAAATCAAACAGCTTTCTCACATTGAGAGAGCAGCTTTTGAGCAGATTTGGGCTTGTTTTAACTTCATTTGAACAGAAGCACTATTTCAACATTATTGGTCTCAGAAAACTGTAAACTGACAATCTAGAGCTATGAAGCTCTAACATAAGTATTTGTGCATATAACTTCTAACACATTAAAAACTGTCTTACAGCATTGCAAAAAAACATTGTATTTCATAAGACATAAGCATCTTTCAGTTTGGCAAGATTTGCACTGAACATTGAATGAAGCAGCTTTCTCACATTGCGAGAGCAGCTTTTGAGCAGATTTGGGCTAGATTTCACTTCATTTGAACAGAAGCACTATTTCAACATTATTGGTCTCAGAAACCTGTAAATTGACAATCTAGAGCATTGAAGCTCTAACATAAGTTTTTGTGCATATAACTTCTAACACATTAAAAACTGTCTTACAGCATTGCAAAAACATTGTATTTCATAAGACATAAGCATCTTTCAGTTTGGCAAGATTTGCACTGAACATTGAATGAAGCAGCTTCCTCACATTGAGAGAGCATCTTTTGAGCAGATTTGGGCTAGTTTTAACTTCATTTGAAAAAAATCACTATTTCATCATTTTTGGTCTCAGAAACCTGAAAACTGACAATCTTGAGCATTGAAGCTTTAAAATAAGTTTTTGTGCATATAACTTCTAACACATTAAAAACTGTCTTACAGCATTGCAAACACATTGTATTTCATAACACATAAGCATCTTTCAGTTTGTTAATATTTGCACTGAACATTGAATGAAGCAGCTTTCTCACATTGAGAGAGCACCTTTGGAGCAGATTTGGGCTTGTTTTAACTTCATTTGAACACAAGCACTATTTCAACATTATTGGTCTCAGAAACCTGTAAACTGACAATCTTGAGCATTGAAGCTCTAACATAGGTTTTTGTGCATATAACTTCTAACACATTAAAAGCTGTCTTACAGCATTGCAAACATATTGTATTCCATAACACATAAGCATCTTTCAGTTTGTTAAGATTTGCACTGAACATTGAATGAAGCAGCTATCTCACATTGAGAGAGCAGCTTTTTAGCAGATTTGGGCTAGATTTCACTTCATTTGAACAAAAGCACTATTTCAACATTAGTGGTCTCAGAAACCTGAAAACTGACAATCTTGAGGATTTAAGCTCTAACATAAGTTTTTGTGCATATCACTTCTAACACATTAAAAACTGTCTTACAGCATTGCAAAATCATTGTATTTCATGACACATAAGCATCTTTCAGTTTGTTAAGATTTGCACTGAACATTGAATGAAGCAGCTTTCTCACATTGAGAGAGCAGCTTTTTAGCAGATTTGGGCTTGTTTTAACTTCATTTGTACAGAAGCACTATTTCAACATTAGTGGTCTCAGAAACCTGAAAACTGACAATCTTGAGGATTGAAGCTCTAACATAAGTTTTTGTGCATATCACTTCTAACACATTAAAAACTGTCTTACAGCATTGCAAAATCATTGTATTTCATGACACATAAGCATCTTTCAGTTTGGCAAGTTTTGCACTAAACATTGAATGAAGCAGCTTTCTCACATTGAGAGAGCAGCTTTTGAGCAGATTTGGGCTAGTTTTAACTTCATTTGAACAAAATCACTATTTCATCATTTTTGGTCTCAGAAACCTGAAAACTGACAATCTTGAGCATTGAAGCTCTAAAATAAGTTTTTGTGCATATAACTTCTAACACATTAAAAACTGTCTTACAGCATTGCAAACACATTGTATTTCATAACACATAAGCATCTTTCAGTTTGTTAATATTTGCACTGAACATTGAATGAAGCAGCTTTCTCACATTGAGAGAGCACCTTTTGAGCAGATTTGGGCTTGTTTTAACTTCATTCGAACAGAAGCACTATTTCAACATTATTGGTCTCAGAAACCTGTAAACTGACAATCTTGAGCATTGAAGCTCTAACATAAGTTTTTGTGCATATAACTTCTAACACAATTAAAAACTGTCTTACAGCATTGCAAAAAAACATTGTATTTCATAAGACATAAGCATCTTTCAGTTTGGAAAGATTTACACTGAACATTGAATGAAGCAGCTTTCTCACATTGAGAGAGCAGCTTTTGAGCAGATTTGGGTTTGTTTTAACTTCATTTGAACAGAGGCACTATTTCAACATTATTGGTCTCAGAAACCTGTAGACTGAAAATCTAGAGCATTGAAGATCTAACATAAGTTTTTGTGCATATAACTTCTAACACATTAAAAACTGTCTTACAGCATTGCAAAAAACATTGTATTTCATATGACATAAGCATCTTTCAGTTTGGCAAGTTTTGCACTAAACATTGAATGAAGCAGGTTTCTCACATTGAGACAGCAGCTTTTGAGCAGATTTGGGCTAGTTTTAACTTCATTTGAACAAAAGCACTATTCAACATTATTGGTCTCAGAAACCTGTATACTGAAATTCTAGAGCATTGAAGCTCTAACATAAGTTTTTGTGCATATAACTTCTAACACATTAAAAACGGTCTTACAGCATTGCAAAAACATTGTATTTCATAACACATTAGCATCTTTCAGTTTGTTAAGATTTGCACTTAACATTAAATCAAACAGCTTTCTCACATTGAGAGAGCAGCTTTTGAGCAGATTTGGGCTTGTTTTAACTTCATTTGAACAGAAGCACTATTTCAACATTATTGGTCTCAGAAAACTGTAAACTGACAATCTAGAGCTATGAAGCTCTAACATAAGTATTTGTGCATATAACTTCTAACACATTAAAAACTGTCTTACAGCATTGCAAAAAAACATTGTATTTCATTAGACATAAGCATCTTTCAGTTTGGCAAGATTTGCACTGAACATTGAATGAAGCAGCTTTCTCACATTGAGAGAGCATCTTTTGAGCAGATTTGGGCTAGTTTTAACTTCATTTGAAAAAAAATCACTATTTCATCATTTTTGGTCTCAGAAACCTGAAAACTGACAATCTTGAGCATTGAAGCTTTAAAATAAGTTTTTGTGCATATAACTTCTAACACATTAAAAACTGTCTTACAGCATTGCAAACACATTGTATTTCATAACACATAAGCATCTTTCAGTTTGTTAATATTTGCACTGAACATTGAATGAAGCAGCTTTCTCACATTGAGAGAGCACCTTTGGAGCAGATTTGGGCTTGTTTTAACTTCATTTGAACACAAGCACTATTTCAACATTATTGGTCTCAGAAACCTGTAAACTGACAATCTTGAGCATTGAAGCTCTAACATAAGTATTTGTGCATATAACTTCTAACACATTAAAAGCTGTCTTACAGCATTGCAAACATTTTGTATTCCATAACACATAAGCATCTTTCAGTTTGTTAAGATTTGCACTGAACATTGAATGAAGCAGCTTTCTCACATTGAGAGAGCAGCTTTTTAGCAGATTTGGGCTTGTTTTAACTTCATTTGTACAGAAGCACTATTTCAACATTAGTGGTCTCAGAAACCTGAAAACTGACAATCTTGAGGATTGAAGCTCTAACATAAGTTTTTGTGCATATCACTTCTAACACATTAAAAACTGTCTTACAGCATTGCAAACACATTGTATTTCATGACACATAAGCATCTTTCAGTTTGGCATGTTTTGCACTAAACATTGAATGAAGCAGCTTTCTCACATTGAGAGAGCAGCTTTTTAGCAGATTTGGGCTTGTTTTAACTTCATTTGTACAGAAGCACTATTTCAACATGAGTGGTCTCAGAAACCTGAAAACTGACAATTTTGAGGATTGAAGCTCTAAGATAAGTTTTTGTGCATATCACTTCTAACACATTAAAAACTGTCTTACAGCATTGCAAAAAAACATTGTATTTCATAAGACATAAGCATCTTTCAGTTTGGAAAGATTTACACTGAACATTGAATGAAGCAGCTTTCTCACATTGAGAGAGCAGCTTTTGAGCAGATTTGGGTTTGTTTTAACTTCATTTGAACAGAGGCACTATTTCAACATTATTGGTCTCAGAAACCTGTAGACTGAAAATCTAGAGCATTGAAGATCTAACATAAGTTTTTGTGCATATAACTTCTAACACATTAAAAACTGTCTTACAGCATTGCAAAAAACATTGTATTTCATATGACATAAGCATCTTTCAGTTTGGCAAGTTTTGCACTAAACATTGAATGAAGCAGGTTTCTCACATTGAGACAGCAGCTTTTGAGCAGATTTGGGCTAGTTTTAACTTCATTTGAACAAAAGCACTATTCAACATTATTGGTCTCAGAAACCTGTATACTGAATTTCTAGAGCATTGAAGCTCTAACATAAGTTTTTGTGCATATCACTTCTAACACATTAAAAACTGTCTTACAGCATTGCAAAATCATTGTATTTCATGACACATAAGCATCTTTCAGTTTGGCAAGTTTTGCACTAAACATTGAATGAAGCAGCTTTCTCACATTGAGAGAGCAGCTTTTGAGCAGATTTGGGCTTGTTTTAACTTCATTTGAACAGAAGCACTATTTCAACATTATTGGTCTCAGAAAACTGTAAACTGACAATCTAGAGCTATGAAGCTCTAACATAAGTATTTGTGCATATAACTTCTAACACATTAAAAACTGTCTTACAGCATTGCAAAAAAACATTGTATTTCATAAGACATAAGCATCTTTCAGTTTGGCAAGATTTGCACTGAACATTGAATGAAGCAGCTTTCTCACATTGCGAGAGCAGCTTTTGAGCAGATTTGGGCTAGATTTCACTTCATTTGAACAGAAGCACTATTTCAACATTATTGGTCTCAGAAAACTGTAAACTGACAATCTAGAGCTATGAAGCTCTAAAATAAGTTTTTGTGCATATAACTTCTAACACATTAAAACTGTCTTACAGCATTGCAAACACATTGTATTTCATAACATATAAGCATCTTTCAGTTTGTTAAGATTTGCACTGAACATTGAATGAAGCAGCTTTCTCACATTGAGAGAGCAGCTTTATAGCAGATTTGGGCTTGTTTTAACTTCATTTGAACAGAAGCACTATTTCAACATTATTGGTCTCAGAAACCTGTAAATTGACAATCTAGAGCATTGAAGCTCTAACATAAGTTTTTGTGCATATAACTTCTAACACATTAAAAACTGTCTTACAGCATTGCAAAAACATTGTATTTCATAAGACATAAGCATCTTTCAGTTTGGCAAGATTTGCACTGAACATTGAATGAAGCAGCTTTCTCACATTGAGAGAGCATCTTTTGAGCAGATTTGGGCTAGTTTTAACTTCATTTGAAAAAAATCACTATTTCATCATTTTTGGTCTCAGAAACCTGAAAACTGACAATCTTGAGCATTGAAGCTTTAAAATAAGTTTTTGTGCATATAACTTCTAACACATTAAAAACTGTCTTACAGCATTGCAAACACATTGTATTTCATAACACATAAGCATCTTTCAGTTTGTTAATATTTGCACTGAACATTGAATGAAGCAGCTTTCTCACATTGAGAGAGCAGCTTTTGAGCAGATTGAGCTAGTTTTAACTTCATTTGAAAAAAATCACTTATTCATCATTTTAGGTCTCAGAAACCTGAAAACTGACACTCTTGAGCATTGAAGCTCTAAAATAAGTTTTTGTGCATATAACTTCTAACACATTAAAACTGTCTTACAGCATTGCAAACACATTGTATTTCATAACATATAAGCATCTTTCAGTTTGTTAAGATTTGCACTGAACATTGAATGAAGCAGCTTTCTCACATTGAGAGAGCAGCTTTATAGCAGATTTGGGCTTGTTTTAACTTCATTTGAACAAAAGCACTATTCAACATTATTGGTCTCAGAAACCTGTATACTGAAATTCTAGAGCATTGAAGCTCTAACATAAGTTTTTGTGCATATAACTTCTAACACATTAAAAACGGTCTTACAGCATTGCAAAAACATTGTATTTCATAACACATTAGCATCTTTCAGTTTGTTAAGATTTGCACTTAACATTAAATCAAACAGCTTTCTCACATTGAGAGAGCAGTTTTTGAGCAGATTGGGCTAGTTTTAACTTCATTTGAAAAAAATCACTTATTCATCATTTTAGGTCTCAGAAACCTGAAAACTGACACTCTTGAGCAATGAAGCTCTAACATAAGTTTTTGTGCATATAACTTCTAACACATTAAAAACTGTCTTACAGCATTGCAAACACATTGTATTTCATAACACATAAGCATCTTTCAGTTTGGCAAGATTTGCACTGAACATTGAATGAAGCAGCTTTCTCACATTGAGAGAGCATCTTTTGAGCAGATTTGGGCTAGTTTTAACTTCATTTGAAAAAAAATCACTATTTCATCATTTTTGGTCTCAGAAACCTGAAAACTGACAATCTTGAGCATTGAAGCTTTAAAATAAGTTTTTGTGCATATAACTTCTAACACATTAAAAACTGTCTTACAGCATTGCAAACACATTGTATTTCATAACACATAAGCATCTTTCAGTTTGTTAATATTTGCACTGAACATTGAATGAAGCAGCTTTCTCACATTGAGAGAGCACCTTTGGAGCAGATTTGGGCTTGTTTTAACTTCATTTGAACACAAGCACTATTTCAACATTATTGGTCTCAGAAACCTGTAAACTGACAATCTTGAGCATTGAAGCTCTAACATAAGTATTTGTGCATATAACTTCTAACACATTAAAAGCTGTCTTACAGCATTGCAAACATGTTGTATTCCATAACACATAAGCATCTTTCAGTTTGTTAAGATTTGCACTGAACATTGAATGAAGCAGCTTTCTCACATTGAGAGAGCAGCTTTTTAGCAGATTTGGGCTTGTTTTAACTTCATTTGTACAGAAGCACTATTTCAACATTAGTGGTCTCAGAAACCTGAAAACTGACAATCTTGAGGATTGAAGCTCTAACATAAGTTTTTGTGCATATCACTTCTAACACATTAAAAACTGTCTTACAGCATTGCAAACACATTGTATTTCATGACACATAAGCATCTTTCAGTTTGGCATGTTTTGCACTAAACATTGAGTGAAGCAGCTTTCTCACATTGAGAGAGCAGCTTTTTAGCAGATTTGGGCTTGTTTTAACTTCATTTGTACAGAAGCACTATTTCAACATGAGTGGTCTCAGAAACCTGAAAACTGACAATCTTGAGGATTGAAGCTCTAAGATAAGTTTTTGTGCATATCACTTCTAACACATTAAAAACTGTCTTACAGCATTGCAAAAAAACATTGTATTTCATAAGACATAAGCATCTTTCAGTTTGGAAAGATTTACACTGAACATTGAATGAAGCAGCTTTCTCACATTGAGAGAGCAGCTTTTGAGCAGATTTGGGTTTGTTTTAACTTCATTTGAACAGAGGCACTATTTCAACATTATTGGTCTCAGAAACCTGTAGACTGAAAATCTAGAGCATTGAAGATCTAACATAAGTTTTTGTGCATATAACTTCTAACACATTAAAAACTGTCTTACAGCATTGCAAAAAACATTGTATTTCATATGACATAAGCATCTTTCAGTTTGGCAAGTTTTGCACTAAACATTGAATGAAGCAGGTTTCTCACATTGAGACAGCAGCTTTTGAGCAGATTTGGGCTAGTTTTAACTTCATTTGAACAAAAGCACTATTCAACATTATTGGTCTCAGAAACCTGTATACTGAATTTCTAGAGCATTGAAGCTCTAACATAAGTTTTTGTGCATATCACTTCTAACACATTAAAAACTGTCTTACAGCATTGCAAAATCATTGTATTTCATGACACATAAGCATCTTTCAGTTTGGCAAGTTTTGCACTAAACATTGAATGAAGCAGCTTTCTCACATTGAGAGAGCAGCTTTTGAGCAGATTTGGGCTTGTTTTAACTTCATTTGAACAGAAGCACTATTTCAACATTATTGGTCTCAGAAAACTGTAAACTGACAATCTAGAGCTATGAAGCTCTAACATAAGTATTTGTGCATATAACTTCTAACACATTAAAAACTGTCTTACAGCATTGCAAAAAAACATTGTATTTCATAAGACATAAGCATCTTTCAGTTTGGCAAGATTTGCACTGAACATTGAATGAAGCAGCTTTCTCACATTGCGAGAGCAGCTTTTGAGCAGATTTGGGCTAGATTTCACTTCATTTGAACAGAAGCACTATTTCAACATTATTGGTCTCAGAAAACTGTAAACTGACAATCTAGAGCTATGAAGCTCTAAAATAAGTTTTTGTGCATATAACTTCTAACACATTAAAAACTGTCTTACAGCATTGCAAAATCATTGTATTTCATAAGACATAAGCATCTTTCAGTTTGGCAAGATTTGCACTGAACATTGAATGAAGCAGCTTTCTCACATTGAGAGAGCAGCTTTTGAGCAGATTTGGGCTAGATTTCACTTCATTTGAACAGAAGCACTATTTCAAGATTAGTGGTCTCAGAAACCTGAAAACTGACAATCTTGAGGATTGAAGCTCTAACATACGTTTTTGTGCATATCACTTCTAACACATTAAAAACTGTCTTACAGCATTGCAAAATCATTGTATTTCATTACACATAAGCATCTTTCAGTTTGGCAAGTTTTGCACTAAACATTGAATGAAGCAGCTTTCTCACATTGAGAGAGCAGCTTTTGAGCAGATTGAGCTAGTTTTAACTTAATTTGAAAAAAATCACTTATTCATCATTTTAGGTCTCAGAAACCTGAAAACTGACACTCTTGAGCATTGAAGCTCTAAAATAAGTTTTTGTGCATATAACTTCTAACACATTAAAACTGTCTTACAGCATTGCAAACACATTGTATTTCATAACATATAAGCATCTTTCAGTTTGTTAAGATTTGCACTGAACATTGAATGAAGCAGCTTTCTCACATTGAGAGAGCAGCTTTATAGCAGATTTGGGCTTGTTTTAACTTCATTTGAACAGAATTACTATTTCAACATTATTGGTCTCAGAAACCTGTAAATTGACAATCTAGAGCATTGAAGCTCTAACATAAGTTTTTGTGCATATAACTTCTAACACATTAAAAACTGTCTTACAGCATTGCAAAAACATTGTATTTCATAAGACATAAGCATCTTTCAGTTTGGCAAGATTTGCACTGAACATTGAATGAAGCAGCTTTCTCACATTGAGAGAGCATCTTTTGAGCAGATTTGGGCTAGTTTTAACTTCATTTGAAAAAAATCACTATTTCATCATTTTTGGTCTCAGAAACCTGAAAACTGACAATCTTGAGCATTGAAGCTTTAAAATAAGTTTTTGTGCATATAACTTCTAACACATTAAAAACTGTCTTACAGCATTGCAAACACATTGTATTTCATAACACATAAGCATCTTTCAGTTTGTTAATATTTGCACTTAACATTGAATGAAGCAGCTTTCTCACATTGAGAGAGCACCTTTGGAGCAGATTTGGGCTTGTTTTAACTTCATTTGAACACAAGCACTATTTCAACATTATTGGTCTCAGAAACCTGTAAACTGACAATCTTGAGCATTGAAGCTCTAACATAGGTTTTTGTGCATATAACTTCTAACACATTAAAAGCTGTCTTACAGCATTGCAAACATATTGTATTCCATAACACATAAGCATCTTTCAGTTTGTTAAGATTTGCACTGAACATTGAATGAAGCAGCTTTCTCACATTGAGAGAGCAGCTTTTTAGCAGATTTGGGCTAGATTTCACTTAATTTGAACAAAAGCACTATTTCAACATTAGTGGTCTCAGAAACCTGAAAACTGACAATCTTAAGGATTTAAGCTCTAACATAAGTTTTTGTGCATATCACTTCTAACACATTAAAAACTGTCTTACAGCATTGCAAAATCATTGTATTTCATGAAACATAAGCATCTTTCAGTTTGGCAAGTTTTGCACTAAACATTGAATGAAGCAGCTTTCTCACATTGAGAGAGAAGCTTTTGAGCAGCTTTGGGCTTGTTTTAACTTCATTTGAACAGAAGCACTATTTCAACATTATTGGTCTCAGAAACCTGAAAACTGAATATCTAGAGCATTGAAGATCTAACATAAGTTTTTGTGCATATAACTTCTAACACATTAAAAACTGGCTTACAGCATTGCAAAAAACATTGTATTTCATAAGACATAAGCATCTTTCAGTTTGGCAAGATTTGCCCTGAACATTGAATGAAGCAGCTTTCTCACATTGAGAGAGCATCTTTTGAGCAGATTTGGGCTAGTTTTAACTTCATTTGAAAAAAATCACTATTTCATCATTTTTGGTCTCAGAAACCTGAAAACTGACAATCTTGAGCATTGAAGCTCTAAAATAAGTTTTTGTGCATATAACTTCTAACACATTAAAACTGTCTTACAGCATTGCAAACACATTGTATTTCATAACACATAAGCATCTTTCAGTTTGTTAAGATTTGCACTGAACATTGAATGAAGCAGCTTTCTCACATTGAGAGAGCATCTTTTTAGCAGATTTGGGCTTGTTTTAACTTCATTTGTACAGAAGCACTATTTCAACATTAGTGGTCTCAGAAACCTGAAAACTGACAATCTTGAGGATTGAAGCTCTAACATAAGTTTTTGTGCATATCACTTCTAACACATTAAAAACTGTCTTACAGCATTGCAAAATCATTGTATTTCATGACACATAAGCATCTTTCAGTTTGGCAAGTTTTGCACTAAACATTGAATGAAGCAGCTTTCTCACATTGAGAGAGCAGCTTTTGAGCAGATTTGGGCTAGTTTTAACTTCATTTGAACAAAATCACTATTTCATCATTTTTGGTCTCAGAAACCTGAAAACTGACAATCTTGAGCATTGAAGCTCTAAAATAAGTTTTTGTGCATATAACTTCTAACACATTAAAAACTGTCTTACAGCATTGCAAACACATTGTATTTCATAACACATAAGCATCTTTCAGTTTGTTAATATTTGCACTGAACATTGAATGAAGCAGCTTTCTCACATTGAGATAGCACCTTTTGAGCAGATTTGGGCTTGTTTTAACTTCATTCGAACAGAAGCACTATTTCAACATTATTGGTCTCAGAAACCTGTAAACTGACAATCTTGAGCATTGAAGCTCTAACATAAGTTTTTGTGCATATAACTTCTAACACAATTAAAAACTGTCTTACAGCATTGCAAAAAAACATTGTATTTCATAAGACATAAGCATCTTTCAGTTTGGAAAGATTTACACTGAACATTGAATGAAGCAGCTTTCTCACATTGAGAGAGCAGCTTTTGAGCAGATTTGGGTTTGTTTTAACTTCATTTGAACAGAGGCACTATTTCAACATTATTGGTCTCAGAAACCTGTAGACTGAAAATCTAGAGCATTGAAGATCTAACATAAGTTTTTGTGCATATAACTTCTAACACATTAAAAACTGTCTTACAGCATTGCAAAAAACATTGTATTTCATATGACATAAGCATCTTTCAGTTTGGCAAGTTTTGCACTAAACATTGAATGAAGCAGGTTTCTCACATTGAGACAGCAGCTTTTGAGCAGATTTGGGCTAGTTTTACCTTCATTTGAACAAAAGCACTATTCAACATTATTGGTCTCAGAAACCTGTATACTGAAATTCTAGAGCATTGAAGCTCTAACATAAGTTTTTGTGCATATAACTTCTAAACACATTAAAAACTGTCTTACAGCATTGCAAAATCATTGTATTTCATGACACATAAGCATCTTTCAGTTTGGCAAGTTTTGCACTAAACATTGAATGAAGCAGCTTTCTCACATTGAGAGAGCAGCTTTTGAGCAGATTTGGGTTAGTTTTAACTTCATTTGAAAAAAATCACTATTTCATCATTTTTGGTCTCAGAAATCTGAAAACTGACAATCTTGAGCATTGAAGCTCTAAAATAAGTTTTTGTGCATATAACTTCTAACACATTAAAAACTGTCTTACAGCATTGCAAACATCATTGTATTTCATGACACATAAGCATCTTTCAGTTTGGCAAGTTTTGCACTAAACATTGAATGAAGCAGCTTTCTCACATTGAGAGAGCAGCTTTTGAGCAGATTTGGGTTAGTTTTAACTTCATTTGAAAAAAATCACTATTTCATCATTTTTGGTCTCAGAAACCTGAAAACTGACAATCTTGAGCATTGAAGCTCTAAAATAAGTTTTTGTGCATATAACTTCTAACACATTAAAAACTGTCTTACAGCATTGCAAACACATTGTATTTCATAACACATAAGCATCTTTCAGTTTGTTAATATTTGCACTGAACATTGAATGAAGCAGCTTTCTCACATTGAGAGAGCACCTTTGGAGCAGATTTGGGCTTGTTTTAACTTCATTTGAACAGAAGCACTATTTCAACATTATTGGTCTCAGAAACCTGTAAACTGACAATCTTGAGCATTGAAGCTCTAACATAGGTTTTTGGGCATATAACTTCTAACACATTAAAAACTGTCTTACAGCATTGCAAAAAAACATTGTATTTCATAAGACATAAGCATCTTTCAGTTTGGCAAGATTTGCACTGAACATTGAATGAAGCAGCTTTCTCAAATTGAGAGAGCAGCTTTTGAGCAGATTTGGGCTTGTTTTAACTTCATTTGAACAGAAGCACTATTTCAACATTATTGGTCTCAGAAAACTGTAAACTGACAATCTAGAGCATTGAAGCTCTCATAAGTTTTTGTGCATATAACTTCTAACACATTAAAAACTGGCTTACAGCATTGCAAAAAACATTGTATTTCATAAGACATAAGCATCTTTCAGTTTGGCAAGATTTGCACTGAACATTGAATGAAGCAGCTATCTCACATTGAGAGAGCATCTTTTGAGCAGATTTGGGCTAGTTTTAACTTCATTTGAAAAAAATCACTATTTCATCATTTTTGGTCTCAGAAACCTGTAGACTGAAAATCTAGAGCATTGAAGATCTAACATAAGTTTTTGTGCATATAACTTCTAACACATTAAAAACTGTCTTACAGCATTGCAAAAAACATTGTATTTCATATGACATAAGCATCTTTCAGTTTGGCAAGTTTTGCACTAAACATTGAATGAAGCAGGTTTCTCACATTGAGACAGCAGCTTTTGAGCAGATTTGGGCTAGTTTTACCTTCATTTGAACAAAAGCACTATTCAACATTATTGGTCTCAGAAACCTGTATACTGAAATTCTAGAGCATTGAAGCTCTAACATAAGTTTTTGTGCATATAACTTCTAAACACATTAAAAACTGTCTTACAGCATTGCAAAATCATTGTATTTCATGACACATAAGCATCTTTCAGTTTGGCAAGTTTTGCACTAAACATTGAATGAAGCAGCTTTCTCACATTGAGAGAGCAGCTTTTGAGCAGATTTGGGTTAGTTTTAACTTCATTTGAAAAAAATCACTATTTCATCATTTTTGGTCTCAGAAATCTGAAAACTGACAATCTTGAGCATTGAAGCTCTAAAATAAGTTTTTGTGCATATAACTTCTAACACATTAAAAACTGTCTTACAGCATTGCAAACATCATTGTATTTCATGACACATAAGCATCTTTCAGTTTGGCAAGTTTTGCACTAAACATTGAATGAAGCAGCTTTCTCACATTGAGAGAGCAGCTTTTGAGCAGATTTGGGTTAGTTTTAACTTCATTTGAAAAAAATCACTATTTCATCATTTTTGGTCTCAGAAACCTGAAAACTGACAATCTTGAGCATTGAAGCTCTAAAATAAGTTTTTGTGCATATAACTTCTAACACATTAAAAACTGTCTTACAGCATTGCAAACACATTGTATTTCATAACACATAAGCATCTTTCAGTTTGTTAATATTTGCACTGAACATTGAATGAAGCAGCTTTCTCACATTGAGAGAGCACCTTTGGAGCAGATTTGGGCTTGTTTTAACTTCATTTGAACAGAAGCACTATTTCAACATTATTGGTCTCAGAAACCTGTAAACTGACAATCTTGAGCATTGAAGCTCTAACATAGGTTTTTGGGCATATAACTTCTAACACATTAAAAACTGTCTTACAGCATTGCAAAAAAACATTGTATTTCATAAGACATAAGCATCTTTCAGTTTGGCAAGATTTGCACTGAACATTGAATGAAGCAGCTTTCTCAAATTGAGAGAGCAGCTTTTGAGCAGATTTGGGCTTGTTTTAACTTCATTTGAACAGAAGCACTATTTCAACATTATTGGTCTCAGAAAACTGTAAACTGACAATCTAGAGCATTGAAGCTCTCATAAGTTTTTGTGCATATAACTTCTAACACATTAAAAACTGGCTTACAGCATTGCAAAAAACATTGTATTTCATAAGACATAAGCATCTTTCAGTTTGGCAAGATTTGCACTGAACATTGAATGAAGCAGCTTTCTCACATTGAGAGAGCATCTTTTGAGCAGATTTGGGCTAGTTTTAACTTCATTTGAAAAAAATCACTATTTCATCATTTTTGGTCTCAGAAACCAGAAAACTGACAATCTTGAGCATTGAAGCTCTTAAAATAAGTTTTTGTGCATATAACTTCTAACACATTAAAAACTGTCTTACAGCATTGCAAACACATTGTATTTCATAACACATAAGCATCTTTCAGTTTGTTAATATTTGCACTGAACATTGAATGAAGCAGCTTTCTCACATTGAGAGAGCACCTTTGGAGCAGATTTGGGCTTGTTTTAACTTCATTTGAACACAAGCACTATTTCAACATTATTGGTCTCAGAAACCTGTAAACTGACAATCTTGAGCATTGAAGCTCTAACATAGGTTTTTGTGCATATAACTTCTAACACATTAAAAGCTGTCTTACAGCATTGCAAGCATATTGTATTCCATAACACATAAGCATCTTTCAGTTTGTTAAGATTTGCACTGAACATTGAATGAAGCAGCTTTCTCACATTGAGAGAGCAGCTTTTTAGCAGATTTGGGCTTGTTTTAACTTCATTTGAACAGAAGCACTATTTCAACATTATTGGTCTCAGAAACCTGTAAACTGACAATCTTGAGCATTGAAGCTCTAACATAGGTTTTTGGGCATATAACTTCTAACACATTAAAAACTGTCTTACAGCATTGCAAAAAAACATTGTATTTCATAAGACATAAGCATCTTTCAGTTTGGCAAGATTTGCACTGAACATTGAATGAAGCAGCATTCTCAAATTGAGAGAGCAGCTTTTGAGCAGATTTGGGCTTGTTTTAACTTCATTTGAACAGAAGCACTATTTCAACATTATTGGTCTCAGAAAACTGTAAACTGACAATCTAGAGCATTGAAGCTCTCATAAGTTTTTGTGCATATAACTTCTAACACATTAAAAACTGGCTTACAGCATTGCAAAAAACATTGTATTTCATAAGACATAAGCATCTTTCAGTTTGGCAAGATTTGCACTGAACATTGAATGAAGCAGCTTTCTCACATTGAGAGAGCAGCTTTGGAGCAGATTTGGGCTTGTTTTAACTTCATTTGAACACAAGCACTATTTCAACATTATTGGTCTCAGAAACCTGTAAACTGACAATCTTGAGCATTGAAGCTCTAACATAGGTTTTAGTGCATATAACTTCTAACACATTAAAAGCTGTCTTACAGCATTGCAAGCATATTGTATTCCATAACACATAAGCATCTTTCAGTTTGTTAAGATTTGCACTGAACATTGAATGAAGCAGCTTTCTCACATTGAGAGAGCAGCTTTTTAGCAGATTTGGGCTTGTTTTAACTTCATTTGAACAGAAGCACTATTTCAACATTATTGGTCTCAGAAACCTGTAAATTGACAATCTAGAGCATTGAAGCTCTAACATAAGTTTTTGTGCATATAACTTCTAACACATTAAAAACTGTCTTACAGCATTGCAAAAACATTGTATTTCATAAGACATAAGCATCTTTCAGTTTGGCAAGATTTGCACTGAACATTGAATGAAGCAGCTTTCTCACATTGAGAGAGCATCTTTTGAGCAGATTTGGGCTAGTTTTACCTTCATTTGAAAAAAATCACTATTTCATCATTTTTGGTCTCAGAAACCTGAAAACTGACAATCTTGAGCATTGAAGCTTTAAAATAAGTTTTTGTGCATATAACTTCTAACACATTAAAAACTGTCTTACAGCATTGCAAACACATTGTATTTCATAACACATAAGCATCTTTCAGTTTGTTAATATTTGCACTGAACATTGAATGAAGCAGCTTTCTCACATTGAGAGAGCACCTTTGGAGCAGATTTGGGCTTGTTTTAACTTCATTTGAACACAAGCACTATTTCAACATTATTGGTCTCAGAAACCTGTAAACTGACAATCTTGAGCATTGAAGCTCTAACATAGGTTTTTGTGCATATAACTTCTAACACATTAAAAACTGTCTTTACAGCATTGCAAAAAAACATTGTATTTCATAAGACATAAGCATCTTTCAGTTTGGCAAGATTTGCACTGAACATTGAATGAAGCAGCTTTCTCACATTGAGAGAGCAGCTTTTGAGCAGATTTGGGCTAGATTTCACTTCATTTGAACAAAAGCACTATTTCAACATTAGTGGTCTCAGAAACCTGAAAACTGACAATCTTGAGGATTTAAGCTCTAACATAAGTTTTTGTGCATATCACTTCTAACACATTAAAAACTGTCTTACAGCATTGCAAAATCATTGTATTTCATGACACATAAGCATCTTTCAGTTTGGCAAGTTTTGCACTAAACATTGAATGAAGCAGCTTTCTCACATTGAGAGAGCAGCTTTTGAGCAGATTTGGGCTTGTTTTAACTTCATTTGAACAGAAGCACTATTTCAACATTATTGGTCTCAGAAACCTGTATACTGAAATTCTAGAGCATTGAAGCTCTAACATAAGTTTTTGTGCATATAACTTCTAACACATTAAAAACGGTCTTACAGCATTGCAAAAACATTGTATTTCATAACACATTAGCATTTTTCAGTTTGTTAAGATTTGCACTGAACATTAAATCAAACAGCTTTCTCACATTGAGAGAGCAGCTTTTGAGCAGATTTGGGCTTGTTTTAACTTCATTTGAACAGAAGCACTATTTCAACATTATTGGTCTCAGTAAACTGTAAACTGACAATCTAGAGCATTGAAGCTCTCATAAGTTTTTGTGCATATAACTTCTAACACATTAAAAACTGGCTTACAGCATTGCAAAAAACATTGTATTTCATAAGACATAAGCATCTTTCAGTTTGGCAAGTTTTGCACTGAACATTGAATGAAGCAGCTTTCTCACATTGAGAGAGCATCTTTTGAGCAGATTTGGGCTAGTTTTAACTTCATTTGAACACAAGCACTATTTCAACATTATTGGTCTCAGAAACCTGTAAACTGACAATCTTGAGCATTGAAGCTCTAACATAGGTTTTTGTGCATATAACTTCTAACACATTAAAAACTGTCTTACAGCATTGCAAAAAACATTGTATTTCATATGACATAAGCATCTTTCAGTTTGGCAAGTTTTGCACTAAACATTGTGAATGAAGCAGGTTTCTCACATTGAGACAGCAGCTTTTGAGCAGATTTGGGCTAGTTTTAACTTCATTTGAACAAAAGCAATATTCAACATTATTGGTCTCAGAAACCTGTATACTGAAATTCTAGAGCATTGAAGCTCTAACATAAGTTTTTGTGCATATCACTTCTAACACATTAAAAACTGTCTTACAGCATTGCAAAATCATTGTATTTCATGACACATAAGCATCTTTCAGTTTGGCAAGTTTTGCACTAAACATTGAATGAAGCAGCTTTCTCACATTGAGAGAGCAGCTTTTGAGCAGATTTGGGCTTGTTTTAACTTCATTTGAACAGAAGCACTATTTCAACATTATTGGTCTCAGAAAACTGTAAACTGACAATCTAGAGCTATGAAGCTCTAACATAAGTATTTGTGCATATAACTTCTAACACATTAAAAACTGTCTTTACAGCATTGCAAAAAAACATTGTATTTCATAAGACATAAGCATCTTTCAGTTTGGCAAGATTTGCACTGAACATTGAATGAAGCAGCTTTCTCACATTGAGAGAGCAGCTTTTGAGCAGATTTGGGCTAGATTTCACTTCATTTGAACAGAAGCACTATTTCAACATTATTGGTCTCAGAAAACTGTAAACTGACAATCTAGAGCTATGAAGCTCTAAAATAAGTTTTTGTGCATATAACTTCTAACACATTAAAAACTGTCTTACAGCATTGCAAAATCATTGTATTTCATAAGACATAAGCATCTTTCAGTTTGGCAAGATTTGCACTGAACATTGAATGAAGCAGCTTTCTCACATTGAGAGAGCAGCTTTTGAGCAGATTTGGGCTAGATTTCACTTCATTTGAACAGAAGCACTATTTCAACATTAGTGGTCTCAGAAGCCTGAAAACTGACAATCTTGAGGATTGAAGCTCTAACATACGTTTTTGTGCATATCACTTCTAACACATTAAAAACTGTCTTACAGCATTGCAAAATCATTGTATTTCATTACACATAAGCATCTTTCAGTTTGGCAAGTTTTGCACTAAACATTGAATGAAGCAGCTTTCTCACATTGGAGCAGCTTTTGAGCAGATTGGGCTAGTTTTAACTTCATTTGAAAAAAATCACTTATTCATCATTTTAGGTCTCAGAAACCTGAAAACTGACACTCTTGAGCATTGAAGCTCTAAAATAAGTTTTTGTGCATATAACTTCTAACACATTAAAACTGTCTTACAGCATTGCAAACACATTGTATTTCATAACACATAAGCATCTTTCAGTTTGTTAAGATTTGCACTGAACATTGAATGAAGCAGCTTTCTCACATTGAGAGAGCACCTTTGGAGCAGATTTGGGCTTGTTTTAACTTCATTTGAACACAAGCACTATTTCAACATTATTGGTCTCAGAAACCTGTAAACTGACAATCTTGAGCATTGAAGCTCTAACATAGGTTTTTGTGCATATAACTTCTAACACATTAAAAGCTGTCTTACAGCATTGCAAAATCATTGTATTTCATGACACATAAGCATCTTTCAGTTTGGCAAGTTTTGCACTAAACATTGAATGAAGCAGCTTTCTCACATTGAGAGAGCAGCTTTTGAGCAGATTTGGGCTAGTTTTAACTTCATTTGAACAAAATCACTATTTCATCATTTTTGGTCTCAGAAACCTGAAAACTGACAATCTTGAGCATTGAAGCTCTAAAATAAGTTTTTGTGCATATAACTTCTAACACATTAAAAACTGTCTTACAGCATTGCAAACACATTGTATTTCATAACACATAAGCATCTTTCAGTTTGTTAATATTTGCACTGAACATTGAATGAAGCAGCTTTCTCACATTGAGAGAGCACCTTTTGAGCAGATTTGGGCTTGTTTTAACTTCATTTGAACAGAAGCACTATTTCAACATTATTGGTCTCAGAAACCTGTAAACTGACAATCTTGAGCATTGAAGCTCTAACATAAGTTTTTGTGCATATCACTTCTAACACATTAAAAACTGTCTTACAGCATTGCAAAATCATTGTATTTCATAAGACATAAGCATCTTTCAGTTTGGAAAGATTTACACTGAACATTGAATGAAGCAGCTTTCTCACATTGAGAGAGCAGCTTTTGAGCAGATTTGGGTTTGTTTTAACTTCATTTGAACAGAGGCACTATTTCAACATTATTGGTCTCAGAAACCTGTAGACTGAAAATCTAGAGCATTGAAGATCTAACATAAGTTTTTGTGCATATAACTTCTAACACATTAAAAACTGTCTTACAGCATTGCAAAAAACATTGTATTTCATATGACATAAGCATCTTTCAGTTTGGCAAGTTTTGCACTAAACATTGAATGAAGCAGGTTTCTCACATTGAGACAGCAGCTTTTGAGCAGATTTGGGCTAGTTTTAACTTCATTTGAACAAAAGCACTATTCAACATTATTGGTCTCAGAAACCTGTATACTGAAATTCTAGAGCATTGAAGCTCTAACATAAGTTTTTGTGCATATCACTTCTAACACATTAAAAACTGTCTTACAGCATTGCAAAATCATTGTATTTCATGACACATAAGCATCTTTCAGTTTGGCAAGTTTTGCACTAAACATTGAATGAAGCAGCTTTCTCACATTGAGAGAGCAGCTTTTGAGCAGATTTGGGCTTGTTTTAACTTCATTTGAACAGAAGCACTATTTCAACATTATTGGTCTCAGAAAACTGTAAACTGACAATCTAGAGCTATGAAGCTCTAAAATAAGTTTTTGTGCATATAACTTCTAACACATTAAAAACTGTCTTACAGCATTGCAAAATCATTGTATTTCATAAGACATAAGCATCTTTCAGTTTGGCAAGATTTGCACTGAACATTGAATGAAGCAGCTTTCTCACATTGAGAGAGCAGCTTTTGAGCAGATTTGGGCTAGATTTCACTTCATTTGAACAGAAGCACTATTTCAACATTAGTGGTCTCAGAAACCTGAAAACTGACAATCTTGAGGATTGAAGCTTTAACATACGTTTTTGTGCATATCACTTCTAACACATTAAAAACTGTCTTACAGCATTGCAAAATCATTGTATTTCATTACACATAAGCATCTTTCAGTTTGGCAAGTTTTGCACTAAACATTGAATGAAGCAGCTTTCTCACATTGAGAGAGCAGCTTTTGAGCAGATTGGGCTAGTTTTAACTTCATTTGAAAAAAATCACTTATTCATCATTTTAGGTCTCAGAAACCTAAAAACTGACACTCTTGAGCATTGAAGCTCTAAAATAAGTTTTTGTGCATATAACTTCTAACACATTAAAACTGTCTTACAGCATTACAAACACATTGTATTTCATAACACATAAGCATCTTTCAGTTTGTTAAGATTTGCACTGAACATTGAATGAAGCAGCTTTCTCACATTGAGAGAGCAGCTTTATAGCAGATTTGGGCTTGTTTTAACTTCATTTGAACAGAAGCACTATTTCAACATTATTGGTCTCAGAAACCTGTAAATTGACAATCTAGAGCATTGAAGCTCTAACATAAGTTTTTGTGCATATAACTTCTAAACACATTAAAAACTGTCTTACAGCATTGCAAACACATTTTATTTCATAAGACATAAGCATCTTTCAGTTTGGCAAGATTTGCACTGAACATTGAATGAAGCAGCTTTCTCACATTGAGAGAGCATCTTTTGAGCAGATTTGGGCTAGTTTTACCTTCATTTGAAAAAAATCACTATTTCATCATTTTTGGTCTCAGAAACCTGAAAACTGACAATCTTGAGCATTGAAGCTTTAAAATAAGTTTTTGTGCATATAACTTCTAACACATTAAAAACTGTCTTACAGCATTGCAAACACATTGTATTTCATAACACATAAGCATCTTTCAGTTTGTTAATATTTGCACTGAACATTGAATGAAGCAGCTTTCTCACATTGAGAGAGCACCTTTGGAGCAGATTTGGGCTTGTTTTAACTTCATTTGAACACAAGCACTATTTCAACATTATTGGTCTCAGAAACCTGTAAACTGACAATCTTGAGCATTGAAGCTCTAACATAGGTTTTTGTGCATATAACTTCTAACACATTAAAAGCTGTCTTACAGCATTGCAAACATATTGTATTCCATAACACATAAGCATCTTTCAGTTTGTTAAGATTTGCACTGAACATTGAATGAAGCAGCTTTCTCACATTGAGAGAGCAGCTTTTTAGCAGATTTGGGCTAGATTTCACTTCATTTGAACAAAAGCACTATTTCAACATTAGTGGTCTCAGAAACCTGAAAACTGACAATCTTGAGGATTTAAGCTCTAACATAAGTTTTTGTGCATATCACTTCTAACACATTAAAAACTGTCTTACAGCATTGCAAAATCATTGTATTTCATGACACATAAGCATCTTTCAGTTTGGCAAGTTTTGCACTAAACATTGAATGAAGCAGCTTTCTCACATTGAGAGAGCAGCTGTTGAGCAGATTTGGGCTTGTTTTAACTTCATTTGAACAGAAGCACTATTTCAACATTATTGGTCTCAGAAACCTGAAAACTGAATATCTAGAGCATTGAAGATCTAACATAAGTTTTTGTGCATATAACTTCTAACACATTAAAAACTGTCTTACAGCATTGCAAAAAACATTGTATTTCATATGACATAAGCATCTTTCAGTTTGGCAAGTTTTACACTAAACATTGAATGAAGCAGGTTTCTCACATTGAGAGAGCAGCTTTTGAGCAGATTTGGGCTAGTTTTAACTTCATTTGAACAAAAGCACTATTTCAACATTATTGGTCTCAGAAACCTGTATACTGAAATTCTAGAGCATTGAAGCTCTAACATAAGTTTTTGTGCATATAACTTCTAACACATTAAAAACGGTCTTACAGCATTGCAAAAACATTGTATTTCATAACACATTAGCATCTTTCAGTTTGTTAAGATTTGCACTGAACATTAAATCAAACAGCTTTCTCACATTGAGAGAGCAGCTTTTGAGCAGATTTGGGCTTGTTTTAACTTCATTTGAACAGAAGCACTATTTCAACATTATTGGTCTCAGTAAACTGTAAACTGACAATCTAGAGCATTGAAGCTCTCATAAGTTTTTGTGCATATAACTTCTAACACATTAAAAACTGGCTTACAGCATTGCAAAAAACATTGTATTTCATAAGACATAAGCATCTTTCAGTTTGGCAAGATTTGCACTGAACATTGAATGAAGCAGCTTTCTCACATTGAGAGAGCATCTTTTGAGCAGATTTGGGCTAGTTTTAACTTCATTTGAACACAAGCACTATTTCAACATTATTGGTCTCAGAAACCTGTAAACTGACAATCTTGAGCATTGAAGCTCTAACATAGGTTTTTGTGCATATAACTTCTAACACATTAAAAGCTGTCTTACAGCATTGCAAACATATTGTATTCCATAACACATAAGCATCTTTCAGTTTGTTAAGATTTGCACTGAACATTGAATGAAGCAGCTTTCTCACATTGAGAGAGCAGCTTTTTAGCAGATTTGGGCTTGTTTTAACTTCATTTGTACAGAAGCACTATTTCAACATTTTTGGTCTCAGAAACCTGAAAACTGACAATCTTGAGCATTGAAGCTCTAAAATAAGTTTTTGTGCATATAACTTCTAACACATTAAAAACTGTCTTACAACATTGCAAACACATTGTATTTCATAACACATAAGCATCTTTCAGTTTGTTAATATTTGCACTGAACATTGAATGAAGCAGCTTTCTCACATTGAGAGAGCACCTTTTGAGCAGATTTGGGCTTGTTTTAACTTCATTTGAACAGAAGCACTATTTCAACATTATTGGTCTCAGAAACCTGTAAACTGAAAATCTAGAGCATTGAAGATCTAACATAAGTTTTTGTGCATATAACTTCTAACACATTAAAAACTGTCTTACAGCATTGCAAAAAACATTGTATTTCATATGACATAAGCATCTTTCAGTTTGGCAAGTTTTGCACTAAACATTGAATGAAGCAGGTTTCTCACATTGAGACAGCAGCTTTTGAGCAGATTTGGGCTAGTTTTAACTTCATTTGAACAAAAGCACTATTCAACATTATTGGTCTCAGAAACCTGTATACTGAAATTCTAGAGCATTGAAGCTCTAACATAAGTTTTTGTGCATATCACTTCTAACACATTAAAAACTGTCTTACAGCATTGCAAAATCATTGTATTTCATGACACATAAGCATCTTTCAGTTTGGCAAGTTTTGCACTAAACATTGAATGAAGCAGCTTTCTCACATTGAGAGAGCAGCTTTTGAGCAGATTTGGGCTTGTTTTAACTTCATTTGAACAGAAGCACTATTTCAACATTATTGGTCTCAGAAAACTGTAAACTGACAATCTAGAGCTATGAAGCTCTAACATAAGTATTTGTGCATATAACTTCTAACACATTAAAAACTGTCTTTACAGCATTGCAAAAAAACATTGTATTTCATAAGACATAAGCATCTTTCAGTTTGGCAAGATTTGCACTGAACATTGAATGAAGCAGCTTTCTCACATTGAGAGAGCAGCTTTTGAGCAGATTTGGGCTAGATTTCACTTCATTTGAACAGAAGCACTATTTCAACATTATTGGTCTCAGAAAACTGTAAACTGACAATCTAGAGCTATGAAGCTCTAAAATAAGTTTTTGTGCATATAACTTCTAACACATTAAAAACTGTCTTACAGCATTGCAAAATCATTGTATTTCATAAGACATAAGCATCTTTCAGTTTGGCAAGATTTGCACTGAACATTGAATGAAGCAGCTTTCTCACATTGAGAGAGCAGCTTTTGAGCAGATTTGGGCTAGATTTCACTTCATTTGAACAGAAGCACTATTTCAACATTAGTGGTCTCAGAAACCTGAAAACTGACAATCTTGAGGATTGAAGCTCTAACATACGTTTTTGTGCATATCACTTCTAACACATTAAAAACTGTCTTACAGCATTGCAAAATCATTGTATTTCATTACACATAAGCATCTTTCAGTTTGGCAAGTTTTGCACTAAACATTGAATGAAGCAGCTTTCTCACATTGGAGCAGCTTTTGAGCAGATTGGGCTAGTTTTAACTTCATTTGAAAAAAATCACTTATTCATCATTTTAGGTCTCAGAAACCTGAAAACTGACACTCTTGAGCATTGAAGCTCTAAAATACGTTTTTGTGCATATAACTTCTAACACATTAAAACTGTCTTACAGCATTGCAAACACATTGTATTTCATAACACATAAGCATCTTTCAGTTTGTTAAGATTTGCACTGAACATTGAATGAAGCAGCTTTCTCACATTGAGAGAGCACCTTTGGAGCAGATTTGGGCTTGTTTTAACTTCATTTGAACACAAGCACTATTTCAACATTATTGGTCTCAGAAACCTGTAAACTGACAATCTTGAGCATTGAAGCTCTAACATAGGTTTCTGTGCATATAACTTCTAACACATTAAAAGCTGTCTTACAGCATTGCAAAATCATTGTATTTCATGACACATAAGCATCTTTCAGTTTGGCAAGTTTTGCACTAAACATTGAATGAAGCAGCTTTCTCACATTGAGAGAGCAGCTTTTGAGCAGATTTGGGCTAGTTTTAACTTCATTTGAACAAAATCACTATTTCATCATTTTTGGTCTCAGAAACCTGAAAACTGACAATCTTGAGCATTGAAGCTCTAAAATAAGTTTTTGTGCATATAACTTCTAACACATTAAAAACTGTCTTACAGCATTGCAAACACATTGTATTTCATAACACATAAGCATCTTTCAGTTTGTTAATATTTGCACTGAACATTAAATCAAACAGCTTTCTCACATTGAGAGAGCAGCTTTTGAGCAGATTTGGGCTTGTTTTAACTTCATTTGAACAGAAGCACTATTTCAACATTATTGGTCTCAGTAAACTGTAAACTGACAATCTAGAGCATTGAAGCTCTCATAAGTTTTTGTGCATATAACTTCTAACACATTAAAAACTGGCTTACAGCATTGCAAAAAACATTGTATTTCATAAGACATAAGCATCTTTCAGTTTGGCAAGATTTGCACTGAACATTGAATGAAGCAGCTTTCTCACATTGAGAGAGCATCTTTTGAGCAGATTTGGGCTAGTTTTAACTTCATTTGAACACAAGCACTATTTCAACATTATTGGTCTCAGAAACCTGTAAACTGACAATCTTGAGCATTGAAGCTCTAACATAGGTTTTTGTGCATATAACTTCTAACACATTAAAAGCTGTCTTACAGCATTGCAAACATATTGTATTCCATAACACATAAGCATCTTTCAGTTTGTTAAGATTTGCACTGAACATTGAATGAAGCAGCTTTCTCACATTGAGAGAGCAGCTTTTTAGCAGATTTGGGCTTGTTTTAACTTCATTTGTACAGAAGCACTATTTCAACATTAGTGGTCTCAGAAACCTGAAAACTGACAATCTTGAGGATTGAAGCTCTAACATAAGTTTTTGTGCATATCACTTCTAACACATTAAAAACTGTCTTACAGCATTGCAAAATCATTGTATTTCATGACACATAAGCATCTTTCAGTTTGGCAAGTTTTGCCCTAAACATTGAATGAAGCAGCTTTCTCACATTGAGAGAGCAGCTTTTGAGCAGATTTGGGCTAGTTTTAACTTCATTTTAACAAAATCACTATTTCATCATTTTTGGTCTCAGAAACCTGAAAACTGACAATCTTGAGCATTGAAGCTCTAAAATAAGTTTTTGTGCATATAACTTCTAACACATTAAAAACTGTCTTACAGCATTGCAAACACATTGTATTTCATAACACATAAGCATCTTTCAGTTTGTTAATATTTGCACTGAACATTGAATGAAGCAGCTTTCTCACATTGAGAGAGCACCTTTTGAGCAGATTTGGGCTTGTTTTAACTTCATTTGAACAGAAGCACTATTTCAACATTATTGGTCTCAGAAACCTGTAAACTGACAATCTTGAGCATTGAAGCTCTAACATAGGTTTTTGTGCATATAACTTCTAACACATTAAAAGCTGTCTTACAGCATTGCAAGCATATTGTATTCCATAACACATAAGCATCTTTCAGTTTGTTAAGATTTACACTGAACATTGAATGAAGCAGCTTTCTCACATTGAGACAGCAGCTTTTGAGCAGATTTGGGTTTGTTTTAACTTCATTTGAACAGAGGCACTATTTCAACATTATTGGTCTCAGAAACCTGTAGACTGAAAATCTAGAGCATTGAAGATCTAACATAAGTTTTTGTGCATATAACTTCTAACACATTAAAAACTGTCTTACAGCATTGCAAAAAACATTGTATTTCATATGACATAAGCATCTTTCAGTTTGGCAAGTTTTGCACTAAACATTGAATGAAGCAGGTTTCTCACATTGAGACAGCAGCTTTTGAGCAGATTTGGGCTAGTTTTAACTTCATTTGAACAAAATCACTATTTCATCATTTTTGGTCTCAGAAACCTGAAAACTGACAATCTTGAGCATTGAAGCTCTAAAATAAGTTTTTGTGCATATAACTTCTAACACATTAAAAACGGTCTTACAGCATTGCAAAAACATTGTATTTCATAACACATTAGCATCTTTCAGTTTGTTAAGATTTGCACTGAACATTAAATCAAACAGCTTTTTCACATTGAGAGAGCAGCTTTTGAGCAGATTTGGGCTTGTTTTAACTTCATTTGAACAGAAGCACTATTTCAACATTATTGGTCTCAGTAAACTGTAAACTGACAATCTAGAGCATTGAAGCTCTCATAAGTTTTTGTGCATATAACTTCTAACACATTAAAAACTGGCTTACAGCATTGCAAAAAACATTGTATTTCATAAGACATAAGCATCTTTCAGTTTGGCAAGATTTGCACTGAACATTGAATGAAGCAGCTTTCTCACATTGAGAGAGCATCTTTTGAGCAGATTTGGGCTAGTTTTAACTTCATTTGAACACAAGCACTATTTCAACATTATTGGTCTCAGAAACCTGTAAACTGACAATCTTGAGCATTGAAGCTCTAACATAGGTTTTTGTGCATATAACTTCTAACACATTAAAAGCTGTCTTACAGCATTGCAAACATATTGTATTCCATAACACATAAGCATCTTTCAGTTTGTTAAGATTTGCACTGAACATTGAATGAAGCAGCTTTCTCACATTGAGAGAGCAGCTTTTTAGCAGATTTGGGCTTGTTTTAACTTCATTTGTACAGAAGCACTATTTCAACATTAGTGGTCTCAGAAACCTGAAAACTGACAATCTTGAGGATTGAAGCTCTAACATAAGTTTTTGTGCATATCACTTCTAACACATTAAAAACTGTCTTACAGCATTGCAAAATCATTGTATTTCATGACACATAAGCATCTTTCAGTTTGGCAAGTTTTGCACTAAACATTGAATGAAGCAGCTTTCTCACATTGAGAGAGCAGCTTTTGAGCAGATTTGGGCTAGTTTTAACTTCATTTTAACAAAATCACTATTTCATCATTTTTGGTCTCAGAAACCTGAAAACTGACAATCTTGAGCATTGAAGCTCTAAAATAAGTTTTTGTGCATATAACTTCTAACACATTAAAAACTGTCTTACAGCATTGCAAACACATTGTATTTCATAACACATAAGCATCTTTCAGTTTGTTAATATTTGCACTGAACATTGAATGAAGCAGCTTTCTCACATTGAGAGAGCACCTTTTGAGCAGATTTGGGCTTGTTTTAACTTCATTTGAACAGAAGCACTATTTCAACATTATTGGTCTCAGAAACCTGTAAACTGACAATCTTGAGCATTGAAGCTCTAACATAAGTTTTTGTGCATATAACTTCTAACACAATTAAAAACTGTCTTACAGCATTGCAAAAAAACATTGTATTTCATAAGACATACGCATCTTTCAGTTTGGAAAGATTTACACTGAACATTGAATGAAGCAGCTTTCTCACATTGAGACAGCAGCTTTTGAGCAGATTTGGGTTTGTTTTAACTTCATTTGAACAGAGGCACTATTTCAACATTATTGGTCTCAGAAACCTGTAGACTGAAAATCTAGAGCATTGAAGATCTAACATAAGTTTTTGTGCATATAACTTCTAACACATTAAAAACTGTCTTACAGCATTGCAAAAAACATTGTATTTCATATGACATAAGCATCTTTCAGTTTGGCAAGTTTTGCACTAAACATTGAATGAAGCAGGTTTCTCACATTGAGACAGCAGCTTTTGAGCAGATTTGGGCTAGTTTTAACTTCATTTGAACAAAAGCACTATTCAACATTATTGGTCTCAGAAACCTGTATACTGAAATTCTAGAGCATTGAAGCTCTAACATAAGTTTTTGTGCATATCACTTCTAACACATTAAAAACTGTCTTACAGCATTGCAAAATCATTGTATTTCATGACACATAAGCATCTTTCAGTTTGGCAAGTTTTGCACTAAACATTGAATGAAGCAGCTTTCTCACATTGAGAGAGCAGCTTTTGAGCAGATTTGGGCTTGTTTTAACTTCATTTGAACAGAAGCACTATTTCAACATTATTGGTCTCAGAAAACTGTAAACTGACAATCTAGAGCTATGAAGCTCTAACATAAGTATTTGTGCATATAACTTCTAACACATTAAAAACTGTCTTTACAGCATTGCAAAAAAACATTGTATTTCATAAGACATAAGCATCTTTCAGTTTGGCAAGATTTGCACTGAACATTGAATGAAGCAGCTTTCTCACATTGAGAGAGCAGCTTTTGAGCAGATTTGGGCTAGATTTCACTTCATTTGAACAGAAGCACTATTTCAACATTATTGGTCTCAGAAAACTGTAAACTGACAATCTAGAGCTTTGAAGCTCTAAAATAAGTTTTTGTGCATATAACTTCTAACACATTAAAAACTGTCTTACAGCATTGCAAAATCATTGTATTTCATAAGACATAAGCATCTTTCAGTTTGGCAAGATTTGCACTGAACATTGAATGAAGCAGCTTTCTCACATTGAGAGAGCAGCTTTTGAGCAGATTTGGGCTAGATTTCACTTCATTTGAACAGAAGCACTATTTCAACATTAGTGGTCTCAGAAACCTGAAAACTGACAATCTTGAGGATTGAAGCTCTAACATACGTTTTTGTGCATATCACTTCTAACACATTAAAAACTGTCTTACAGCATTGCAAAATCATTGTATTTCATTACACATAAGCATCTTTCAGTTTGGCAAGTTTTGCACTAAACATTGAATGAAGCAGCTTTCTCACATTGGAGCAGCTTTTGAGCAGATTGGGCTAGTTTTAACTTCATTTGAAAAAAATCACTTATTCATCATTTTAGGTCTCAGAAACCTGAAAACTGACACTCTTGAGCATTGAAGCTCTAAAATAAGTTTTTGTGCATATAACTTCTAACACATTAAAACTGTCTTACAGCATTGCAAACACATTGTATTTCATAACACATAAGCATCTTTCAGTTTGTTAAGATTTGCACTGAACATTGAATGAAGCAGCTTTCTCACATTGAGAGAGCACCTTTGGAGCAGATTTGGGCTTGTTTTAACTTCATTTGAACACAAGCACTATTTCAACATTATTGGTCTCAGAAACCTGTAAACTGACAATCTTGAGCATTGAAGCTCTAACATAGGTTTTTGTGCATATAACTTCTAACACATTAAAAGCTGTCTTACAGCATTGCAAAATCATTGTATTTCATGACACATAAGCATCTTTCAGTTTGGCAAGTTTTGCACTAAACATTGAATTAAGCAGCTTTCTCACATTGAGAGAGCAGCTTTTGAGCAGATTTGGGCTAGTTTTAACTTCATTTGAACAAAATCACTATTTCATCATTTTTGGTCTCAGAAACCTGAAAACTGACAATCTTGAGCATTGAAGCTCTAAAATAAGTTTTTGTGCATATAACTTCTAACACATTAAAAACTGTCTTACAGCATTGCAAACACATTGTATTTCATAACACATAAGCATCTTTCAGTTTGTTAATATTTGCACTGAACATTGAATGAAGCAGCTTTCTCACATTGAGAGAGCACCTTTTGAGCAGATTTGGGCTTGTTTTAACTTCATTTGAACAGAAGCACTATTTCAACATTATTGGTCTCAGAAACCTGTAAACTGACAATCTTGAGCATTGAAGCTCTAACATAAGTTTTTGTGCATATCACTTCTAACACATTAAAAACTGTCTTACAGCATTGCAAAATCATTGTATTTCATAAGACATAAGCATCTTTCAGTTTGGAAAGATTTACACTGAACATTGAATGAAGCAGCTTTCTCACATTGAGAGAGCAGCTTTTGAGCAGATTTGGGTTTGTTTTAACTTCATTTGAACAGAGGCACTATTTCAACATTATTGGTCTCAGAAACCTGTAGACTGAAAATCTAGAGCATTGAAGATCTAACATAAGTTTTTGTGCATATAACTTCTAACACATTAAAAACTGTCTTACAGCATTGCAAAAAACATTGTATTTCATATGACATAAGCATCTTTCAGTTTGGCAAGTTTTGCACTAAACATTGAATGAAGCAGGTTTCTCACATTGAGACAGCAGCTTTTGAGCAGATTTGGGCTAGTTTTAACTTCATTTGAACAAAAGCACTATTCAACATTATTGGTCTCAGAAACCTGTATACTGAAATTCTAGAGCATTGAAGCTCTAACATAAGTTTTTGTGCATATCACTTCTAACACATTAAAAACTGTCTTACAGCATTGCAAAATCATTGTATTTCATGACACATAAGCATCTTTCAGTTTGGCAAGTTTTGCACTAAACATTGAATGAAGCAGCTTTCTCACATTGAGAGAGCAGCTTTTGAGCAGATTTGGGCTTGTTTTAACTTCATTTGAACAGAAGCACTATTTCAACATTATTGGTCTCAGAAAACTGTAAACTGACAATCTAGAGCTATGAAGCTCTAAAATAAGTTTTTGTGCATATAACTTCTAACACATTAAAAACTGTCTTACAGCATTGCAAAATCATTGTATTTCATAAGACATAAGCATCTTTCAGTTTGGCAAGATTTGCACTGAACATTGAATGAAGCAGCTTTCTCACATTGAGAGAGCAGCTTTTGAGCAGATTTGGGCTAGATTTCACTTCATTTGAACAGAAGCACTATTTCAACATTAGTGGTCTCAGAAACCTGAAAACTGACAATCTTGAGGATTGAAGCTTTAACATACGTTTTTGTGCATATCACTTCTAACACATTAAAAACTGTCTTACAGCATTGCAAAATCATTGTATTTCATTACACATAAGCATCTTTCAGTTTGGCAAGTTTTGCACTAAACATTGAATGAAGCAGCTTTCTCACATTGAGAGAGCAGCTTTTGAGCAGATTGGGCTAGTTTTAACTTCATTTGAAAAAAATCACTTATTCATCATTTTAGGTCTCAGAAACCTAAAAACTGACACTCTTGAGCATTGAAGCTCTAAAATAAGTTTTTGTGCATATAACTTCTAACACATTAAAACTGTCTTACAGCATTACAAACACATTGTATTTCATAACACATAAGCATCTTTCAGTTTGTTAAGATTTGCACTGAACATTGAATGAAGCAGCTTTCTCACATTGAGAGAGCAGCTTTATAGCAGATTTGGGCTTGTTTTAACTTCATTTGAACAGAAGCACTATTTCAACATTATTGGTCTCAGAAACCTGTAAATTGACAATCTAGAGCATTGAAGCTCTAACATAAGTTTTTGTGCATATAACTTCTAACACATTAAAAACTGTCTTACAGCATTGCAAAAACATTGTATTTCATAAGACATAAGCATCTTTCAGTTTGGCAAGATTTGCACTGAACATTGAATGAAGCAGCTTTCTCACATTGAGAGAGCATCTTTTGAGCAGATTTGGGCTAGTTTTAACTTCATTTAAAAAAAATCACTATTTCATCATTTTTGGTCTCAGAAACCTGAAAACTGACAATCTTGAGCATTGAAGCTTTAAAATAAGTTTTTGTGCATATAACTTCTAACACATTAAAAACTGTCTTACAGCATTGCAAACACATTGTATTTCATAACACATAAGCATCTTTCAGTTTGTTAATATTTGCACTGAACATTGAATGAAGCAGCTTTCTCACATTGAGAGAGCAACTTTGGAGCAGATTTGGGCTTGTTTTAACTTCATTTGAACACAAGCACTATTTCAACATTATTGGTCTCAGAAACCTGTAAACTGACAATCTGGAGCATTGAAGCTCTAACATAAGTTTTTGTGCATATCACTTCTAACACATTAAAAACTGTCTTACAGCATTGCAAAATCATTGTATGTCATAAGACATAAGCATCTTTCAGTTTGGAAAGATTTACACTGAACATTGAATGAAGCAGCTTTCTCACATTGAGAGAGCAGCTTTTGAGCAGATTTGGGTTTGTTTTAACTTCATTTGAACAGAGGCACTATTTCAACATTATTGGTCTCAGAAACCTGTAGACTGAAAATCTAGAGCATTGAAGATCTAACATAAGTTTTTGTGCATATAACTTCTAACACATTAAAAACTGTCTTACAGCATTGCAAAAAACATTGTATTTCATATGACATAAGCATCTTTCAGTTTGGCAAGTTTTGCACTAAACATTGAATGAAGCAGGTTTCTCACATTGAGACAGCAGCTTTTGAGCAGATTTGGGCTAGTTTTAACTTCATTTGAACAAAAGCACTATTCAACATTATTGGTCTCAGAAACCTGTATACTGAAATTCTAGAGCATTGAAGCTCTAACATAAGTTTTTGTGCATATCACTTCTAACACATTAAAAACTGTCTTACAGCATTGCAAAATCATTGTATTTCATGACACATAAGCATCTTTCAGTTTGGCAAGTTTTGCACTAAACATTGAATGAAGCAGCTTTCTCACATTGAGAGAGCAGCTTTTGAGCAGATTTGGGCTTGTTTTAACTTCATTTGAACAGAAGCACTATTTCAACATTATTGGTCTCAGAAAACTGTAAACTGACAATCTAGAGCTATGAAGCTCTAAAATAAGTTTTTGTGCATATAACTTCTAACACATTAAAAACTGTCTTACAGCATTGCAAAATCATTGTATTTCATAAGACATAAGCATCTTTCAGTTTGGCAAGATTTGCACTGAACATTGAATGAAGCAGCTTTCTCACATTGAGAGAGCAGCTTTTGAGCAGATTTGGGCTAGATTTCACTTCATTTGAACAGAAGCACTATTTCAACATTAGTGGTCTCAGAAACCTGAAAACTGACAATCTTGAGGATTGAAGCTTTAACATACGTTTTTGTGCATATCACTTCTAACACATTAAAAACTGTCTTACAGCATTGCAAAATCATTGTATTTCATTACACATAAGCATCTTTCAGTTTGGCAAGTTTTGCACTAAACATTGAATGAAGCAGCTTTCTCACATTGAGAGAGCAGCTTTTGAGCAGATTGGGCTTGTTTTAACTTCATTTGAAAAAAATCACTTATTCATCATTTTAGGTCTCAGAAACCTAAAAACTGACACTCTTGAGCATTGAAGCTCTAAAATAAGTTTTTGTGCATATAACTTCTAACACATTAAAACTGTCTTACAGCATTACAAACACATTGTATTTCATAACACATAAGCATCTTTCAGTTTGTTAAGATTTGCACTGAACATTGAATGAAGCAGCTTTCTCACATTGAGAGAGCAGCTTTATAGCAGATTTGGGCTTGTTTTAACTTCATTTGAACAGAAGCACTATTTCAACATTATTGGTCTCAGAAACCTGTAAATTGACAATCTAGAGCATTGAAGCTCTAACATAAGTTTTTGTGCATATAACTTCTAACACATTAAAAACTGTCTTACAGCATTGCAAAAACATTGTATTTCATAAGACATAAGCATCTTTCAGTTTGGCAAGATTTGCACTGAACATTGAATGAAGCAGCTTTCTCACATTGAGAGAGCATCTTTTGAGCAGATTTGGGCTAGTTTTAACTTCATTTAAAAAAAATCACTATTTCATCATTTTTGGTCTCAGAAACCTGAAAACTGACAATCTTGAGCATTGAAGCTTTAAAATAAGTTTTTGTGCATATAACTTCTAACACATTAAAAACTGTCTTACAGAATTGCAAACACATTGTATTTCATAACACATAAGCATCTTTCAGTTTGTTAATATTTGCACTGAACATTGAATGAAGCAGCTTTCTCACATTGAGAGAGCAACTTTGGAGCAGATTTGGGCTTGTTTTAACTTCATTTGAACACAAGCACTATTTCAACATTATTGGTCTCAGAAACCTGTAAACTGACAATCTGGAGCATTGAAGCTCTAACATAAGTTTTTGTGCATATCACTTCTAACACATTAAAAACTGTCTTACAGCATTGCAAAATCATTGTATGTCATAAGACATAAGCATCTTTCAGTTTGGAAAGATTTACACTGAACATTGAATGAAGCAGCTTTCTCACATTGAGAGAGCAGCTTTTGAGCAGATTTGGGTTTGTTTTAACTTCATTTGAACAGAGGCACTATTTCAACATTATTGGTCTCAGAAACCTGTAGACTGAAAATCTAGAGCATTGAAGATCTAACATAAGTTTTTGTGCATATAACTTCTAACACATTAAAAACTGTCTTACAGCATTGCAAAAAACATTGTATTTCATATGACATAAGCATCTTTCAGTTTGGCAAGTTTTGCACTAAACATTGAATGAAGCAGGTTTCTCACATTGAGACAGCAGCTTTTGAGCAGATTTGGGCTAGTTTTAACTTCATTTGAACAAAAGCACTATTCAACATTATTGGTCTCAGAAACCTGTATACTGAAATTCTAGAGCATTGAAGCTCTAACATAAGTTTTTGTGCATATCACTTCTAACACATTAAAAACTGTCTTACAGCATTGCAAAATCATTGTATTTCATGACACATAAGCATCTTTCAGTTTGGCAAGTTTTGCACTAAACATTGAATGAAGCAGCTTTCTCACATTGAGAGAGCAGCTTTTGAGCAGATTTGGGCTTGTTTTAACTTCATTTGAACAGAAGCACTATTTCAACATTATTGGTCTCAGAAAACTGTAAACTGACAATCTAGAGCTATGAAGCTCTAAAATAAGTTTTTGTGCATATAACTTCTAACACATTAAAAACTGTCTTACAGCATTGCAAAATCATTGTATTTCATAAGACATAAGCATCTTTCAGTTTGGCAAGATTTGCACTGAACATTGAATGAAGCAGCTTTCTCACATTGAGAGAGCAGCTTTTGAGCAGATTTGGGCTAGATTTCACTTCATTTGAACAGAAGCACTATTTCAACATTAGTGGTCTCAGAAACCTGAAAACTGACAATCTTGAGGATTGAAGCTTTAACATACGTTTTTGTGCATATCACTTCTAACACATTAAAAACTGTCTTACAGCATTGCAAAATCATTGTATTTCATTACACATAAGCATCTTTCAGTTTGGCAAGTTTTGCACTAAACATTGAATGAAGCAGCTTTCTCACATTGAGAGAGCAGCTTTTGAGCAGATTGGGCTAGTTTTAACTTCATTTGAAAAAAATCACTTATTCATCATTTTAGGTCTCAGAAACCTAAAAACTGACACTCTTGAGCATTGAAGCTCTAAAATAAGTTTTTGTGCATATAACTTCTAACACATTAAAACTGTCTTACAGCATTACAAACACATTGTATTTCATAACACATAAGCATCTTTCAGTTTGTTAAGATTTGCACTGAACATTGAATGAAGCAGCTTTCTCACATTGAGAGAGCAGCTTTATAGCAGATTTGGGCTTGTTTTAACTTCATTTGAACAGAAGCACTATTTCAACATTATTGGTCTCAGAAACCTGTAAATTGACAATCTAGAGCATTGAAGCTCTAACATAAGTTTTTGTGCATATAACTTCTAAACACATTAAAAACTGTCTTACAGCATTGCAAACACATTTTATTTCATAAGACATAAGCATCTTTCAGTTTGGCAAGATTTGCACTGAACATTGAATGAAGCAGCTTTCTCACATTGAGAGAGCATCTTTTGAGCAGATTTGGGCTAGTTTTACCTTCATTTGAAAAAAATCACTATTTCATCATTTTTGGTCTCAGAAACCTGAAAACTGACAATCTTGAGCATTGAAGCTTTAAAATAAGTTTTTGTGCATATAACTTCTAACACATTAAAAACTGTCTTACAGCATTGCAAACACATTGTATTTCATAACACATAAGCATCTTTCAGTTTGTTAATATTTGCACTGAACATTGAATGAAGCAGCTTTCTCACATTGAGAGAGCACCTTTGGAGCAGATTTGGGCTTGTTTTAACTTCATTTGAACACAAGCACTATTTCAACATTATTGGTCTCAGAAACCTGTAAACTGACAATCTTGAGCATTGAAGCTCTAACATAGGTTTTTGTGCATATAACTTCTAACACATTAAAAGCTGTCTTACAGCATTGCAAACATATTGTATTCCATAACACATAAGCATCTTTCAGTTTGTTAAGATTTGCACTGAACATTGAATGAAGCAGCTTTCTCACATTGAGAGAGCAGCTTTTTAGCAGATTTGGGCTTGTTTTAACTTCATTTGTACAGAAGCACTATTTCAACATTAGTGGTCTCAGAAACCTGAAAACTGACAATCTTGAGCATTGAAGCTCTAACATAGGTTTTTGTGCATATAACTTCTAACACATTAAAAACTGTCTTTACAGCATTGCAAAAAAAACATTGTATTTCATAAGACATAAGCATCTTTCAGTTTGGCAAGATTTGCACTGAACATTGAATGAAGCAGCTTTCTCACATTGAGAGAGCAGCTTTTGAGCAGATTTGGGCTAGATTTCACTTCATTTGAACAAAAGCACTATTTCAACATTAGTGGTCTCAGAAACCTGAAAACTGACAATCTTGAGGATTTAAGCTCTAACATAAGTTTTTGTGCATATCACTTCTAACACATTAAAAACTGTCTTACAGCATTGCAAAATCATTGTATTTCATGACACATAAGCATCTTTCAGTTTGGCAAGTTTTGCACTAAACATTGAATGAAGCAGCTTTCTCACATTGAGAGAGCAGCTGTTGAGCAGATTTGGGCTTGTTTTAACTTCATTTGAACAGAAGCACTATTTCAACATTATTGGTCTCAGAAACCTGAAAACTGAATATCTAGAGCATTGAAGATCTAACATAAGTTTTTGTGCATATAACTTCTAACACATTAAAAACTGTCTTACAGCATTGCAAAAAACATTGTATTTCATATGACATAAGCATCTTTCAGTTTGGCAAGTTTTACACTAAACATTGAATGAAGCAGGTTTCTCACATTGAGAGAGCAGCTTTTGAGCAGATTTGGGCTAGTTTTAACTTCATTTGAACAAAAGCACTATTTCAACATTATTGGTCTCAGAAACCTGTATACTGAAATTCTAGAGCATTGAAGCTCTAACATAAGTTTTTGTGCCTATAACTTCTAACACATTAAAAACGGTCTTACAGCATTGCAAAAACATTGTATTTCATAACACATTAGCATCTTTCAGTTTGTTAAGATTTGCACTGAACATTAAATCAAACAGCTTTCTCACATTGAGAGAGCAGCTTTTGAGCAGATTTGGGCTTGTTTTAACTTCATTTGAACAGAAGCACTATTTCAACATTATTGGTCTCAGTAAACTGTAAACTGACAATCTAGAGCATTGAAGCTCTCATAAGTTTTTGTGCATATAACTTCTAACACATTAAAAACTGGCTTACAGCATTGCAAAAAACATTGTATTTCATAAGACATAAGCATCTTTCAGTTTGGCAAGATTTGCACTGAACATTGAATGAAGCAGCTTTCTCACATTGAGAGAGCATCTTTTGAGCAGATTTGGGCTAGTTTTAACTTCATTTGAACACAAGCACTATTTCAACATTATTGGTCTCAGAAACCTGTAAACTGACAATCTTGAGCATTGAAGCTCTAACATAGGTTTTTGTGCATATAACTTCTAACACATTAAAAGCTGTCTTACAGCATTGCAAACATATTGTATTCCATAACACATAAGCATCTTTCAGTTTGTTAAGATTTTCACTGAACATTGAATGAAGCAGCTTTCTCACATTGAGAGAGCAGCTTTTTAGCAGATTTGGGCTTGTTTTAACTTCATTTGTACAGAAGCACTATTTCAACATTTTTGGTCTCAGAAACCTGAAAACTGACAATCTTGAGCATTGAAGCTCTAAAATAAGTTTTTGTGCATATAACTTCTAACACATTAAAAACTGTCTTACAGCATTGCAAAAACATTGTATTTCATAAGACATAAGCATCTTTCAGTTTGTTAATATTTGCACTGAACATTGAATGAAGCAGCTTTCTCACATTGAGAGAGCACCTTTGGAGCAGATTTGGGCTTGTTTTAACTTCATTTGAACACAAGCACTATTTCAACATTATTGGTCTCAGAAACCTGTAAACTGAAAATCTAGAGCATTGAAGATCTAACATAAGTTTTTGTGCATATAACTTCTAACACATTAAAAACTGTCTTACAGCATTGCAAAAAACATTGTATTTCATATGACATAAGCATCTTTCAGTTTGGCAAGTTTTGCACTAAACATTGAATGAAGCAGGTTTCTCACATTGAGACAGCAGCTTTTGAGCAGATTTGGGCTAGTTTTAACTTCATTTGAACAAAAGCACTATTCAACATTATTGGTCTCAGAAACCTGTATACTGAAATTCTAGAGCATTGAAGCTCTAACATAAGTTTTTGTGCATATCACTTCTAACACATTAAAAACTGTCTTACAGCATTGCAAAATCATTGTATTTCATGACACATAAGCATCTTTCAGTTTGGCAAGTTTTGCACTAAACATTGAATGAAGCAGCTTTCTCACATTGAGAGAGCAGCTTTTGAGCAGATTTGGGCTTGTTTTAACTTCATTTGAACAGAAGCACTATTTCAACATTATTGGTCTCAGAAAACTGTAAACTGACAATCTAGAGCTATGAAGCTCTAACATAAGTATTTGTGCATATAATTTCTAACACATTAAAAACTGTCTTTACAGCATTGCAAAAAAACATTGTATTTCATAAGACATAAGCATCTTTCAGTTTGGCAAGATTTGCACTGAACATTGAATGAAGCAGCTTTCTCACATTGAGAGAGCAGCTTTTGAGCAGATTTGGGCTAGATTTCACTTCATTTGAACAGAAGCACTATTTCAACATTATTGGTCTCAGAAAACTGTAAACTGACAATCTAGAGCTATGAAGCTCTAAAATAAGTTTTTGTGCATATAACTTCTAACACATTAAAAACTGTCTTACAGCATTGCAAAATCATTGTATTTCATAAGACATAAGCATCTTTCAGTTTGGCAAGATTTGCACTGAACATTGAATGAAGCAGCTTTCTCACATTGAGAGAGCAGCTTTTGAGCAGATTTGGGCTAGATTTCACTTCATTTGAACAGAAGCACTATTTCAACATTAGTGGTCTCAGAAACCTGAAAACTGACAATCTTGAGGATTGAAGCTCTAACATACGTTTTTGTGCATATCACTTCTAACACATTAAAAACTGTCTTACAGCATTGCAAAATCATTGTATTTCATTACACATAAGCATCTTTCAGTTTGGCAAGTTTTGCACTAAACATTGAATGAAGCAGCTTTCTCACATTGGAGCAGCTTTTGAGCAGATTGGGCTAGTTTTAATTTCATTTGAAAAAAATCACTTATTCATCATTTTAGGTCTCAGAAACCTGAAAACTGACACTCTTGAGCATTGAAGCTCTAAAATACGTTTTTGTGCATATAACTTCTAACACATTAAAACTGTCTTACAGCATTGCAAACACATTGTATTTCATAACACATAAGCATCTTTCAGTTTGTTAAGATTTGCACTGAACATTGAATGAAGCAGCTTTCTCACATTGAGAGAGCACCTTTGGAGCAGATTTGGGCTTGTTTTAACTTCATTTGAACACAAGCACTATTTCAACATTATTGGTCTCAGAAACCTGTAAACTGACAATCTTGAGCATTGAAGCTCTAACATAGGTTTTTGTGCATATAACTTCTAACACATTAAAAGCTGTCTTACAGCATTGCAAAATCATTGTATTTCATGACACATAAGCATCTTTCAGTTTGGCAAGTTTTGCACTAAACATTGAATGAAGCAGCTTTCTCACATTGAGAGAGCAGCTTTTGAGCAGATTTGGGCTAGTTTTAACTTCATTTGAACAAAATCACTATTTCATCATTTTTGGTCTCAGAAACCTGAAAACTGACAATCTTGAGCATTGAAGCTCTAAAATAAGTTTTTGTGCATATAACTTCTAACACATTAAAAACTGTCTTACAGCATTGCAAACACATTGTATTTCATAACACATAAGCATCTTTCAGTTTGTTAATATTTGCACTGAACATTAAATCAAACAGCTTTCTCACATTGAGAGAGCAGCTTTTGAGCAGATTTGGGCTTGTTTTAACTTCATTTGAACAGAAGCACTATTTCAACATTATTGGTCTCAGTAAACTGTAAACTGACAATCTTGAGCATTGAAGCTCTAACATAGGTTTTTGTGCATATAACTTCTAACACATTAAAAGCTGTCTTACAGCATTGCAAACATATTGTATTCCATAACACATAAGCATCTTTCAGTTTGTTAAGATTTGCACTGAACATTGAATGAAGCAGCTTTCTCACATTGAGAGAGCAGCTTTTTAGCAGATTTGGGCTTGTTTTAACTTCCTTTGTACAGAAGCCTTATTTCAACATTAGTGGTCTCAGAAACCTGAAAACTGACAATCTTGAGGATTGAAGCTCTAACATAAGTTTTTGTGCATATCACTTCTAACACATTAAAAACTGTCTTACAGCATTGCAAAATCATTGTATTTCATGACACATAAGCATCTTTCAGTTTGGCAAGTTTTGCACTAAACATTGAATGAAGCAGCTTTCTCACATTGAGAGAGCAGCTTTTGAGCAGATTTGGGCTAGTTTTAACTTCATTTTAACAAAATCACTATTTCATCATTTTTGGTCTCAGAAACCTGAAAACTGACAATCTTGAGCATTGAAGCTCTAAAATAAGTTTTTGTGCATATAACTTCTAACACATTAAAAACTGTCTTACAGCATTGCAAACACATTGTATTTCATAACACATAAGCATCTTTCAGTTTGTTAATATTTGCACTGAACATTGAATGAAGCAGCTTTCTCACATTGAGAGAGCACCTTTTGAGCAGATTTGGGCTTGTTTTAACTTCATTTGAACAGAAGCACTATTTCAACATTATTGGTCTCAGAAACCTGTAAACTGACAATCTTGAGCATTGAAGCTCTAACATAGGTTTTTGTGCATATAACTTCTAACACATTAAAAGCTGTCTTACAGCATTGCAAGCATATTGTATTCCATAACACATAAGCATCTTTCAGTTTGTTAAGATTTACACTGAACATTGAATGAAGCAGCTTTCTCACATTGAGACAGCAGCTTTTGAGCAGATTTGGGTTTGTTTTAACTTCATTTGAACAGAGGCACTATTTCAACATTATTGGTCTCAGAAACCTGTAGACTGAAAATCTAGAGCATTGAAGATCTAACATAAGTTTTTGTGCATATAACTTCTAACACATTAAAAACTGTCTTACAGCATTGCAAAAAACATTGTATTTCATATGACATAAGCATCTTTCAGTTTGGCAAGTTTTGCACTAAACATTGAATGAAGCAGGTTTCTCACATTGAGACAGCAGCTTTTGAGCAGATTTGGGCTAGTTTTAACTTCATTTGAACAAAATCACTATTTCATCATTTTTGGTCTCAGAAACCTGAAAACTGACAATCTTGAGCATTGAAGCTCTAAAATAAGTTTTTGTGCATATAACTTCTAACACATTAAAAACGGTCTTACAGCATTGCAAAAACATTGTATTTCATAACACATTAGCATCTTTCAGTTTGTTAAGATTTGCACTGAACATTAAATCAAACAGCTTTTTCACATTGAGAGAGCAGCTTTTGAGCAGATTTGGGCTTGTTTTAACTTCATTTGAACAGAAGCACTATTTCAACATTATTGGTCTCAGTAAACTGTAAACTGACAATCTAGAGCATTGAAGCTCTCATAAGTTTTTGTGCATATAACTTCTAACACATTAAAAACTGGCTTACAGCATTGCAAAAAACATTGTATTTCATAAGACATAAGCATCTTTCAGTTTGGCAAGATTTGCACTGAACATTGAATGAAGCAGCTTTCTCACATTGAGAGAGCATCTTTTGAGCAGATTTGGGCTAGTTTTAACTTCATTTGAACACAAGCACTATTTCAACATTATTGGTCTCAGAAACCTGTAAACTGACAATCTTGAGCATTGAAGCTCTAACATAGGTTTTTGTGCATATAACTTCTAACACATTAAAAGCTGTCTTACAGCATTGCAAACATATTGTATTCCATAACACATAAGCATCTTTCAGTTTGTTAAGATTTGCACTGAACATTGAATGAGGCAGCTTTCTCACATTGAGAGAGCAGCTTTTTAGCAGATTTGGGCTTGTTTTAACTTCATTTGTACAGAAGCACTATTTCAACATTAGTGGTCTCAGAAACCTGAAAACTGACAATCTTGAGGATTGAAGCTCTAACATAAGTTTTTGTGCATATCACTTCTAACACATTAAAAACTGTCTTACAGCATTGCAAAATCATTGTATTTCATGACACATAAGCATCTTTCAGTTTGGCAAGTTTTGCACTAAACATTGAATGAAGCAGCTTTCTCACATTGAGAGAGCAGCTTTTGAGCAGATTTGGGCTAGTTTTAACTTCATTTTAACAAAATCACTATTTCATCATTTTTGGTCTCAGAAACCTGAAAACTGACAATCTTGAGCATTGAAGCTCTAAAATAAGTTTTTGTGCATATAACTTCTAACACATTAAAAACTGTCTTACAGCATTGCAAACACATTGTATTTCATAACACATAAGCATCTTTCAGTTTGTTAATATTTGCACTGAACATTGAATGAAGCAGCTTTCTCACATTGAGAGAGCACCTTTTGAGCAGATTTGGGCTTGTTTTAACTTCATTTGAACAGAAGCACTATTTCAACATTATTGGTCTCAGAAACCTGTAAACTGACAATCTTGAGCATTGAAGCTCTAACATAAGTTTTTGTGCATATAACTTCTAACACAATTAAAAACTGTCTTACAGCATTGCAAAAAAACATTGTATTTCATAAGACATACGCATCTTTCAGTTTGGAAAGATTTACACTGAACATTGAATGAAGCAGCTTTCTCACATTGAGACAGCAGCTTTTGAGCAGATTTGGGTTTGTTTTAACTTCATTTGAACAGAGGCACTATTTCAACATTATTGGTCTCAGAAACCTGTAGACTGAAAATCTAGAGCATTGAAGATCTAACATAAGTTTTTGTGCATATAACTTCTAACACATTAAAAACTGTCTTACAGCATTGCAAAAAACATTGTATTTCATATGACATAAGCATCTTTCAGTTTGGCAAGTTTTGCACTAAACATTGAATGAAGCAGGTTTCTCACATTGAGACAGCAGCTTTTGAGCAGATTTGGGCTAGTTTTAACTTCATTTGAACAAAAGCACTATTCAACATTATTGGTCTCAGAAACCTGTATACTGACAATCTAGAGCTATGAAGCTCTAACATAAGTATTTGTGCATATAACTTCTAACACATTAAAAACTGTCTTTACAGCATTGCAAAAAAACATTGTATTTCATAAGACATAAGCATCTTTCAGTTTGGCAAGTTTTGCACTAAACATAGAATGAAGCAGCTTTCTCACATTGAGAGAGCAGCTTTTGAGCAGATTTGGGCTTGTTTTAACTTCATTTGAACAGAAGCACTATTTCAACATTATTGGTCTCAGAAAACTGTAAACTGACAATCTAGAGCTATGAAGCTCTAACATAAGTATTTGTGCATATAACTTCTAACACATTAAAAACTGTCTTTACAGCATTGCAAAAAAACATTGTATTTCATAAGACATAAGCATCTTTTAGTTTGGCAAGATTTGCACTGAACATTGAATGAAGCAGCTTTCTCACATTGAGAGAGCAGCTTTTGAGCAGATTTGGGCTAGATTTCACTTCATTTGAACAGAAGCACTATTTCAACATTATTGGTCTCAGAAAACTGTAAACTGACAATCTAGAGCTTTGAAGCTCTAAAATAAGTTTTTGTGCATATAACTTCTAACACATTAAAAACTGTCTTACAGCATTGCAAAATCATTGTATTTCATAAGACATAAGCATCTTTCAGTTTGGCAAGATTTGCACTGAACATTGAATGAAGCAGCTTTCTCACATTGAGAGAGCAGCTTTTGAGCAGATTTGGGCTAGATTTCACTTCATTTGAACAGAAGCACTATTTCAACATTAGTGGTCTCAGAAACCTGAAAACTGACAATCTTGAGGATTGAAGCTCTAACATACGTTTTTGTGCATATCACTTCTAACACATTAAAAACTGTCTTACAGCATTGCAAAATCATTGTATTTCATTACACATAAGCATCTTTCAGTTTGGCAAGTTTTGCACTAAACATTGAATGAAGCAGCTTTCTCACATTGGAGCAGCTTTTGAGCAGATTGGGCTAGTTTTAACTTCATTTGAAAAAAATCACTTATTCATCATTTTAGGTCTCAGAAACCTGAAAACTGACACTCTTGAGCATTGAAGCTCTAAAATAAGTTTTTGTGCATATAACTTCTAACACATTAAAACTGTCTTACAGCATTGCAAACACATTGTATTTCATAACACATAAGCATCTTTCAGTTTGTTAAGATTTGCACTGAACATTGAATGAAGCAGCTTTCTCACATTGAGAGAGCACCTTTGGAGCAGATTTGGGCTTGTTTTAACTTCATTTGAACACAAGCACTATTTCAACATTATTGGTCTCAGAAACCTGTAAACTGACAATCTTGAGCATTGAAGCTCTAACATAGATTTTTGTGCATATAACTTCTAACACATTAAAAGCTGTCTTACAGCATTGCAAAATCATTGTATTTCATGACACATAAGCATCTTTCAGTTTGGCAAGTTTTGCACTAAACATTGAATGAAGCAGCTTTCTCACATTGAGAGAGCAGCTTTTGAGCAGATTTGGGCTAGTTTTAACTTCATTTGAACAAAATCACTATTTCATCATTTTTGGTCTCAGAAACCTGAAAACTGACAATCTTGAGCATTGAAGCTCTAAAATAAGTTTTTGTGCATATAACTTCTAACACATTAAAAACTGTCTTACAGCATTTGCAAACACATTGTATTTCATAACACATAAGCATCTTTCAGTTTGTTAATATTTGCACTGAACATTGAATGAAGCAGCTTTCTCACATTGAGAGAGCACCTTTTGAGCAGATTTGGGCTTGTTTTAACTTCATTTGAACAGAAGCACTATTTCAACATTATTGGTCTCAGAAACCTGTAAACTGACAATCTTGAGCATTGAAGCTCTAACATAAGTTTTGTGCATATCACTTCTAACACATTAAAAACTGTCTTACAGCATTGCAAAATCATTGTATTTCATAAGACATAAGCATCTTTCAGTTTGGAAAGATTTACACTGAACATTGAATGAAGCAGCTTTCTCACATTGAGAGAGCAGCTTTTGAGCAGATTTGGGTTTGTTTTAACTTCATTTGAACAGAGGCACTATTTCAACATTATTGGTCTCAGAAACCTGTAGACTGAAAATCTAGAGCATTGAAGATCTAACATAAGTTTTTGTGCATATAACTTCTAACACATTAAAAACTGTCTTACAGCATTGCAAAAAACATTGTATTTCATATGACATAAGCATCTTTCAGTTTGGCAAGTTTTGCACTAAACATTGAATGAAGCAGGTTTCTCACATTGAGACAGCAGCTTTTGAGCAGATTTGGGCTAGTTTTAACTTCATTTGAACAAAAGCACTATTCAACATTATTGGTCTCAGAAACCTGTATACTGAAATTCTAGAGCATTGAAGCTCTAACATAAGTTTTTGTGCATATCACTTCTAACACATTAAAAACTGTCTTACAGCATTGCAAAATCATTGTATTTCATGACACATAAGCATCTTTCAGTTTGGCAAGTTTTGCACTAAACATTGAATGAAGCAGCTTTCTCACATTGAGAGAGCAGCTTTTGAGCAGATTTGGGCTTGTTTTAACTTCATTTGAACAGAAGCACTATTTCAACATTATTGGTCTCAGAAAACTGTAAACTGACAATCTAGAGCTATGAAGCTCTAAAATAAGTTTTTGTGCATATAACTTCTAACACATTAAAAACTGTCTTACAGCATTGCAAAATCATTGTATTTCATAAGACATAAGCATCTTTCAGTTTGGCAAGATTTGCACTGAACATTGAATGAAGCAGCTTTCTCACATTGAGAGAGCAGCTTTTGAGCAGATTTGGGCTAGATTTCACTTCATTTGAACAGAAGCACTATTTCAACATTAGTGGTCTCAGAAACCTGAAAACTGACAATCTTGAGGATTGAAGCTTTAACATACGTTTTTGTGCATATCACTTCTAACACATTAAAAACTGTCTTACAGCATTGCAAAATCATTGTATTTCATTACACATAAGCATCTTTCAGTTTGGCAAGTTTTGCACTAAACATTGAATGAAGCAGCTTTCTCACATTGAGAGAGCAGCTTTTGAGCAGATTGGGCTAGTTTTAACTTCATTTGAAAAAAATCACTTATTCATCATTTTAGGTCTCAGAAACCTAAAAACTGACACTCTTGAGCATTGAAGCTCTAAAATAAGTTTTTGTGCATATAACTTCTAACACATTAAAACTGTCTTACAGCATTACAAACACATTGTATTTCATAACACATAAGCATCTTTCAGTTTGTTAAGATTTGCACTGAACATTGAATGAAGCAGCTTTCTCACATTGAGAGAGCAGCTTTATAGCAGATTTGGGCTTGTTTTAACTTCCTTTTTACAGAAGCCTTATTTCAACATTAGTGGTCTCAGAAACCTGAAAACTGACAATCTTGAGGATTGAAGCTCTAACATAAGTTTTTGTGCATATCACTTCTAACACATTAAAAACTGTCTTACAGCATTGCAAAATCATTGTATTTCATGACACATAAGCATCTTTCAGTTTGGCAAGTTTTGCACTAAACATTGAATGAAGCAGCTTTCTCACATTGAGAGAGCAGCTTTTGAGCAGATTTGGGCTAGTTTTAACTTCATTTTAACAAAATCACTATTTCATCATTTTTGGTCTCAGAAACCTGAAAACTGACAATCTTGAGCATTGAAGCTCTAAAATAAGTTTTTGTGCATATAACTTCTAACACATTAAAAACTGTCTTACAGCATTGCAAACACATTGTATTTCATAACACATAAGCATCTTTCAGTTTGTTAATATTTGCACTGAACATTGAATGAAGCAGCTTTCTCACATTGAGAGAGCACCTTTTGAGCAGATTTGGGCTTGTTTTAACTTCATTTGAACAGAAGCACTATTTCAACATTATTGGTCTCAGAAACCTGTAAACTGACAATCTTGAGCATTGAAGCTCTAACATAGGTTTTTGTGCATATAACTTCTAACACATTAAAAGCTGTCTTACAGCATTGCAAGCATATTGTATTCCATAACACATAAGCATCTTTCAGTTTGTTAAGATTTACACTGAACATTGAATGAAGCAGCTTTCTCACATTGAGACAGCAGCTTTTGAGCAGATTTGGGTTTGTTTTAACTTCATTTGAACAGAGGCACTATTTCAACATTATTGGTCTCAGAAACATGTAGACTGAAAATCTAGAGCATTGAAGATCTAACATAAGTTTTTGTGCATATAACTTCTAACACATTAAAAACTGTCTTACAGCATTGCAAAAAACATTGTATTTCATATGACATAAGCATCTTTCAGTTTGGCAAGTTTTGCACTAAACATTGAATGAAGCAGGTTTCTCACATTGAGACAGCAGCTTTTGAGCAGATTTGGGCTAGTTTTAACTTCATTTGAACAAAATCACTATTTCATCATTTTTGGTCTCAGAAACCTGAAAACTGACAATCTTGAGCATTGAAGCTCTAAAATAAGTTTTTGTGCATATAACCTCTAACACATTAAAAACGGTCTTACAGCATTGCAAAAACATTGTATTTCATAACACATTAGCATCTTTCAGTTTGTTAAGATTTGCACTGAACATTAAATCAAACAGCTTTTTCACATTGAGAGAGCAGCTTTTGAGCAGATTTGGGCTTGTTTTAACTTCATTTGAACAGAAGCACTATTTCAACATTATTGGTCTCAGTAAACTGTAAACTGACAATCTAGAGCATTGAAGCTCTCATAAGTTTTTGTGCATATAACTTCTAACACATTAAAAACTGGCTTACAGCATTGCAAAAAACATTGTATTTCATAAGACATAAGCATCTTTCAGTTTGGCAAGATTTGCACTGAACATTGAATGAAGCAGCTTTCTCACATTGAGAGAGCATCTTTTGAGCAGATTTGGGCTAGTTTTAACTTCATTTGAACACAAGCACTATTTCAACATTATTGGTCTCAGAAACCTGTAAACTGACAATCTTGAGCATTGAAGCTCTAACATAGGTTTTTGTGCATATAACTTCTAACACATTAAAAGCTGTCTTACAGCATTGCAAACATATTGTATTCCATAACACATAAGCATCTTTCAGTTTGTTAAGATTTGCACTGAACATTGAATGAAGCAGCTTTCTCACATTGAGAGAGCAGCTTTTTAGCAGATTTGGGCTTGTTTTAACTTCATTTGTACAGAAGCACTATTTCAACATTAGTGGTCTCAGAAACCTGAAAACTGACAATCTTGAGGATTGAAGCTCTAACATAAGTTTTTGTGCATATCACTTCTAACACATTAAAAACTGTCTTACAGCATTGCAAAATCATTGTATTTCATGACACATAAGCATCTTTCAGTTTGGCAAGTTTTGCACTAAACATTGAATGAAGCAGCTTTCTCACATTGAGAGAGCAGCTTTTGAGCAGATTTGGGCTAGTTTTAACTTCATTTTAACAAAATCACTATTTCATCATTTTTGGTCTCAGAAACCTGAAAACTGACAATCTTGAGCATTGAAGCTCTAACATAGGTTTTTGTGCATATAACTTCTAACACATTAAAAGCTGTCTTACAGCATTGCAAAATCATTGTATTTCATGACACATAAGCATCTTTCAGTTTGGCAAGTTTTGCACTAAACATTGAATGAAGCAGCTTTCTCACATTGAGAGAGCAGCTTTTGAGCAGATTTGGGCTAGTTTTAACTTCATTTGAACAAAATCACTATTTCATCATTTTTGGTCTCAGAAACCTGAAAACTGACAATCTTGAGCATTGAAGCTCTAAAATAAGTTTTTGTGCATATAACTTCTAACACATTAAAAACTGTCTTACAGCATTGCAAACACATTGTATTTCATAACACATAAGCATCTTTCAGTTTGTTAATATTTGCACTGAACATTAAATCAAACAGCTTTCTCACATTGAGAGAGCAGCTTTTGAGCAGATTTGGGCTTGTTTTAACTTCATTTGAACAGAAGCACTATTTCAACATTATTGGTCTCAGTAAACTGTAAACTGACAATCTTGAGCATTGAAGCTCTAACATAGGTTTTTGTGCATATAACTTCTAACACATTAAAAGCTGTCTTACAGCATTGCAAACATATTGTATTCCATAACACATAAGCATCTTTCAGTTTGTTAAGATTTGCACTGAACATTGAATGAAGCAGCTTTCTCACATTGAGAGAGCAGCTTTTTAGCAGATTTGGGCTTGTTTTAACTTCCTTTGTACAGAAGCCTTATTTCAACATTAGTGGTCTCAGAAACCTGAAAACTGACAATCTTGAGGATTGAAGCTCTAACATAAGTTTTTGTGCATATCACTTCTAACACATTAAAAACTGTCTTACAGCATTGCAAAATCATTGTATTTCATGACACATAAGCATCTTTCAGTTTGGCAAGTTTTGCACTAAACATTGAATGAAGCAGCTTTCTCACATTGAGAGAGCAGCTTTTGAGCAGATTTGGGCTAGTTTTAACTTCATTTTAACAAAATCACTATTTCATCATTTTTGGTCTCAGAAACCTGAAAACTGACAATCTTGAGCATTGAAGCTCTAAAATAAGTTTTTGTGCATATAACTTCTAACACATTAAAAACTGTCTTACAGCATTGCAAACACATTGTATTTCATAACACATAAGCATCTTTCAGTTTGTTAATATTTGCACTGAACATTGAATGAAGCAGCTTTCTCACATTGAGAGAGCACCTTTTGAGCAGATTTGGGCTTGTTTTAACTTCATTTGAACAGAAGCACTATTTCAACATTATTGGTCTCAGAAACCTGTAAACTGACAATCTTGAGCATTGAAGCTCTAACATAGGTTTTTGTGCATATAACTTCTAACACATTAAAAGCTGTCTTACAGCATTGCAAGCATATTGTATTCCATAACACATAAGCATCTTTCAGTTTGTTAAGATTTACACTGAACATTGAATGAAGCAGCTTTCTCACATTGAGACAGCAGCTTTTGAGCAGATTTGGGTTTGTTTTAACTTCATTTGAACAGAGGCACTATTTCAACATTATTGGTCTCAGAAACCTGTAGACTGAAAATCTAGAGCATTGAAGATCTAACATAAGTTTTTGTGCATATAACTTCTAACACATTAAAAACTGTCTTACAGCATTGCAAAAAACATTGTATTTCATATGACATAAGCATCTTTCAGTTTGGCAAGTTTTGCACTAAACATTGAATGAAGCAGGTTTCTCACATTGAGACAGCAGCTTTTGAGCAGATTTGGGCTAGTTTTAACTTCATTTGAACAAAATCACTATTTCATCATTTTTGGTCTCAGAAACCTGAAAACTGACAATCTTGAGCATTGAAGCTCTAAAATAAGTTTTTGTGCATATAACTTCTAACACATTAAAAACGGTCTTACAGCATTGCAAAAACATTGTATTTCATAACACATTAGCATCTTTCAGTTTGTTAAGATTTGCACTGAACATTAAATCAAACAGCTTTTTCACATTGAGAGAGCAGCTTTTGAGCAGATTTGGGCTTGTTTTAACTTCATTTGAACAGAAGCACTATTTCAACATTATTGGTCTCAGTAAACTGTAAACTGACAATCTAGAGCATTGAAGCTCTCATAAGTTTTTGTGCATATAACTTCTAACACATTAAAAACTGGCTTACAGCATTGCAAAAAACATTGTATTTCATAAGACATAAGCATCTTTCAGTTTGGCAAGATTTGCACTGAACATTGAATGAAGCAGCTTTCTCACATTGAGAGAGCATCTTTTGAGCAGATTTGGGCTAGTTTTAACTTCATTTGAACACAAGCACTATTTCAACATTATTGGTCTCAGAAACCTGTAAACTGACAATCTTGAGCATTGAAGCTCTAACAAAGGTTTTTGTGCATATAACTTCTAACACATTAAAAGCTGTCTTACAGCATTGCAAACATATTGTATTCCATAACACATAAGCATCTTTCAGTTTGTTAAGATTTGCACTGAACATTGAATGAGGCAGCTTTCTCACATTGAGAGAGCAGCTTTTTAGCAGATTTGGGCTTGTTTTAACTTCATTTGTACAGAAGCACTATTTCAACATTAGTGGTCTCAGAAACCTGAAAACTGACAATCTTGAGGATTGAAGCTCTAACATAAGTTTTTGTGCATATCACTTCTAACACATTAAAAACTGTCTTACAGCATTGCAAAATCATTGTATTTCATGACACATAAGCATCTTTCAGTTTGGCAAGTTTTGCACTAAACATTGAATGAAGCAGCTTTCTCACATTGAGAGAGCAGCTTTTGAGCAGATTTGGGCTAGTTTTAACTTCATTTCAACAAAATCACTATTTCATCATTTTTGGTCTCAGAAACCTGAAAACTGACAATCTTGAGCATTGAAGCTCTAAAATAAGTTTTTGTGCATATAACTTCTAACACATTAAAAACTGTCTTACAGCATTGCAAACACATTGTATTTCATAACACATAAGCATCTTTCAGTTTGTTAATATTTGCACTGAACATTGAATGAAGCAGCTTTCTCACATTGAGAGAGCACCTTTTGAGCAGATTTGGGCTTGTTTTAACTTCATTTGAACAGAAGCACTATTTCAACATTATTGGTCTCAGAAACCTGTAAACTGACAATCTTGAGCATTGAAGCTCTAACATAAGTTTTTGTGCATATAACTTCTAACACAATTAAAAACTGTCTTACAGCATTGCAAAAAAACATTGTATTTCATAAGACATACGCATCTTTCAGTTTGGAAAGATTTACACTGAACATTGAATGAAGCAGCTTTCTCACATTGAGACAGCAGCTTTTGAGCAGATTTGGGTTTGTTTTAACTTCATTTGAACAGAGGCACTATTTCAACATTATTGGTCTCAGAAACCTGTAGACTGAAAATCTAGAGCATTGAAGATCTAACATAAGTTTTTGTGCATATAACTTCTAACACATTAAAAACTGTCTTACAGCATTGCAAAAAACATTGTATTTCATATGACATAAGCATCTTTCAGTTTGGCAAGTTTTGCACTAAACATTGAATGAAGCAGGTTTCTCACATTGAGACAGCAGCTTTTGAGCAGATTTGGGCTAGTTTTAACTTCATTTGAACAAAAGCACTATTCAACATTATTGGTCTCAGAAACCTGTATACTGACAATCTAGAGCTATGAAGCTCTAACATAAGTATTTGTGCATATAACTTCTAACACATTAAAAACTGTCTTTACAGCATTGCAAAAAAACATTGTATTTCATAAGACATAAGCATCTTTCAGTTTGGCAAGTTTTGCACTAAACATAGAATGAAGCAGCTTTCTCACATTGAGAGAGCAGCTTTTGAGCAGATTTGGGCTTGTTTTAACTTCATTTGAACAGAAGCACTATTTCAACATTATTGGTCTCAGAAAACTGTAAACTGACAATCTAGAGCTATGAAGCTCTAACATAAGTATTTGTGCATATAACTTCTAACACATTAAAAACTGTCTTTACAGCATTGCAAAAAAACATTGTATTTCATAAGACATAAGCATCTTTCAGTTTGGCAAGATTTGCACTGAACATTGAATGAAGCAGCTTTCTCACATTGAGAGAGCAGCTTTTGAGCAGATTTGGGCTAGATTTCACTTCATTTGAACAGAAGCACTATTTCAACATTATTGGTCTCAGAAAACTGTAAACTGACAATCTAGAGCTTTGAAGCTCTAAAATAAGTTTTTGTGCATATAACTTCTAACACATTAAAAACTGTCTTACAGCATTGCAAAATCATTGTATTTCATAAGACATAAGCATCTTTCAGTTTGGCAAGATTTGCACTGAACATTGAATGAAGCAGCTTTCTCACATTGAGAGAGCAGCTTTTGAGCAGATTTGGGCTAGATTTCACTTCATTTGAACAGAAGCACTATTTCAACATTAGTGGTCTCAGAAACCTGAAAACTGACAATCTTGAGGATTGAAGCTCTAACATACGTTTTTGTGCATATCACTTCTAACACATTAAAAACTGTCTTACAGCATTGCAAAATCATTGTATTTCATTACACATAAGCATCTTTCAGTTTGGCAAGTTTTGCACTAAACATTGAATGAAGCAGCTTTCTCACATTGGAGCAGCTTTTGAGCAGATTGGGCTAGTTTTAACTTCATTTGAAAAAAATCACTTATTCATCATTTTAGGTCTCAGAAACCTGAAAACTGACACTCTTGAGCATTGAAGCTCTAAAATAAGTTTTTGTGCATATAACTTCTAACACATTAAAACTGTCTTACAGCATTGCAAACACATTGTATTTCATAACACATAAGCATCTTTCAGTTTGTTAAGATTTGCACTGAACATTGAATGAAGCAGCTTTCTCACATTGAGAGAGCACCTTTGGAGCAGATTTGGGCTTGTTTTAACTTCATTTGAACACAAGCACTATTTCAACATTATTGGTCTCAGAAACCTGTAAACTGACAATCTTGAGCATTGAAGCTCTAACATAGATTTTTGTGCATATAACTTCTAACACATTAAAAGCTGTCTTACAGCATTGCAAAATCATTGTATTTCATGACACATAAGCATCTTTCAGTTTGGCAAGTTTTGCACTAAACATTGAATGAAGCAGCTTTCTCACATTGAGAGAGCAGCTTTTGAGCAGATTTGGGCTAGTTTTAACTTCATTTGAACAAAATCACTATTTCATCATTTTTGGTCTCAGAAACCTGAAAACTGACAATCTTGAGCATTGAAGCTCTAAAATAAGTTTTTGTGCATATAACTTCTAACACATTAAAAACTGTCTTACAGCATTTGCAAACACATTGTATTTCATAACACATAAGCATCTTTCAGTTTGTTAATATTTGCACTGAACATTGAATGAAGCAGCTTTCTCACATTGAGAGAGCACCTTTTGAGCAGATTTGGGCTTGTTTTAACTTCATTTGAACAGAAGCACTATTTCAACATTATTGGTCTCAGAAACCTGTAAACTGACAATCTTGAGCATTGAAGCTCTAACATAAGTTTTGTGCATATCACTTCTAACACATTAAAAACTGTCTTACAGCATTGCAAAATCATTGTATTTCATAAGACATAAGCATCTTTCAGTTTGGAAAGATTTACACTGAACATTGAATGAAGCAGCTTTCTCACATTGAGAGAGCAGCTTTTGAGCAGATTTGGGTTTGTTTTAACTTCATTTGAACAGAGGCACTATTTCAACATTATTGGTCTCAGAAACCTGTAGACTGAAAATCTAGAGCATTGAAGATCTAACATAAGTTTTTGTGCATATAACTTCTAACACATTAAAAACTGTCTTACAGCATTGCAAAAAACATTGTATTTCATATGACATAAGCATCTTTCAGTTTGGCAAGTTTTGCACTAAACATTGAATGAAGCAGGTTTCTCACATTGAGACAGCAGCTTTTGAGCAGATTTGGGCTAGTTTTAACTTCATTTGAACAAAAGCACTATTCAACATTATTGGTCTCAGAAACCTGTATACTGAAATTCTAGAGCATTGAAGCTCTAACATAAGTTTTTGTGCATATCACTTCTAACACATTAAAAACTGTCTTACAGCATTGCAAAATCATTGTATTTCATGACACATAAGCATCTTTCAGTTTGGCAAGTTTTGCACTAAACATTGAATGAAGCAGCTTTCTCACATTGAGAGAGCAGCTTTTGAGCAGATTTGGGCTTGTTTTAACTTCATTTGAACAGAAGCACTATTTCAACATTATTGGTCTCAGAAAACTGTAAACTGACAATCTAGAGCTATGAAGCTCTAAAATAAGTTTTTGTGCATATAACTTCTAACACATTAAAAACTGTCTTACAGCATTGCAAAATCATTGTATTTCATAAGACATAAGCATCTTTCAGTTTGGCAAGATTTGCACTGAACATTGAATGAAGCAGCTTTCTCACATTGAGAGAGCAGCTTTTGAGCAGATTTGGGCTAGATTTCACTTCATTTGAACAGAAGCACTATTTCAACATTAGTGGTCTCAGAAACCTGAAAACTGACAATCTTGAGGATTGAAGCTTTAACATACGTTTTTGTGCATATCACTTCTAACACATTAAAAACTGTCTTACAGCATTGCAAAATCATTGTATTTCATTACACATAAGCATCTTTCAGTTTGGCAAGTTTTGCACTAAACATTGAATGAAGCAGCTTTCTCACATTGAGAGAGCAGCTTTTGAGCAGATTGGGCTAGTTTTAACTTCATTTGAAAAAAATCACTTATTCATCATTTTAGGTCTCAGAAACCTAAAAACTGACACTCTTGAGCATTGAAGCTCTAAAATAAGTTTTTGTGCATATAACTTCTAACACATTAAAACTGTCTTACAGCATTACAAACACATTGTATTTCCTAACACATAAGCATCTTTCAGTTTGTTAAGATTTGCACTGAACATTGAATGAAGCAGCTTTCTCACATTGAGAGAGCAGCTTTATAGCAGATTTGGGCTTGTTTTAACTTCCTTTGTACAGAAGCCTTATTTCAACATTAGTGGTCTCAGAAACCTGAAAACTGACAATCTTGAGGATTGAAGCTCTAACATAAGTTTTTGTGCATATCACTTCTAACACATTAAAAACTGTCTTACAGCATTGCAAAATCATTGTATTTCATGACACATAAGCATCTTTCAGTTTGGCAAGTTTTGCACTAAACATTGAATGAAGCAGCTTTCTCACATTGAGAGAGCAGCTTTTGAGCAGATTTGGGCTAGTTTTAACTTCATTTTAACAAAATCACTATTTCATCATTTTTGGTCTCAGAAACCTGAAAACTGACAATCTTGAGCATTGAAGCTCTAAAATAAGTTTTTGTGCATATAACTTCTAACACATTAAAAACTGTCTTACAGCATTGCAAACACATTGTATTTCATAACACATAAGCATCTTTCAGTTTGTTAATATTTGCACTGAACATTGAATGAAGCAGCTTTCTCACATTGAGAGAGCACCTTTTGAGCAGATTTGGGCTTGTTTTAACTTCATTTGAACAGAAGCACTATTTCAACATTATTGGTCTCAGAAACCTGTAAACTGACAATCTTGAGCATTGAAGCTCTAACATAGGTTTTTGTGCATATAACTTCTAACACATTAAAAGCTGTCTTACAGCATTGCAAGCATATTGTATTCCATAACACATAAGCATCTTTCAGTTTGTTAAGATTTACACTGAACATTGAATGAAGCAGCTTTCTCACATTGAGACAGCAGCTTTTGAGCAGATTTGGGTTTGTTTTAACTTCATTTGAACAGAGGCACTATTTCAACATTATTGGTCTCAGAAACCTGTAGACTGAAAATCTAGAGCATTGAAGATCTAACATAAGTTTTTGTGCATATAACTTCTAACACATTAAAAACTGTCTTACAGCATTGCAAAAAACATTGTATTTCATATGACATAAGCATCTTTCAGTTTGGCAAGTTTTGCACTAAACATTGAATGAAGCAGGTTTCTCACATTGAGACAGCAGCTTTTGAGCAGATTTGGGCTAGTTTTAACTTCATTTGAACAAAATCACTATTTCATCATTTTTGGTCTCAGAAACCTGAAAACTGACAATCTTGAGCATTGAAGCTCTAACATAAGTTTTTGTGCATATAACTTCTAACACATTAAAAACTGTCTTACAGCATTGCAAAAAACATTGTATTTCATATGACATAAGCATCTTTCAGTTTGGCAAGTTTTGCACTAAACATAGAATGAAGCAGGTTTCTCACATTGAGAGAGCAGCTTTTGAGCAGATTTGGGCTTGTTTTAACTTCATTTGAACAGAAGCACTATTTCAACATTATTGGTCTCAGAAAACTGTAAACTGACAATCTAGAGCTATGAAGCTCTAACATAAGTATTTGTGCATATAACTTCTAACACATTAAAAACTGTCTTTACAGCATTGCAAAAAAACATTGTATTTCATAAGACATAAGCATCTTTCAGTTTGGCAAGATTTGCACTGAACATTGAATGAAGCAGCTTTCTCACATTGAGAGAGCAGCTTTTGAGCAGATTTGGGCTAGATTTCACTTCATTTGAACAGAAGCACTATTTCAACATTATTGGTCTCAGAAAACTGTAAACTTACAATCTAGAGCTTTGAAGCTCTAAAATAAGTTTTTGTGCATATAACTTCTAACACATTAAAAACTGTCTTACAGCATTGCAAAATCATTGTATTTCATAAGACATAAGCATCTTTCAGTTTGGCAAGATTTGCACTGAACATTGAATGAAGCAGCTTTCTCACATTGAGAGAGCAGCTTTTGAGCAGATTTGGGCTAGATTTCACTTCATTTGAACAGAAGCACTATTTCAACATTAGTGGTCTCAGAAACCTGAAAACTGACAATCTTGAGGATTGAAGCTCTAACATACGTTTTTGTGCATATCACTTCTAACACATTAAAAACTGTCTTACAGCATTGCAAAATCATTGTATTTCATTACACATAAGCATCTTTCAGTTTGGCAAGTTTTGCACTAAACATTGAATGAAGCAGCTTTCTCACATTGGAGCAGCTTTTGAGCAGATTGGGCTAGTTTTAACTTCATTTGAAAAAAATCACTTATTCATCATTTTAGGTCTCAGAAACCTGAAAACTGACACTCTTGAGCATTGAAGCTCTAAAATAAGTTTTTGTGCATATAACTTCTAACACATTAAAACTGTCTTACAGCATTGCAAACACATTGTATTTCATAACACATAAGCATCTTTCAGTTTGTTAAGATTTGCACTGAACATTGAATGAAGCAGCTTTCTCACATTGAGAGAGCACCTTTGGAGCAGATTTGGGCTTGTTTTAACTTCATTTGAACACAAGCACTATTTCAACATTATTGGTCTCAGAAACCTGTAAACTGACAATCTTGAGCATTGAAGCTCTAACATAGATTTTTGTGCATATAACTTCTAACACATTAAAAGCTGTCTTACAGCATTGCAAAATCATTGTATTTCATGACACATAAGCATCTTTCAGTTTGGCAAGTTTTGCACTAAACATTGAATGAAGCAGCTTTCTCACATTGAGAGAGCAGCTTTTGAGCAGATTTGGGCTAGTTTTAACTTCATTTTAACAAAATCACTATTTCATCATTTTTGGTCTCAGAAACCTGAAAACTGACAATCTTGAGCATTGAAGCTCTAAAATAAGTTTTTGTGCATATAACTTCTAACACATTAAAAACTGTCTTACAGCATTGCAAACACATTGTATTTCATAACACATAAGCATCTTTCAGTTTGTTAATATTTGCACTGAACATTGAATGAAGCAGCTTTCTCACATTGAGAGAGCACCTTTTGAGCAGATTTGGGCTTGTTTTAACTTCATTTGAACAGAAGCACTATTTCAACATTATTGGTCTCAGAAACCTGTAAACTGACAATCTTGAGCATTGAAGCTCTAACATAAGTTTTGTGCATATCACTTCTAACACATTAAAAACTGTCTTACAGCATTGCAAAATCATTGTATTTCATAAGACATAAGCATCTTTCAGTTTGGAAAGATTTACACTGAACATTGAATGAAGCAGCTTTCTCACATTGAGAGAGCAGCTTTTGAGCAGATTTGGGTTTGTTTTAACTTCATTTGAACAGAGGCACTATTTCAACATTATTGGTCTCAGAAACCTGTAGACTGAAAATCTAGAGCATTGAAGATCTAACATAAGTTTTTGTGCATATAACTTCTAACACATTAAAAACTGTCTTACAGCATTGCAAAAAACATTGTATTTCATATGACATAAGCATCTTTCAGTTTGGCAAGTTTTGCACTAAACATTGAATGAAGCAGGTTTCTCACATTGAGACAGCAGCTTTTGAGCAGATTTGGGCTAGTTTTAACTTCATTTGAACAAAAGCACTATTCAACATTATTGGTCTCAGAAACCTGTATACTGAAATTCTAGAGCATTGAAGCTCTAACATAAGTTTTTGTGCATATCACTTCTAACACATTAAAAACTGTCTTACAGCATTGCAAAATCATTGTATTTCATGACACATAAGCATCTTTCAGTTTGGCAAGTTTTGCACTAAACATTGAATGAAGCAGCTTTCTCACATTGAGAGAGCAGCTTTTGAGCAGATTTGGGCTTGTTTTAACTTCATTTGAACAGAAGCACTATTTCAACATTATTGGTCTCAGAAAACTGTAAACTGACAATCTAGAGCTATGAAGCTCTAAAATAAGTTTTTGTGCATATAACTTCTAACACATTAAAAACTGTCTTACAGCATTGCAAAATCATTGTATTTCATAAGACATAAGCATCTTTCAGTTTGGCAAGATTTGCACTGAACATTGAATGAAGCAGCTTTCTCACATTGAGAGAGCAGCTTTTGAGCAGATTTGGGCTAGATTTCACTTCATTTGAACAGAAGCACTATTTCAACATTAGTGGTCTCAGAAACCTGAAAACTGACAATCTTGAGGATTGAAGCTTTAACATACGTTTTTGTGCATATCACTTCTAACACATTAAAAACTGTCTTACAGCATTGCAAAATCATTGTATTTCATTACACATAAGCATCTTTCAGTTTGGCAAGTTTTGCACTAAACATTGAATGAAGCAGCTTTCTCACATTGAGAGAGCAGCTTTTGAGCAGATTGGGCTAGTTTTAACTTCATTTGAAAAAAATCACTTATTCATCATTTTAGGTCTCAGAAACCTAAAAACTGACACTCTTGAGCATTGAAGCTCTAAAATAAGTTTTTGTGCATATAACTTCTAACACATTAAAACTGTCTTACAGCATTACAAACACATTGTATTTCATAACACATAAGCATCTTTCAGTTTGTTAAGATTTGCACTGAACATTGAATGAAGCAGCTTTCTCACATTGAGAGAGCAGCTTTATAGCAGATTTGGGCTTGTTTTAACTTCATTTGAACAGAAGCACTATTTCAACATTATTGGTCTCAGAAACCTGTAAATTGACAATCTAGAGCATTGAAGCTCTAACATAAGTTTTTGTGCATATAACTTCTAACACATTAAAAACTGTCTTACAGCATTGCAAAAACATTGTATTTCATAAGACATAAGCATCTTTCAGTTTGGCAAGATTTGCACTGAACATTGAATGAAGCAGCTTTCTCACATTGAGAGAGCATCTTTTGAGCAGATTTGGGCTAGTTTTAACTTCATTTAAAAAAAATCACTATTTCATCATTTTTGGTCTCAGAAACCTGAAAACTGACAATCTTGAGCATTGAAGCTTTAAAATAAGTTTTTGTGCATATAACTTCTAACACATTAAAAACTGTCTTACAGCATTGCAAACACATTGTATTTCATAACACATAAGCATCTTTCAGTTTGTTAATATTTGCACTGAACATTGAATGAAGCAGCTTTCTCACATTGAGAGAGCAACTTTGGAGCAGATTTGGGCTTGTTTTAACTTCATTTGAACACAAGCACTATTTCAACATTATTGGTCTCAGAAACCTGTAAACTGACAATCTGGAGCATTGAAGCTCTAACATAGGTTTTTGTGCATATAACTTCTAACACATTAAAAGCTGTCTTACAGCATTGCAAACATATTGTATTCCATAACACATAAGCATCTTTCAGTTTGTTAAGATTTGCACTGAACATTGAATGAAGCAGCTTTCTCACATTGAGAGAGCAGCTTTTTAGCAGATTTGGGCTTGTTTTAACTTCATTTGTACAGAAGCACTATTTTAACATTAGTGGTCTCAGAAACCTGAAAACTGACAATCTTGAGCATTGAAGCTCTAACATAGGTTTTTGTGCATATAACTTCTAACACATTAAAAACTGTCTTTACAGCATTGCAAAAAAACATTGTATTTCATAAGACATAAGCATCTTTCAGTTTGGCAAGATTTGCACTGAACATTGAATGAAGCAGCTTTCTCACATTGAGAGAGCAGCTTTTGAGCAGATTTGGGCTAGATTTCACTTCATTTGAACAAAAGCACTATTTCAACATTAGTGGTCTCAGAAACCTGAAAACTGACAATCTTGAGGATTTAAGCTCTAACATAAGTTTTTGTGCATATCACTTCTAACACATTAAAAACTGTCTTACAGCATTGCAAAATCATTGTATTTCATGACACATAAACATCTTTCAGTTTGGCAAGATTTGCACTAAACATTGAATGAAGCAGCTTTCTTACATTGAGAGAGCAGCTTTTGAGCAGATTTGGGCTAGTTTTAACTTCATTTGAACAAAAGCACTATTTCAACATTAGTGGTCTCAGAAACCTGAAAACTGACAATCTTGAGGATTTAAGCTCTAACATAAGTTTTTGTCCATATCACTTCTAACACATTAAAAACTGTCTTACAGCATTGCAAAATCATTGTATTTCATGACACATAAACATCTTTCAGTTTGGCAAGTTTTGCACTAAACATTGAATGAAGCAGCTTTCTTACATTGAGAGAGCAGCTTTTGAGCAGATTTGGGCTAGTTTTAACTTCATTTGAACAAAAGCACTATTTCAACATTATTGGTCTCAGAAACCTGTATACTGAAATTCTAGAGCATTGAAGCTCTAACATAAGTTTTTGTGCATATAACTTCTAACACATTAAAAACGGTCTTACAGCATTGCAAAAACATTGTATTTCATAACACATTAGCATCTTTCAGTTTGTTAAGATTTGCACTGAACACTAAATCAAACAGCTTTCTCACATTGAGAGAGCAGCTTTTGAGCAGATTTGGGCTTGTTTTAACTTCATTTGAACAGAAGCACTATTTCAACATTATTGGTCTCAGTAAACTGTAAACTGACAATCTAGAGCATTGAAGCTCTCATAAGTTTTTGTGCATATAACTTCTAACACATTAAAAACTGGCTTACAGCATTGCAAAAAACATTGTATTTCATAAGACATAAGCATCTTTCAGTTTGGCAAGATTTGCACTGAACATTGAATGAAGCAGCTTTCTCACATTGAGAGAGCATCTTTTGAGCAGATTTGGGCTAGTTTTAACTTCATTTGAAAAAAATCACTATTTCATCATTTTTGGTCTCAGAAACCTAAAAAAACTGACAATCTTGAGCATTGAAGCTCTAAAATAAGTTTTTGTGCATATAACTTCTAACACATTAAAACTGTCTTACAGCATTGCAAACACATTGTATTTCATAACACATAAGCATCTTTCAGTTTGTTAAGATTTGCACTGAACATTGAATGAAGCAGCTTTCTCACATTGAGAGAGCACCTTTGGAGCAGATTTGGGCTTGTTTTAACTTCATTTGAACACAAGCACTATTTCAACATTATTGGTCTCAGAAACCTGTAAACTGACAATCTTGAGCATTGAAGCTCTAACATAGGTTTTTGTGCATATAACTTCTAACACATTAAAAGCTGTCTTACAGCATTGCAAAATCATTGTATTTCATGACACATAAGCATCTTTCAGTTTGGCAAGTTTTGCACTAAACATTGATTGAAGCAGCTTTCTCACATTGAGAGAGCAGCTTTTGAGCAGATTTGGGCTAGTTTTAACTTCATTTGAACAAAATCACTATTTCATCATTTTTGGTCTCAGAAACCTGAAAACTGACAATCTTGAGCATTGAAGCTCTAAAATAAGTTTTTGTGCATATAACTTCTAACACATTAAAAACTGTCTTACAGCATTGCAAACACATTGTATTTCATAACACATAAGCATCTTTCAGTTTGTTAATATTTGCACTGAACATTGAATGAAGCAGCTTTCTCACATTGAGAGAGCACCTTTTGAGCAGATTTGGGCTTGTTTTAACTTCATTTGAACAGAAGCACTATTTCAACATTATTGGTCTCAGAAACCTGTAAACTGACAATCTTGAGCATTGAAGCTCTAACATAAGTTTTTGTGCATATAACTTCTAACACAATTAAAAACTGTCTTACAGCATTGCAAAAAAACATTGTATTTCATAAGACATAAGCATCTTTCAGTTTGGAAAGATTTACACTGAACATTGAATGAAGCAGCTTTCTCACATTGAGAGAGCAGCTTTTGAGCAGATTTGGGTTTGTTTTAACTTCATTTGAACAGAGGCACTATTTCAACATTATTGGTCTCAGAAACCTGTAGACTGAAAATCTAGAGCATTGAAGATCTAACATAAGTTTTTGTGCATATAACTTCTAACACATTAAAAACTGTCTTACAGCATTGCAAAAAACATTGTATTTCATATGACATAAGCATCTTTCAGTTTGGCAAGTTTTTCACTAAACATTGAATGAAGCAGGTTTCTCACATTGAGACAGCAGCTTTTGAGCAGATTTGGGCTAGTTTTAACTTCATTTGAACAAAAGCACTATTCAACATTATTGGTCTCAGAAACCTGTATACTGAAATTCTAGAGCATTGAAGCTCTAACATAAGTTTTTGTGCATATCACTTCTAACACATTAAAAACTGTCTTACAGCATTGCAAAATCATTGTATTTCATGACACATAAGCATCTTTCAGTTTGGCAAGTTTTGCACTAAACATTGAATGAAGCAGCTTTCTCACATTGAGAGAGCAGCTTTTGAGCAGATTTGGGCTTGTTTTAACTTCATTTGAACAGAAGCACTATTTCAACATTATTGGTCTCAGAAAACTGTAAACTGACAATCTAGAGCTATGAAGCTCTAACATAAGTATTTGTGCATATAACTTCTAACACATTAAAAACTGTCTTACAGCATTGCAAAAAAACATTGTATTTCATAAGACATAAGCATCTTTCAGTTTGGCAAGATTTGCACTGAACATTGAATGAAGCAGCTTTCTCACATTGAGAGAACAGCTTTTGAGCAGATTTGGGCTAGATTTCACTTCATTTGAACAGAAGCACTATTTCAACATTATTGGTCTCAGAAAACTGTAAACTGACAATCTAGAGCTATGAAGCTCTAAAATAAGTTTTTGTGCATATAACTTCTAACACATTAAAAACTGTCTTACAGCATTGCAAAATCATTGTATTTCATAAGACATAAGCATCTTTCAGTTTGGCAAGATTTGCACTGAACATTGAATGAAGCAGCTTTCTCACATTGAGAGAGCAGCTTTTGAGCAGATTTGGGCTAGATTTCACTTCATTTGAACAGAAGCACTATTTCAACATTAGTGGTCTCAGAAACCTGAAAACTGACAATCTTGAGGATTGAAGCTCTAACATACGTTTTTTGTGCATATCACTTCTAACACATTAAAAACTGTCTTACAGCATTGCAAAATCATTGTATTTCATTACACATAAGCATCTTTCAGTTTGGCAAGTTTTGCACTAAACATTGAATGAAGCAGCTTTCTCACATTGAGAGAGCAGCTTTTGAGCAGATTGGGCTAGTTTTAACTTCATTTGAAAAAAATCACTTATTCATCATTTTAGGTCTCAGAAACCTGAAAACTGACACTCTTGAGCATTGAAGCTCTAAAATAAGTTTTTGTGCATATAACTTCTAACACATTAAAACTGTCTTACAGCATTGCAAACACATTGTATTTCATGACACATAAGCATCTTTCAGTTTGTTAAGATTTGCACTGAACATTGAATGAAGCAGCTTTCTCACATTGAGAGAGCAGCTTTATAGCAGATTTGGGCTTGTTTTAACTTCATTTGAACAGAAGCACTATTTCAACATTATTGGTCTCAGAAACCTGTAAATTGACAATCTAGAGCATTGAAGCTCTAACATAAGTTTTTGTGCATATAACTTCTAACACATTAAAAACTGTCTTACAGCATTGCAAAAACATTGTATTTCATAAGACATAAGCATCTTTCAGTTTGGCAAGATTTGCACTGAACATTGAATGAAGCAGCTTTCTCACATTGAGAGAGCATCTTTTGAGCAGATTTGGGCTAGTTTTAACTTCATTTGAAAAAAATCACTATTTCATCATTTTTGGTCTCAGAAACCTGAAAACTGACAATCTTGAGCATTGAAGCTTTAAAATAAGTTTTTGTGCATATAACTTCTAACACATTAAAAACGGTCTTACAGCATTGCAAACACATTGTATTTCATAACACATAAGCATCTTTCAGTTTGTTAATATTTGCACTGAACATTGAATGAAGCAGCTTTCTCACATTGAGAGAGCACCTTTGGAGCAGATTTGGGCTTGTTTTAACTTCATTTGAACACAAGCACTATTTCAACATTATTGGTCTCAGAAACCTGTAAACTGACAATCTTGAGCATTGAAGCTCTAACATAGGTTTTTGTGCATATAACTTCTAACACATTAAAAGCTGTCTTACAGCATTGCAAACATATTGTATTCCATAACACATAAGCATCTTTCAGTTTGTTAAGATTTGCACTGAACATTGAATGAAGCAGCTTTCTCACATTGAGAGAGCAGCTTTTTAGCAGATTTGGGCTTGTTTTAACTTCATTTGTACAGAAGCACTATTTCAACATTAGTGGTCTCAGAAACCTGAAAACTGACAATCTTGAGGATTGAAGCTCTAACATAAGTTTTTGTGCATATCACTTCTAACACATTAAAAACTGTCTTACAGCATTGCAAAATCATTGTATTTCATGACACATAAGCATCTTTCAGTGTGGCATGTTTTGCACTAAACATTGAATGAAGCAGCTTTCTCACATTGAGAGAACAGCTTTTGAGCATATTTGGGCTAGTTTTAACTTCATTTGAAAAAAAAATCACTATTTCATCATTTTTGGTCTCAGAAACCTGAAAACTGACAATCTTGAGCATTGAAGCTCTAAAATAAGTTTTTGTGCATATAACTTCTAACACATTAAAACTGTCTTACAGCATTGCAAACACATTGTATTTCATAACACATAAGCATCTTTCCGTTTGTTAAGATTTGCACTGAACATTGAATGAAGCAGCTTTCTCACATTGAGAGAGCAGCTTTTGAGCAGATTTGGGCTAGTTTTAACTTCATTTGAACAAAAGCACTATTTCAACATTATTGGTCTCAGAAACCTGTATACTGAAATTCTAGAGCATTGAAGCTCTAACATAGGTTTTTGTGCATATAACTTCTAACACATTAAAAGCTGTCCTACAGCATTGCAAACATATTGTATTCCATAACACATTAGCATCTTTCAGTTTGTTAAGATTTGCACTGAACATTAAATCAAACAGCTTTCTCACATTGAGAGAGCAGCTTTTGAGCAGATTTGGGCTTGTTTTAACTTCATTTGAACAGAAGCACTATTTCAACATTATTGGTCTCAGAAACCTGTAAATTGACAATCTAGAGCATTGAAGCTCTAACATAAGTTTTTGTGCATATAACTTCTAACACATTAAAAACTGTCTTACAGCATTGCAAAAACATTGTATTTCATAACATATAAGCATCTTTCAGTTTGGCAAGTTTTGCACTGAACATTGAATGAAGCAGCTTTCTCACATTGAGAGAGCAGCTTTTGAGCAGATTTGGGCTAGTTTTAACTTCATTTGAACAAAAGCACTATTTCAACATTATTGGTCTCAGAAACCTGTATACTGAAATTCTTGAGCATTGAAGCTCTAAAATAAGTTTTTGTGCATATAACTTCTAACACATTAAAAACTGTCTTACAGCATTGCAAACACATTGTATTTCATAACACATAAGCATCTTTCAGTTTGTTAATATTTACACTGAACATTGAATGAAGCAGCTTTCTCACATTGAGAGAGCACCTTTGGAGCAGATTTGGGCTTGTTTTAACTTCATTTGAACACAAGCACTATTTCAACATTATTGGTCTCAGAAACCTGTAAACTGACAATCTTGAGCATTGAAGCTCTAACATAGGTTTTTGTGCATATAACTTCTAACACATTAAAAGCTGTCTTACAGCATTGCAAACACATTGTATTTCATAACACATAAGCATCTTTCCGTTTGTTAAGATTTGAACTGAACATTGAATGAAGCAGCTTTCTCACATTGAGAGAGCAGCTTTTGAGCAGATTTGGGCTAGTTTTAACTTCATTTGAACAAAAGCACTATTTCAACATTATTGGTCTCAGAAACCTGTATACTGAAATTCTAGAGCATTGAAGCTCTAACATAGGTTTTTGTGCATATAACTTCTAACACATTAAAAGCTGTCCTACAGCATTGCAAACATATTGTATTCCATAACACATTTGCATCTTTCAGTTTGTTAAGATTTGCACTGAACATTAAATCAAACAGCTTTCTCACATTGAGAGAGCAGCTTTTGAGCAGATTTGGGCTTGTTTTAACTTCATTTGAACAGAAGCACTATTTCAACATTATTGGTCTCAGAAACCTGTAAATTGACAATCTAGAGCATTGAAGCTCTAACATAAGTTTTTGTGTATATAACTTCTAACACATTAAAAACTGTCTTACAGCATTGCAAAAACATTGTATTTCATAACATATAAGCATCTTTCAGTTTGGCAAGTTTTGCACTGAACATTGAATGAAGCAGCTTTCTCACATTGAGAGAGCAGCTTTTGAGCAGATTTGGGCTAGTTTTAACTTCATTTGAACAAAAGCACTATTTCAACATTATTGGTCTCAGAAACCTGTATACTGAAATTCTTGAGCATTGAAGCTCTAAAATAAGTTTTTGTGCATATAACTTCTAACACATTAAAAACTGTCTTACAGCATTGCAAACACATTGTATTTCATTACAAATAAGCATCTTTCAGTTTGGCAAGTTTTGCACTAAACATTGAATGAAGCAGGTTTCTCACATTGAGACAGCAGCTTTTGAGCAGATTTGGGCTAGTTTTAACTTCATTTGAACAAAAGCACTATTCAACATTATTGGTCTCAAAAAACTTGTATACTGAAATTCTAGAGCATTGAAGCTCTAACATAAGTTTTTGTGCATATCACTTCTAACACATTAAAAACTGTCTTACAGCATTGCAAAATCATTGTATTTCATGACACATAAGCATCTTTCAGTTTGGCAAGTTTTGCACTAAACATTGAATGAAGCAGCTTTCTCACATTGAGAGAGCAGCTTTTGAGCAGATTTGGGCTTGTTTTAACTTCATTTGAACAGAAGCACTATTTCAACATTATTGGTCTCAGAAAACTGTAAACTGACAATCTAGAGCTATGAAGCTCTAACATAAGTATTTGTGCATATAACTTCTAACACATTAAAAACTGTCTTGCAGCATTGCAAAAAAACATTGTATTTCATAAGACATAAGCATCTTTCAGTTTGGCAAGATTTGCACTGAACATTGAATGAAGCAGCTTTCTCACATTGAGAGAGCAGCTTTTGAGCAGATTTGGGCTAGATTTCACTTCATTTGAACAGAAGCACTATTTCAACATTATTGGTCTCAGAAAACTGTAAACTGACAATCTAGAGCTATGAAGCTCTAAAATAAGTTTTTGTGCATATAACTTCTAACACATTAAAAACTGTCTTACAGCATTGCAAAATCATTGTATTTCATAAGACATAAGCATCTTTCAGTTTGGCAAGATTTGCACTGAACATTGAATGAAGCAGCTTTCTCACATTGAGAGAGCAGCTTTTGAGCAGATTTGGGCTAGATTTCACTTCATTTGAACAGAAGCACTATTTCAACATTAGTGGTCTCAGAAACCTGAAAACTGACAATCTTGAGGATTGAAGCTCTAACATACGTTTTTGTGCATATCACTTCTAACACATTAAAAACTGTCTTACAGCATTGCAAAATCATTGTATTTCATTACACATAAGCATCTTTCAGTTTGGCAAGTTTTGCACGAAACATTGAATGAAGCAGCTTTCTCACATTGAGAGAGCAGCTTTTGAGCAGATTGGGCTAGTTTTAACTTCATTTGAAAAAAATCACTTATTCATCATTTTAGGTCTCAGAAACCTGAAAACTGACACTCTTGAGCATTGAAGCTCTAAAATAAGTTTTTGTGCATATAACTTCTAACACATTAAAACTGTCTTACAGCATTGCAAACACATTGTATTTCATAACACATAAGCATCTTTCAGTTTGTTAAGATTTGCACTGAACATTGAATGAAGCAGCTTTCTCACATTGAGAGAGCAGCTTTATAGCAGATTTGGGCTTGTTTTAACTTCATTTGAACAGAAGCACTATTTCAACATTATTGGTCTCAGAAACCTGTAAATTGATAATCTAGAGCATTGAAGCTCTAACATAAGTTTTTGTGCATATAACTTCTAACACATTAAAAACTGTCTTACAGCATTGCAAACACATTGTATTTCATAACAAATAAGCATCTTTCAGTTTGTTAATATTTGCACTGAACATTGAATGAAGCAGCTTTCTCAAATTGAGAGAGCACCTTTGGAGCAGATGTGGGCTTGTTTTAACTTCATTTGAACACAAGCACTATTTCAACATTATTGGTCTCAGAAACCTGTAAACTGACAATCTTGAGCATTGAAGCTCTAACATAGGTTTTTGTGCATATAACTTCTAACACATTAAAAGCTGTCTTACAGCATTGCAAACATATTGTATTCCATAACACATAAGCATCTTTCAGTTTGTTAAGATTTGCACTGAACATTGAATGAAGCAGCTTTCTCACATTGAGAGAGCAGCTTTTTAGCAGATTTGGGCTTGTTTTAACTTCATTTGTACAGAAGCACTATTTCAACATTAGTGGTCTCAGAAACCTGAAAACTGACAATCTTGAGGATTGAAGCTCTAACATAAGTTTTTGTGCATATCACTTCTAACACATTAAAAACTGTCTTACAGCATTGCAAAATCATTGTATTTCATGACACATAAGCATCTTTCAGTTTGGCAAGTTTTGCACTAAACATTGAATGAAGCAGCTTTCTCACATTGAGAGAACAGCTTTTGAGCAGATTTGGGCTAGTTTTAACTTCATTTGAAAAAAATCACTATTTCATCATTTTTGGTCTCAGAAACCTGAAAACTGACAATCTTGAGCATTGAAGCTCTAAAATAAGTTTTTGTGCATATAACTTCTAACACATTAAAAACTGTCTTACAGCATTGCAAACACATTGTATTTCATAACACATAAGCATCTTTCAGTTTGTTAATATTTGCACTAAACATTGAATGAAGCAGGTTTCTCACATTGAGAGAGCAGCTTTTGAGCAGATTTGGGCTAGTTTTAACTTCATTTGAACAAAAGCACTATTTCAACATTATTGGTCTCAGAAACCTGTATACTGAAATTCTAGAGCATTGAAGCTCTAACATAAGTTTTTGTGCATATCACTTCTAATACATTAAAAACTGTCTTACAGCATTGCAAAATCATTGTATTTTATAACACATGAGCATCTTTCAGTTTGTTAAGATTTGCACTGAACATTGAATGAAGCAGCTTTCTCACATTGAGAGAGCAGCTTCATAGAAGATATGGGCTTGTTTTAACTTCATTTGAACAGAAGTACTATTTCAACATTATTGGTCTCAGAAACCTGTAAATTGACAATCTAGAGCATTGAAGCTCTAACATAAGTTTTTGTGCATATAACTTCTAACACATTAAAAACTGTCTTACAGCATTGCAAAAAAACATTGTATTTCATAAGACATAAGCATCTTTCAGTTTGGAAAGATTTACACTGAACATTGAATGAAGCAGCTTTCTCACATTGAGAGAGCAGCTTTTGAGCAAATTTGGGCTTGTTTTAACTTCATTTGAACAGAAGCACTATTTCAACATTATTGGTCTCAGAAACCTGTAAACTGAAAATCTTGAGGATTGAAGCTCTAACATAAGTTTTTGTGCATATCACTTCTAACACATTAAAAACTGTCTTACAGCATTGCAAAATCATTGTATTTCATGACACATAAGCATCTTTCAGTTTGGCAAGTTTTGCACTAAACATTGAATGAAGCAGCTTTCTCACATTGAGAGAACAGCTTTTGAGCAGATTTGGGCTAGTTTTCACTTCATTTGAACAAAAGCACTATTTCAACATTAGTGGTCTCAGAAACGTGAAAACTGACAATCTTGAGGATTGAAGCTCTAACATAAGTTTTTGTGCATATCACTTCTAACACATTAAAAACTGTCTTACAGCATTGCAAAATCATTGTATTTCATGACACATAAGCATCTTTCAGTTTGGCAAGTTTTGCACTAAACATTGAATGAAGCAGCTTTCTCACATTGAGAGAGCAGCTTTTGAGCAGATTGGGCTAGTTTTAACTTCATTTGAAAAAAATCACTTATTCATCATTTTTGGTCTCAGAAACCTGAAAACTGACACTCTTGAGCATTGAAGCTCTAAAATAAGTTTTTGTGCATATAACTTCTAACACATTAAAACTGTCTTACAGCATTGCAAACACATTGTATTTCATAACACATAAGCATCTTTCCGTTTGTTAAGATTTGAACTGAACATTGAATGAAGCAGCTTTCTCACATTGAGAGAGCAGCTTTTGAGCAGATTTGGGCTAGTTTTAACTTCATTTGAACAAAAGCACTATTTCAACATTATTGGTCTCAGAAACCTGTATACTGAAATTCTAGAGCATTGAAGCTCTAACATAGGTTTTTGTGCATATAACTTCTAACACATTAAAAGCTGTCCTACAGCATTGCAAACATATTGTATTCCATAACACATTTGCATCTTTCAGTTTGTTAAGATTTGCACTGAACATTAAATCAAACAGCTTTCTCACATTGAGAGAGCAGCTTTTGAGCAGATTTGGGCTTGTTTTAACTTCATTTGAACAGAAGCACTATTTCAACATTATTGGTCTCAGAAACCTGTAAATTGACAATCTAGAGCATTGAAGCTCTAACATAAGTTTTTGTGTATATAACTTCTAACACATTAAAAACTGTCTTACAGCATTGCAAAAACATTGTATTTCATAACATATAAGCATCTTTCAGTTTGGCAAGTTTTGCACTGAACATTGAATGAAGCAGCTTTCTCACATTGAGAGAGCAGCTTTTGAGCAGATTTGGGCTAGTTTTAACTTCATTTGAACAAAAGCACTATTTCAACATTATTGGTCTCAGAAACCTGTATACTGAAATTCTTGAGCATTGAAGCTCTAAAATAAGTTTTTGTGCATATAACTTCTAACACATTAAAAACTGTCTTACAGCATTGCAAACACATTGTATTTCATTACAAATAAGCATCTTTCAGTTTGGCAAGTTTTGCACTAAACATTGAATGAAGCAGGTTTCTCACATTGAGACAGCAGCTTTTGAGCAGATTTGGGCTAGTTTTAACTTCATTTGAACAAAAGCACTATTCAACATTATTGGTCTCAGAAACCTGTATACTGAAATTCTAGAGCATTGAAGCTCTAACATAAGTTTTTGTGCATATCACTTCTAACACATTAAAAACTGTCTTACAGCATTGCAAAATCATTGTATTTCATGACACATAAGCATCTTTCAGTTTGGCAAGTTTTGCACTAAACATTGAATGAAGCAGCTTTCTCACATTGAGAGAGCAGCTTTTGAGCAGATTTGGGCTTGTTTTAACTTCATTTGAACAGAAGCACTATTTCAACATTATTGGTCTCAGAAAACTGTAAACTGACAATCTAGAGCTATGAAGCTCTAACATAAGTATTTGTGCATATAACTTCTAACACATTAAAAACTGTCTTACAGCATTGCAAAAAAACATTGTATTTCATAAGACATAAGCATCTTTCAGTTTGGCAAGATTTGCACTGAACATTGAATGAAGCAGCTTTCTCACATTGAGAGAGCAGCTTTTGAGCAGATTTGGGCTAGATTTCACTTCATTTGAACAGAAGCACTATTTCAACATTATTGGTCTCAGAAAACTGTAAACTGACAATCTAGAGCTATGAAGCTCTAAAATAAGTTTTTGTGCATATAACTTCTAACACATTAAAAACTGTCTTACAGCATTGCAAAATCATTGTATTTCATAAGACATAAGCATCTTTCAGTTTGGCAAGATTTGCACTGAACATTGAATGAAGCAGCTTTCTCACATTGAGAGAGCAGCTTTTGAGCAGATTTGGGCTAGATTTCACTTCATTTGAACAGAAGCACTATTTCAACATTAGTGGTCTCAGAAACCTGAAAACTGACAATCTTGAGGATTGAAGCTCTAACATACGTTTTTGTGCATATCACTTCTAACACATTAAAAACTGTCTTACAGCATTGCAAAATCATTGTATTTCATTACACATAAGCATCTTTCAGTTTGGCAAGTTTTGCACTAAACATTGAATGAAGCAGCTTTCTCACATTGAGAGAGCAGCTTTTGAGCAGATTGGGCTAGTTTTAACTTCATTTGAAAAAAATCACTTATTCATCATTTTAGGTCTCAGAAACCTGAAAACTGACACTCTTGAGCATTGAAGCTCTAAAATAAGTTTTTGTGCATATAACTTCTAACACATTAAAACTGTCTTACAGCATTGCAAACACATTGTATTTCATAACACATAAGCATCTTTCAGTTTGTTAAGATTTGCACTGAACATTGAATGAAGCAGCTTTCTCACATTGAGAGAGCAGCTTTATAGCAGATTTGGGCTTGTTTTAACTTCATTTGAACAGAAGCACTATTTCAACATTATTGGTCTCAGAAACCTGTAAATTGATAATCTAGAGCATTGAAGCTCTAACATAAGTTTTTGTGCATATAACTTCTAACACATTAAAAACTGTCTTACAGCATTGCAAACACATTGTATTTCATAACAAATAAGCATCTTTCAGTTTGTTAATATTTGCACTGAACATTGAATGAAGCAGCTTTCTCACATTGAGAGAGCACCTTTGGAGCAGATGTGGGCTTGTTTTAACTTCATTTGAACACAAGCACTATTTCAACATTATTGGTCTCAGAAACCTGTAAACTGACAATCTTGAGCATTGAAGCTCTAACATAGGTTTTTGTGCATATAACTTCTAACACATTAAAAGCTGTCTTACAGCATTGCAAACATATTGTATTCCATAACACATAAGCATCTTTCAGTTTGTTAAGATTTGCACTGAACATTGAATGAAGCAGCTTTCTCACATTGAGAGAGCAGCTTTTTAGCAGATTTGGGCTTGTTTTAACTTCATTTGTACAGAAGCACTATTTCAACATTAGTGGTCTCAGAAACCTGAAAACTGACAATCTTGAGGATTGAAGCTCTAACATAAGTTTTTGTGCATATCACTTCTAACACATTAAAAACTGTCTTACAGCATTGCAAAATCATTGTATTTCATGACACATAAGCATCTTTCAGTTTGGCAAGTTTTGCACTAAACATTGAATGAAGCAGCTTTCTCACATTGAGAGAACAGCTTTTGAGCAGATTTGGGCTAGTTTTAACTTCATTTGAAAAAAATCACTATTTCATCATTTTTGGTCTCAGAAACCTGAAAACTGACAATCTTGAGCATTGAAGCTCTAAAATAAGTTTTTGTGCATATAACTTCTAACACATTAAAAACTGTCTTACAGCATTGCAAACACATTGTATTTCATAACACATAAGCATCTTTCAGTTTGTTAATATTTGCACTAAACATTGAATGAAGCAGGTTTCTCACATTGAGAGAGCAGCTTTTGAGCAGATTTGGGCTAGTTTTAACTTCATTTGAACAAAAGCACTATTTCAACATTATTGGTCTCAGAAACCTGTATACTGAAATTCTAGAGCATTGAAGCTCTAACATAAGTTTTTGTGCATATCACTTCTAATACATTAAAAACTGTCTTACAGCATTGCAAAATCATTGTATTTTATAACACATGAGCATCTTTCAGTTTGTTAAGATTTGCACTGAACATTGAATGAAGCAGCTTTCTCACATTGAGAGAGCAGCTTCATAGAAGATATGGGCTTGTTTTAACTTCATTTGAACAGAAGTACTATTTCAACATTATTGGTCTCAGAAACCTGTAAATTGACAATCTAGAGCATTGAAGCTCTAACATAAGTTTTTGTGCATATAACTTCTAACACATTAAAAACTGTCTTACAGCATTGCAAAAAAACATTGTATTTCATAAGACATAAGCATCTTTCAGTTTGGAAAGATTTACACTGAACATTGAATGAAGCAGCTTTCTCACATTGAGAGAGCAGCTTTTGAGCAAATTTGGGCTTGTTTTAACTTCATTTGAACAGAAGCACTATTTCAACATTATTGGTCTCAGAAACCTGTAAACTGAAAATCTTGAGGATTGAAGCTCTAACATAAGTTTTTGTGCATATCACTTCTAACACATTAAAAACTGTCTTACAGCATTGCAAAATCATTGTATTTCATGACACATAAGCATCTTTCAGTTTGGCAAGTTTTGCACTAAACATTGAATGAAGCAGCTTTCTCACATTGAGAGAACAGCTTTTGAGCAGATTTGGGCTAGTTTTCACTTCATTTGAACAAAAGCACTATTTCAACATTAGTGGTCTCAGAAACGTGAAAACTGACAATCTTGAGGATTGAAGCTCTAACATAAGTTTTTGTGCATATCACTTCTAACACATTAAAAACTGTCTTACAGCATTGCAAAATCATTGTATTTCATGACACATAAGCATCTTTCAGTTTGGCAAGTTTTGCACTAAACATTGAATGAAGCAGCTTTCTCACATTGAGAGAGCAGCTTTTGAGCAGATTGGGCTAGTTTTAACTTCATTTGAAAAAAATCACTTATTCATCATTTTTGGTCTCAGAAACCTGAAAACTGACACTCTTGAGCATTGAAGCTCTAAAATAAGTTTTTGTGCATATAACTTCTAACACATTAAAACTGTCTTACAGCATTGCAAACACATTGTATTTCATAACACATAAGCATCTTTCAGTTTGGCAAGTTTTGCACTGAACATTGAATGAAGCAGCTTTCTCACATTGAGAGAGCAGCTTTTGAGCAGATTTGGGCTAGTTTTAACTTCATTTGAACAAAAGCACTATTTCAACATTATTGGTCTCAGAAACCTGTATAACTGAAATTCTAGAGCATTTAAGCTCTAACATAAGTTTTTGTGCATATAACTTCTAACACATTAAAACTGTCTTACAGCATTGCAAACACATTGTATTTCATAACACATAAGCATCTTTCAGTTTGTTAATATTTGCACTGCACATTGAATGAAGCAGCTTTCTCACATTGAGAGAGCAGCTTTGGAGCAGATTTGGGCTTGTTTTAACTTCATTTGAACAGAAGCACTATTTCAACATTATTGGTCTCAGAAACCTGTAAACTGACAATCTTGAGCATTGAAGCTCTAACATAGGTTTTTGTGCATATAACTTCTAACACATTAAAAACTGTCTTACAGCATTGCAAACACATTGTATTTCATAACACATAATTATCTTTTAGTTTGTTAAGATTTGCACTGAACATTGAATGAAGCAGCTTTCTCACATTGAGAGAGCAGCTTTTGAGCAGATTTGGGCTTGTTTTCACTTCATTTGAACAGAAGCACTATTTCAACATTAGTGGTCTCAGAAACCTGAAAATTGACAATCTTGAGGATTGAAGCTCTAACATAAGTTTTTGTGCATGTCACTTCTAACACATTAAAAACTGTCTTACAGCATTGCAAAATCATTGTATTTCATGACACATAAGCATCTTTCAGTTTGGCAAGTTTTGCACTAAACATTGAATGAAGCAGCTTTCTCACATTGAGAGAGCAGCTTTTGAGCAGATTGGGCTAGTTTTAACTTCATTTGAAAAAAATCACTTAATCATAATTTTTGATCTCAGAAACCTGAAAACTGACACTCTTGAGCATTGAAGCTCTAAAATAAGTTTTTGTGCATATAACTTCTAACACATTAAAACTGTCTTACAGCATTGCAAACACATTGTATTTCATAACACATAAGCATCTTTCAGTTTAAGATTTGCACTGAACATTGAATGAAGCAGCTTTCTCACATTGAGAGAGCAGCTTCATAGCAGATTTGGGCTTGTTTTAACTTCATTTGAACAGAAGCACTATTTCAACATTATTGGTCTCAGAAACCTGTAAACTGACAATCTAGAGCATTGAAGCTCTAACATAAGTTTTTGTGCATATAACTTCTAACACATTAAAAACTGTCTTACAGCATTGCAAAAAACATTGTATTTCATAAGACATAAGCATCTTTCAGTTTGGAAAGATTTACACTGAACATTGAATGAAGCAGCTTTCTCACATTGAGAGAGCAGCTTTTGAGCAGATTTGGGCTTGTTTTAACTTCATTTGAACAGAAGCACTATTTCAACATTATTGGTCCCAGAAACCTGTATACTGAAATTCTAGAGCATTGAAGCTCTAACATAAGTTTTTGTGCATATCACTTCTAACACATTAAAAACTGTCTTACAGCATTGCAAAATAATTGTATTTCATGACACATAAGCATCTTTCAGTTTGGCAAGTTTTGCACTAAACATTGAATGAAGCAGCTTTCTCACATTGAGAGAGCAGCTTTTGAGCAGATTTGGGCTTGTTTTAACTTCATTTGAACAGAAGCACTATTTCAACATTATTGGTCTCAGAAATCTGTAAACTGACAATCTAGAGCCATGAAGCTCTAACATAAGTATTTGTGCATATAACTTCTAACACATTAAAAACTGTCTTTCAGCATTGCAAAAAAACATTGTATTTCATAAGACATAAGCATCTTTCAGTTTGGCAAGATTTGCACTGAACATTGAATGAAGCAGCCTTCTCACATTGAGAGAGCAGCTTTTGACCAGATTTGGGCTTGTTTTAACTTCATTTGAACAGAAGCACTATTTCAACATTATTGGTCTCAGAAACCTGTAAATTGACAATCTAGAGCATTGAAGCTCTAACATAAGTTTTTGTGCATGTCACTTCTAACACATTAAAAACTGTCTTACAGCATTGCAAAATCATTGTATTTCATGACACATAAGCATCTTTCAGTTTGGCAAGTTTTGCACTAAACATTGAATGAAGCAGCTTTCTCACATTGAGAGAGCAGCTTTTGAGCAGATTGGGCTAGTTTTAACTTCATTTGAAAAAAATCACTTATTCATCATTTTTGGTCTCAGAAACCTGAAAACTGACACTCTTGAGCATTGAAGCTCTAAAATAAGTTTTTGTGCATATAACTTCTAACACATTAAAATTGTCTTACAGCATTGCAAACACATTGTATTTCATAACACATAAGCATCTTTCAGTTTAAGATTTGCACTGAACATTGAATGAAGCAGCTTTCTCACATTGAGAGAGCAGCTTCATAGCAGATTTGGGCTTGTTTTAACTTCATTTGAACAGAAGCACTATTTCAACATTATTGGTCTCAGAAACCTGTAAATTGACAATCTAGAGCATTGAAGCTCTAACATAAGTTTTTGTGCATATAACTTCTAACACATTAAAAACTGTCTTACAGCATTGCAAAAAACATAGTATTTCATAAGACATAAGCATCTTTCAGTTTGGAAAGATTTACACTGAACATTGAATGAAGCAGCTTTCTCACATTGAGAGAGCAGCTTTTGAGCAGATTTGGGCTTGTTTTAACTTCATTTGAACAGAAGCACTATTTCAACATTATTGGTCTCAGAAACCTGTAAACTGAAAATCTAGAGCATTGAAGATCTAACATAAGTTTTTGTGCATATAACTTCTAACACAATAAAAACTGTCTTACAGCATTGCAAAAAACATTGTATTTCATATGACATAAGCATCTTTCAGTTTGGCAAGATTTACACTGAACATTGAATGAAGCAGCTTTCTCACATTGAGAGAGCAGCTTTTTAGCAGATTTGGGCTTGTTTTAACTTCATTTGAACAGAAGCACTATTTCAACATTATTGGTCTCAGAAACCTGTAAACTGAAAATCTAGAGCATTGAAGATCTAACATAAGTTTTTGTGCATATCACTTCTAACACAATAAAAACTGTCTTACAGCATTGCAAAAAACATTGTATTTCATATGACATAAGCATCTTTCAGTTTGGCAAGTTTTACACTAAACATTGAATGAAGCAGGTTTCTCACGGTGAGAGAGCAGCTTTTGAGCAGATTTGGGCTAGTTTTAACTTCATTTAAACAAAAGCACTATTTCAACATTATTGGTCTCAGAAACCTGTATACTGAAATTCTAGAGCATTGAAGCTCTAACATAAGTTTTTGTGCATATCACTTCTAACACATTAAAAACTGTCTTACAGCATTGCAAAATCATTGTATTTCATGACACATAAGCATCTTTCAGTTTGGCAAGTTTTGCACTAAACATTGAATGAAGCAGCTTTCTAACATTAAGAGAGCAGCTTTTGAGCAGATTTGGGCTAGTTTTAACTTCATTTAGAAAAAAATCACTATTTCATCATTTTTGGTCTCAGAAACCTGAAAACTGACAATCTTGAGCATTGAAGCTCTTAAAATAAGTTTTGTGCATATAACTTCTAACACATTAAAACTGTCTTACAGCATTGCAAACACATTGTATTTCATAACAACATAAGCATCTTTCAGTTTGTTAATATTTGCACTGGACATTGAATGAAGCAGCTTTCTCACATTGAGAGAGCAGCTTTTGAGCAGATTTGGGCTTGTTTTAACTTCATTTGAACAGAAAGCACTATTTCAACATTATTGGTCTCAGAAACCTGTAAACTGACAATCTTGAGCATTGAAGCTCTAACATAAGTTTTTGTGCATATAACTTCTAACAAATTAAAAACTGTCTTACAGCATTGCAAAAACATTGTATTTCATAACACATAAGCATCTTTCAGTTTGTTAAGATTTGCACTGAACATTGAATGAAGCAGCTTTCTCACATTGAGAGAGCAGCTTTATAGCAGATTTGGGCTTGTTTTAACTTCATTTGAACAGAAGTACTATTTCAACATTATTGGTCTCAGAAACCTGTAAACTGACAACCTAGAGCATTGAAGCTCTAACATAAGTTTTTGTGCATATAACTTCTAACACATTAAAAACTGTCTTACAGCATTGCAAAAAACATTGTATTTCATAAGACATAAGCATCTTTCAGTTTGGCAAGATTTACACTGAACATTGAATGAAACAGCTTTCTCACATTGAGAGAGCAGCTTTTTAGCAGATTTGGGCTTGTTTTAACTTCATTTGAACAGAAGCACTATTTCAACATTATTGGTCTCAGAAACCTGTAAACTGACAATCTTGAGCATTGAAGCTCTAACATAGGTTTTTGTGCATATAACTTCTAACACATTAAAAGCTGTCTCATAGCATTGCAAACATATTGTATTTCATAAGACATAAGCATCTTTCAGTTTGGCAAGATTTGCACTGAACATTGAATGAAGCAGCTTTCTCACATTGAGAGAGCAGCTTTTTAGCAGATTTGGGCTTGTTTTAACTTCATTTGAACAGAAGTACTATTTCAACATTATTGGTCTCAGAAACCTGTACACTGAAATTCTAGAGCATTGAAGCTCTAACATAAGTTTTTGTGCATATAACTTCTAACACATTAAAAACTGTCTTACAGCATTACAAAAACATTGTATTTCATAACACATAAGCATCTTTCAGTTTGTTAATATTTGCACTGAACATTGAATGAAGCAGCTTTCTCACATTGAGAGAGCAGCTTTTTAGCAGATTTGGGCTTGTTTTAACTTCATTTGAACAGAAGCACTATTTCAACATTATTGGTCTCAGAAACCTGTAAACTGACAATCTTGAGCATTGAAGCTCTAACATAGGTTTTTGTGCATATAACTTCTAACACATTAAAAACTGTCTTACAGCATTGCAAACACATTGTATTTCATAACACATACGCATCTTTCAGTTTGTTAAGATTTGCACTGAACATTGAATGAAGCAGCTTTCTCACATTGAGAGAGCAGCTTTATAGCAGATTTGGGCTTGTTTTAACTTCATTTGAACAGAAGTACTATTTCAACATTATTGGTCTCAGAAACCTGTAAACTGACAACCTAGAGCATTGAAGCTCTAACATAAGTTTTTGTGCATATAACTTCTAACACATTAAAAACTGTCTTACAGCATTGCAAAAAACATAGTATTTCATAAGACAGAAGCATCTTTCAGTTTGAAGAAATTTACACTGAACATTGAATGAAGCAGCTTTCTCACACTGAGAGAGCAGCTTTTGAGCAGATTTGGGCTTGTTTTAACTTCATTTGAACAGAAGCACTATTTCAACATCATTGGTCTCAGAAAACTGTAAACTGACAATCTAGAGCTATGAAGCTCTAACATAAGTATTTGTGCATATAACTTCTAACACATTAAAACTGTCTTACAGCATTGCAAACACATTGTATTTCATAACACATTAGCATCTTTCCGTTTGTTAATATTTGCACTGAACATTGAATGAAGCAGCTTTTTCACATTAAGAGAGCAGCTTTTAAGCAGATTTGGGCTTGTTTTAACTTCATTTGAACAGAAGCACTATTTCAACATTATTGGTCTCAGAAACCTGTAAACTGACAATCTTGAGCATTGAAGCTCTAACATAAGTTTTTGTGCATATCATTCTTACACATTAAAAACTGTCTTACAGCATTGCAAAATCATTGTATTTCATGACACATAAGCATCTTTCAGTTTGGCAAGTTTTGCACTAAACATTGAATGAAGCAGCTTTCTCACATTGAGACAGCAGCTTTTGAGCAGATTTGGGCTAGTTTTAACTTCATTTGAAAAAAATCACTTATTCATCATTTTTGGTCTCAGAAACCTGAAAACTGACACTCTTGAGCATTGAAGCTCTAAAATAAGTTTTTGTGCATTTAAGCTCTAACATAAGTTTTTGTGCATATCACTTCTAACACATTAAAAACTGTCTTACAGCATTGCAAAATCATTGTATTTCATGACACATAAGCATCTTTCAGTTTGGCAAGTTTTGCACTAAACATTAAATGAAGTAGCTTTGTCACATTGAGAGAGCAGCTTTTGAGCAGATTTGGGCTTGTTTTAACTTCATTTGAACAGAAGCACTATTTCAACATTATTGGTCTCAGAAAACTGTAAACTGACAATCTAGAGCTATGAAGTTCTAACATAAGTATTTGTGCATATAACTTCTAACACATTAAAAACTGTCTTTCAGCATTGCAAAAAAACATTGTATTTCATAAGACATAAGCATCTTTCAGTTTGGCAAGATTTGCACTGAACATTGAATGAAGCAGCTTTCTCACATTGAGAAAGCAGCATTTGAGCAGATTTGGGCTAGATTTCACTTCATTTGAACAGAAGCACTATTTCAACATTAGTGGTCTCAGAAACCTGAAAACTGACAATCTTGAGGATTGAAGCTCTAACATAAGTTTTTGTGCATATCACTTCTAAAACATTAAAAACTGTCTTACAGCATTGCAAAATCATTGTATTTCATGACACATAAGCATCTTTCAGTTTGGCAAGATTTGCACTGAACATTGAATGAAGCAGCTTTCTCACATTGAGAGAGCAGCTTTATAGCAGATTTGGGCTAGTTTTAACTTCATTTGAACAGAAGCACTATTTCAACATTATTGGTCTCAGAAACCTGTAAACTGAAAATCTAGAGCATTGAAGATCTAACATAAGTTTTTGTGCATATAACTTCTAACACATTAAAAACTGCCTTCAGCATTGCAAAAAACATTGTGTTTCATATGACATAAGCATCTTTCAGTTTGGCAAGTTTTACACTAAACATTGAATGAAGCAGATTTCTCACATTGAGAAAGCAGCTTTTGAGCAGATTTGGGCTAGTTTTAATTTCATTTGAACAAAAGCACTATTTCAACATTATTGGTCTCAGAAACCTGTATACTGAAATTCTAGAGCATTGAAGCTCTAACATAAGTTTTTGTGCATATAACTTCTAACACATTAAAAACTGTCTCACTGCATTGCAGAAAACATTTTATTTCATAAGACATAAGCATCTTTCAGTTTGGCAAGATTTGCACTGAACATTGAATGAAGCAGCTCTATCTCACAGAGAGAGAAGCTTTTGAGCAGATTTGGGTTAGATTTCACTTCATTTGAAAAGAAACACTATTTCAACATTACTGGTCTCAGAAACCTGTAAACTGACAATCTTGAGCATTGAAGTCCTAACATAAGTTTTTGTGCATATAACTTCTAACACATTAAAAACTGTCTCACTGCATTGCAGAAATCATTTTATTTCATAAGATATAAGCATCTTTCAGTTTGGCAAGATTTGCACTGAACATTGAATGAAGCAGCTCTATCTCACAGAGAGAGAAGCTTTTGAGCAGATTTGGGCTAGATTTCACTTCATTTGAACAGAAGCACTATTTCAACATGACTGGTCTCATAAACCTGTAAACTGACAATCTTTAGCACTAAAGACCTAACATAATTTTTGTGCATATAACTTCTAACACATTAAAAACTGCCTCACTGCATTGCAGAAATCATTTTATTTCATAAGACATAAGCATCTTTCAGTTTGGCAAGATTTGCACTGAACATTGAATGAAGCAGCTCTATCTCACAGAGAGAAAACCTTTTGAGCAGATTTGGGATAGATTTCACTTCATTTGAACAGAAGCACTATTTCAACATTACTGGTCTCAGAAACCTGTAAACTGATAATCTTGCGCACTGAAGACCTAACATAAGTTTTTGTGCATATAACTTCTAACACATTAAAAACTGTCTCACTGCATTGCAGAAATCATTTTGTTTCATAAGACATAAGCATCTTTCAGTTTGGCAAGATTTGCACTGAACATTGAATGAAGCAGCTTTCTCTCATAGAGAGACAAGCTTTTGAGCAGATTTGGGCTAGATTTCACTTCATTTGAACAGAAGCACTATTTCAACATTACTGGCCTCAGAAACCTGTAAACTGACAATCTTGAGCATTGAAGTCCTAACATAAGTTTTTATGCATATAACTTCTAACACACAAAAATATTGTATTCCATAAGGCATAAGCATCTTTCAGTTTGGTAAGATTTGCACTGAATATTGAATGAAGCAGCTCTATCTCACAGAGAGACAACCTTTTGAGCAGATTTGGGATAGATTTCACTTCATTTGAACAGAAGCACTATTTCAACATCACTGGTCTCAGAAACCTGTAAACTGACAATCTTGAGCATTGACGTCCTAACATAAGTTTTTGTGCATATAACTTCTAACACATTAAAAACTGTCTCACTGCATTGCAGAAATCATTTTATTTCATAAGACATAAGCATCTTTCAGCTTGGCAAGATTTGCACTGAACATTGAATGAAGCAGCTCTATCTCACAGAGAGAGAAGCTTTTGAGCAGATTTTTGCTAGATTTCACTTCATTTGAACAGAAGCACTATTTCAACATTACTGGTCTCAGAAACCTGTAAACTGACAATCTTGAGCATTGAAGTCCTAACATAAGTTTTTGTGCATATAACTTCTAACACATTAAAAACTGTCTCACTGCATTGCAGAAATCATTTTATTTCATAAGACATAAGCATCTTTCAGTTTGGCAAGATTAGCACTGAACATTGAATGAAGCAGCTCTATCTCACAGAGAGAGAAGCTTTTGAGCAGATTTGGGCTAGATTTCACTTCATTTGAACAGAAGCACTATTTCAACATTACTGGTCTTAGAAACCTGTAAACTGACAATCTTGAGTATTAAAGTCCTAACATAAGTTTTTGTGCATATAACTTCTAACACATTAAAAAGTGTCTTACAGCATTGCAAAAACATTGTATTTCATAAGGCATAAGCATCTTTCAGTTTGGCAAGATTTGCACTGAATATTGAATGAAGCAGCTTTCTCTCATAGAGAGACAAGCTTTTGAGCAGATTTGGGCTAGATTTCACTTCATTTGAACAGAAGCACTATTTCAACATTACTGGTCTCAGAAACCTGTAAACTGACAATCTTGAGCACTGAAGAACTAACATATGTTTTTGTGCATATAACTTCTAACACATTAAAAACTGCCTCACTGCATTGCAGAAATCATTTTATTTCATAAGACATAAGCATCTTTCAATTTGGAAAGATTTGCACTGAACATTGAATGAAGCAGCTCTATCTCACAGAGAGACAACCTTTTGAGCAGATTTGGGATAGATTTCACTTCATTTGAACAGAAGCACTATTTCAACATCACTGGTCTCAGAAACCTGTAAACTGACAATCTTGAGCATTGAAGTCCTAACATAAGTTTTTGTGCATATAACTTCTAACACATTAAAAACTGTCTCTCTGCATTGCAGAAATCATTTTATTTCATAAGACATAAGCATCTTTCAGTTTGGCAAGATTTGCACTGAATATTGAATGAAGCAGCTTTCTCTCATAGAGAGACAAGCTTTTGAGCAGGTTTGGGCTAGATTTCACTTCATTTGAACAGAAGCACTATTTCAACATTACTGGTCTCAGAAACCTGTAAACTGACAATCTTGAGCACTAAAGACCTAACATTAGTTTTTGTGCATATAACTTCTAACACATTAAAAACTGCCTCACTGCATTGCAGAAATCATTTTATTTTATAAGACATAAGCATCTTTCAGTTTGGCAAGATTTGCCCTGAACATTGAATGAAGCAGCTCTATCTCACAGAGAGACAACCTTTTGAGCAGATTTGGGATAGATTTTACTTCATTTGAACAGAAGCACTATTTCAACATTACTGGTCTCAGAAACCTGTAAACTGACAATCTTGAGCACTGAAGACCTAACATAAGTTTTTGTGCATATAACTTCTAACACATTAAAAACTGTCTCACTGCATTGCAGAAATCATTTTATTTCATAAGACATAAGCATCTTTCAGTTTGGCAAGATTTGCACTGAATATTGAACGAAGCAGCTTTCTCTCATAGAGAGACAAGCTTTTGAGCAGATTTGGGCTAGATTTCACTTCATTTGAACAGAAGCACTATTTCAACATTACTGGTCTCAGAAACCTGTAAACTGACAATCTTGAGCACTAAAGACCTAACATAAGTTTTTGTGCATATAACTTCTAACACATTAAAAACTGCCTCACTGCATTGCAGAAATCATTTTATTTCATAAGACATAAGCATCTTTCAGTTTGGCAAGATTTGCACTGAACATTGAATGAAGCAGCTCTATCTCACAGAGAGACAACCTTTTGAGCAGTTTTTTGGGATAGATTTCACTTCATTTGAACAGAAGCACTATTTCAACATTACTGGTCTCAGAAACCTGTAAACTGACAATCTTGAGCACTGAAGACCTAACATAAGTTTTTGTGCATATAACTTCTAACACATTAAAAACTGTCTCACTGCATTGCAGAAATCATTTTATTTCATAAGACATAAGCATCTTTCAGTTTGGCAAGTTTTGCACTAAACATTGAATGTAGCAGCTTTCTCTCATTGAGAGAGAAGGTTTTAAGCAGATTTGGGCTAATTTGCAGTTAATTTGAACAGAAGCACTATTTGAACATTAGTGGTCCCAGAAACCTGTAAACTGACAATCTTGAGCATTGAAGCTCACACATAAGTTTTTGTGCCTTTAACTTCTAACACATAAAAACTGTTTTACTGCATTGTAAAAAACATTATATTTGATAAGATATAAGCATCTTTCAGTTTGGCAAGTTTTGCACTTAAACATTGAATGAAGCAGCTTTCTCTCATTGAGAGAGAAGGTTTTAAGCAGATTTTGGCTTATTTGCAGTTCATTTGAACAGAAGCACTATTTGAACATTAGAGGTCTCAGAAACCTGTAAACTGACAATCTTGAGCATTGAAGCTCTAATATAAGTATAAGCGCATATAACTTCAAACACATTTAAATCTGTCTCACTGCATTGCAAAAAGCATTTTATTTCATTAGACAATCATCTTTCAGTTTGTCAAGTTTTGCACTAAACATTGAATGAAGCGGCTTTGAGAGAGAAGGTTTTAAGCAGATTTGGGCTAGTTTGCAGTTCATTTGAAGAGAAGCACTATTTGAACATTAGTGGTCCCAGAAACCTGTAAACTGACAATCTTAAGCATTAAAGCTCAAACATAAGTTTTTGTGCATTTAACTTCTAACACATTAAAAACTGTCTCACTGCATTGCAAAAAGCATTTTATTTCATAAGACATAAGCATCTTTCAGTTTGGCAAGATTTGCACTAAACATTGAATGAAGCAGCTCTATCTCACAGAGAGACAACCTTTTGAGCAGATTTGGGATAGATTTCACTTCATTTGAACAGAAGCACTATTTCAACATTACTGGTCTCAGAAACCTGTAAACTGACAATCTTGAGCACTAAAGACCTAACATAAGTTTTTGTGCATATAACTTCTAACACATTAAAAACTGCCTCACTGCATTGCAGAAATCATTTTATTTCATAAGACATAAGCATCTTTCAGTTTGGCAAGATTTGCACTGAACATTGAATGAAGCAGCTTTCTCTCATAGAGAGACAATCTTTTGAGCAGATTTGTGCTCGATTTCACTTCATTTGAACAGAAGCACTATTTCAACATTACTGGTCTCAGAAACCTGTAAACTGACAATCTTGAGCATTGAAGCTCAAACATAAGTTTTTGTGCATTTACCTTCTAACACATTAAAAACTGTCTCACTGCATTGCAAAAAGCATTTTATTTCATTAGACATAATCATTTTTCAGTTTGTCAAGTTTTGCACTAAACATTGAATGAAGCAGCTTTCTATCATTGAGAGAGAAGGGTTTCAGCAGATTTGGGCTAGTTTGCCGTTCATTTGAACAGAAGCACTATTTGAACATTAGAGGTCTCAGAAACCTGTAAACTGACAATCTTGAGCATTGAAGCTCAAACATAAGTTTTTGTGCATTTAACTTCTAACACATTAAAAACTGTCTCACTGCATTGCAAAAAACATTTTTTTTCATTAGACATAAGCATCTTTCAGTTTGGCAAGTTTTGCACTAAACATTGAATGTAGCAGCTTTCTCTCATTGAGAGAGAAGGTTCTAAGCAGATTTAGGCTAGTTTGCCGTTCATTTGAACAGAAGCACTATTTGAACATTAGAGGTCTCAGAAACTTGTAAACTGACAATCTTGAGCATTGAAGCTCTAACATAAGATTTTGTGCATATTACTTCTAACACACTAGAAACTGTCTCACTGCATTGCAAAAAACTTTTTATTTCATTAGACATAAGCATCTTTCAGTTTGGCAAGTTTTGCACTAAACATTGAATGTAGCAGCTTTCTCTCATTGAGAGAGAAGGTTCTAAGCAGATTTGGGATAGTTTGCAGTTCATTTGAACAGAAGCACTATTTGAACAATTAGTGGTCCCAGAAACCTGTAAACTGACAATCTGGAGCATTGAAGCTCAAACATAAGTTTTGTGCATTTAACTTCTAACACATTAAAAACTGTCTCAATGCATTGCAAAAAACATTTTATTTCATTAGACATAAGCATCTTTCAGTTTGTCAAGTTTTGCACTAAACATTGAATGAAACAGCTTTCTCTCATTGAGAGAGAAGGTTTTAAGCAGATTTTGGCTTATTTGCAGTTCATTTGAACGGACGCACTATTTGAACATTAGAGGTCTCAGAAACCTGTAAACTGACAGTCTTGAGCATCGAAGCTCTAATATAAGTATAAGTGCATATAACTTCAAACACATTTAAATCTGTCTCACTGCAATGCAAAATGCATTTTATTTCATTAGACATAATCATCTTTCAGTTTGTCAAATTTTGCACTAAACATTGAATGAAGCAGCTTTCTCTCATTGAGAGAGAAGGTTTTAAGCAGATTTTGGCTTATTTGCAGTTCATTTGAACAGAAGCACTATTTGAACATTAGAGGTCTCAGAAACCTGGAACTGACAATCTTGAGCATTGAAGCTCAAACATAAGTTTTTGTGCATTTAACTTCTAACACATTAAAAACTGTCTCACTGCATTGCAAAAAACATTTTTTTTCATTAGACATAAGCATCTTTCAGTTTGGCAAGTTTTGCACTAAACATTGAATGTAGCAGCTTTCTCTCATTGAGAGAGAAGGTTCTAAGCAGATTTAGGCTAGTTTGCCGTTCATTTGAACAGAAGCACTATTTGAACATTAGAGGTCTCAGAAACTTGTAAACTGACAATCTTGAGCATTGAAGCTCTAACATAAGATTTTGTGCATATTACTTCTAACACATTAGAAACTGTCTCACTACATTGCAAAAAAAGTTTTTATTTCATTAGACATAAGCATCTTTCAGTTTGGCAAGTTTTGCACTAAACAATGAATGTAGCAGCTTTCTCTCATTGAGAGAGAAGGTTCTAAGCAGATTTGGGATAGTGTGCAGTTCATTTGAACAGAAGCACTATTTGAACAATTAGTGGTCTCAGAAACCTGTAAACTGACAATCTGGAGCATTGAAGCTCAAACATAAGTTTTTGTGCATTTAACTTCTAACACATTAAAAACTGTCTCACTGCATTGCAAAAAACATTTTATTTCATTAGACATAAGCATCTTTCAGTTTGGCAAGTTTTGCACTAAACATTGAATGAAGCAGCTTTCTCTCATTGAGAGAGAAGGTTTTAAGCAGATTTTGGCTTATTTGCAGTTCATTTGAACAGACGCACTATTTGAACATTAGAGGTCTCAGAAACCTGTAAACTGACAATCTTGAGCATTGAAGCTCTAATATAAGTATAAGTGCATGTAACTTCAAACACATTTAAATCTGTCTCACTGCATTGCAAAAAACATAGTATTTCATAAGACAGAATCATCTTTCAGTTTGGCGAAATTTACACTGAACATTGAATGAAGCAGCTTTCTCACATTGAGAGAGAAGGTTTTAAGCAGATTTGGGCTAATTTGCAGTTAATTTGAACAGAAGCACTATTTGAACATTACTGGTCTCAGAAACCTGTAAACTGACAATCTTGAGCATTGAAGTCCTAACATAAGTTTTTGTGCATATAACTTCTAACACATTAAAAACTGCCTCACTGCATTGCAGAAATCATTTTATTTCATAAGACATAAGCATCTTTCAGTTTGGCAAGATTTGCACTGAACATTGAATGAAGCAGCTCTATCTCACAGAGAGACAACCTTTTGAGCAGATTTGGGATAGATTTCACTTCATTTGAACAGAAGCACTATTTCAACATTACTGGTCTCAGAAACCTGTAAACTGATAATCTTGCGCACTGAAGACCTAACATAAGTTTTTGTGCATATAACTTCTAACACATTAAAAACTGTCTCACTGCATTGCAGAAATCATTTTGTTTCATAAGACATAAGCATCTTTCAGTTTGGCAAGATTTGCACTGAACATTGAATGAAGCAGCTTTCTCTCATAGAGAGACAAGCTTTTGAGCAGATTTGGGCTAGATTTCACTTCATTTGAACAGAAGCACTATTTCAACATTACTGGCCTCAGAAACCTGTAAACTGACAATCTTGAGCATTGAAGTCCTAACATAAGTTTTTGTGCATATAACTTCTAACACACAAAAATATTGTATTCCATAAGGCATAAGCATCTTTCAGTTTGGTAAGATTTGCACTGAATATTGAATGAAGCAGCTCTATCTCACAGAGAGACAACCTTTTGAGCAGATTTGGGATAGATTTCACTTCATTTGAACAGAAGCACTATTTCAACATCACTGGTCTCAGAAACCTGTAAACTGACAATCTTGAGCATTGACGTCCTAACATAAGTTTTTGTGCATATAACTTCTAACACATTAAAAACTGTCTCACTGCATTGCAAAAACATTGTATTTCATAAGGCATAAGCATCTTTCAGTTTGGCAAGATTTGCACTGAATATTGAATGAAGCAGCTTTCTCTCATAGAGAGACAAGCTTTTGAGCAGATTTGGGCTAGATTTCACTTCATTTGAACAGAAGCACTATTTCAACATTACTGGTCTCAGAAACCTGTAAACTGCCAATCTTGAGCACTGAAGAACTAACATATGTTTTTGTGCATATAACTTCTAACACATTAAAAACTGCCTCACTGCATTGCAGAAATCATTTTATTTCATAAGACATAAGCATCTTTCAGTTTGGAAAGATTTGCACTGAACATTGAATGAAGCAGCTCTATCTCACAGAGAGACAACCTTTTGAGCAGATTTGGGATAGATTTCACTTCATTTGAACAGAAGCACTATTTCAACATCACTGGTCTCAGAAACCTGTAAACTGACAATCTTGAGCATTGAAGTCCTAACATAAGTTTTTGTGCATATAACTTCTAACACATTAAAAACTGTCTCTCTGCATTGCAGAAATCATTTTATTTCATAAGACATAAGCATCTTTCAGTTTGGCAAGTTTTGCACTAAACATTGAATGTAGCAGCTTTCTCTCATTGAGAGAGAAGGTTCTAAGCAGATTTAGGCTAGTTTGCCGTTCATTTGAACAGAAGCACTATTTGAACATTAGAGGTCTCAGAAACTTGTAAACTGACAATCTTGAGCATTGAAGCTCTAACATAAGATTTTGTGCATATTACTTCTAACACACTAAAAACTGTCTCACTGCATTGCAAAAAACTTTTTATTTCATTAGACATAAGCATCTTTCAGTTTGGCAAGTTTTGCACTAAACATTGAATGTAGCAGCTTTCTCTCATTGAGAGAGAAGGTTCTAAGCAGATTTGGGATAGTTTGCAGTTCATTTGAACAGAAGCACTATTTGAACAATTAGTGGTCCCAGAAACCTGTAAACTGACAATCTGGAGCATTGAAGCTCAAACATAAGTTTTTGTGCATTTAACTTCTAACACATTAAAAACTGTCTCAATGCATTGCAAAAAACATTTTATTTCATTAGACATAAGCATCTTTCAGTTTGTCAAGTTTTGCACTAAACATTGAATGAAACAGCTTTCTCTCATTGAGAGAAAAGGTTTTAAGCAGATTTTGGCTTATTTGCAGTTCATTTGAACAGACGCACTATTTGAACATTAGAGGTCTCAGAAACCTGTAAACTGACAGTCTTGAGCATCGAAGCTCTAATATAAGTATAAGTGCATATAACTTCAAACACATTTAAATCTGTCTCACTGCAATGCAAAATGCATTTTATTTCATTAGACATAATCATCTTTCAGTTTGTCAAATTTTGCACTAAACATTGAATGAAGCAGCTTTCTCTCATTGAGAGAGAAGGTTTTAAGCAGATTTTGGCTTATTTGCAGTTCATTTGAACAGAAGCACTATTTGAACATTAGAGGTCTCAGAAACCTGGAAACTGACAATCTTGAGCATTGAAGCTCAAACATAAGTTTTTGTGCATTTAACTTCTAACACATTAAAAACTGTCTCACTGCATTGCAAAAAACATTTTTTTTCATTAGACATAAGCATCTTTCAGTTTGGCAAGTTTTGCACTAAACATTGAATGTAGCAGCTTTCTCTCATTGAGAGAGAAGGTTCTAAGCAGATTTAGGCTAGTTTGCCGTTCATTTGAACAGAAGCACTATTTGAACATTAGAGGTCTCAGAAACTTGTAAACTGACAATCTTGAGCATTGAAGCTCTAACATAAGATTTTGTGCATATTACTTCTAACACATTAGAAACTGTCTCACTACATTGCAAAAAAAGTTTTTATTTCATTAGACATAAGCATCTTTCAGTTTGGCAAGTTTTGCACTAAACAATGAATGTAGCAGCTTTCTCTCATTGAGAGAGAAGGTTCTAAGCAGATTTGGGATAGTGTGCAGTTCATTTGAACAGAAGCACTATTTGAACAATTAGTGGTCTCAGAAACCTGTAAACTGACAATCTGGAGCATTGAAGCTCAAACATAAGTTTTTGTGCATTTAACTTCTAACACATTAAAAACTGTCTCACTGCATTGCAAAAAACATTTTATTTCATTAGACATAAGCATCTTTCAGTTTGGCAAGTTTTGCACTAAACATTGAATGAAGCAGCTTTCTCTCATTGAGAGAGAAGGTTTTAAGCAGATTTTGGCTTATTTGCAGTTCATTTGAACAGACGCACTATTTGAACATTAGAGGTCTCAGAAACCTGTAAACTGACAATCTTGAGCATTGAAGCTCTAATATAAGTATAAGTGCATGTAACTTCAAACACATTTAAATCTGTCTCACTGCATTGCAAAAAACATAGTATTTCATAAGACAGAATCATCTTTCAGTTTGGCGAAATTTACACTGAACATTGAATGAAGCAGCTTTCTCACATTGAGAGAGAAGGTTTTAAGCAGATTTGGGCTAATTTGCAGTTAATTTGAACAGAAGCACTATTTGAACATTACTGGTCTCAGAAACCTGTAAACTGACAATCTTGAGCATTGAAGTCCTAACATAAGTTTTTGTGCATATAACTTCTAACACATTAAAAACTGCCTCACTGCATTGCAGAAATCATTTTATTTCATAAGACATAAGCATCTTTCAGTTTGGCAAGATTTGCACTGAACATTGAATGAAGCAGCTCTATCTCACAGAGAGACAACCTTTTGAGCAGATTTGGGATAGATTTCACTTCATTTGAACAGAAGCACTATTTCAACATTACTGGTCTCAGAAACCTGTAAACTGATAATCTTGCGCACTGAAGACCTAACATAAGTTTTTGTGCATATAACTTCTAACACATTAAAAACTGTCTCACTGCATTGCAGAAATCATTTTGTTTCATAAGACATAAGCATCTTTCGGTTTGGCAAGATTTGCACTGAACATTGAATGAAGCAGCTTTCTCTCATAGAGAGACAAGCTTTTGAGCAGATTTGGGCTAGATTTCACTTCATTTGAACAGAAGCACTATTTCAACATTACTGGCCTCAGAAACCTGTAAACTGACAATCTTGAGCATTGAAGTCCTAACATAAGTTTTTGTGCATATAACTTCTAACACACAAAAATATTGTATTCCATAAGGCATAAGCATCTTTCAGTTTGGTAAGATTTGCACTGAATATTGAATGAAGCAGCTCTATCTCACAGAGAGACAACCTTTTGAGCAGATTTGGGATAGATTTCACTTCATTTGAACAGAAGCACTATTTCAACATCACTGGTCTCAGAAACCTGTAAACTGACAATCTTGAGCATTGACGTCCTAACATAAGTTTTTGTGCATATAACTTCTAACACATTAAAAACTGTCTCACTGCATTGCAGAAATCATTTTATTTCATAAGACATAAGCATCTTTCAGCTTGGCAAGATTTGCACTGAACATTGAATGAAGCAGCTCTATCTCACAGAGAGAGAAGCTTTTGAGCAGATTTTTGCTAGATTTCACTTCATTTGAACAGAAGCACTATTTCAACATTACTGGTCTCAGAAACCTGTAAACTGACAATCTTGAGCATTGAAGTCCTAACATAAGTTTTTGTGCATATAACTTCTAACACATTAAAAACTGTCTCACTGCATTGCAGAAATCATTTTATTTCATAAGACATAAGCATCTTTCAGTTTGGCAAGATTTGCACTGACCATTGAATGAAGCAGCTCTATCTCACAGAGAGAGAAGCTTTTGAGCAGATTTGGGCTAGATTTCACTTCATTTGAACAGAAGCACTATTTCAACATTACTGGTCTTAGAAACCTGTAAACTGACAATCTTGAGTATTAAAGTCCTAACATAAGTTTTTGTGCATATAACTTCTAACACATTAAAAAGTGTCTTACAGCATTGCAAAAACATAGTATTTCATAAGGCATAAGCATCTTTCAGTTTGGCAAGATTTGCACTGAACATTGAATGAAGCAGCTCTATCTCACAGAGAGACAACCTTTTGAGCAGATTTGGGATAGATTTCACTTCATTTGAACAGAAGCACTATTTCAACATTACTGGTCTCAGAAACCTGTAAACTGATAATCTTGCGCACTGAAGACCTAACATAAGTTTTTGTGCATATAACTTCTAACACATTAAAAACTGTCTCACTGCATTGCAGAAATCATTTTGTTTCATAAGACATAAGCATCTTTCGGTTTGGCAAGATTTGCACTGAACATTGAATGAAGCAGCTTTCTCTCATAGAGAGACAAGCTTTTGAGCAGATTTGGGCTAGATTTCACTTCATTTGAACAGAAGCACTATTTCAACATTACTGGCCTCAGAAACCTGTAAACTGACAATCTTGAGCATTGAAGTCCTAACATAAGTTTTTGTGCATATAACTTCTAACACACAAAAATATTGTATTCCATAAGGCATAAGCATCTTTCAGTTTGGTAAGATTTGCACTGAATATTGAATGAAGCAGCTCTATCTCACAGAGAGACAACCTTTTGAGCAGATTTGGGATAGATTTCACTTCATTTGAACAGAAGCACTATTTCAACATCACTGGTCTCAGAAACCTGTAAACTGACAATCTTGAGCATTGACGTCCTAACATAAGTTTTTGTGCATATAACTTCTAACACATTAAAAACTGTCTCACTGCATTGCAGAAATCATTTTATTTCATAAGACATAAGCATCTTTCAGCTTGGCAAGATTTGCACTGAACATTGAATGAAGCAGCTCTATCTCACAGAGAGAGAAGCTTTTGAGCAGATTTTTGCTAGATTTCACTTCATTTGAACAGAAGCACTATTTCAACATTACTGGTCTCAGAAACCTGTAAACTGACAATCTTGAGCATTGAAGTCCTAACATAAGTTTTTGTGCATATAACTTCTAACACATTAAAAACTGTCTCACTGCATTGCAGAAATCATTTTATTTCATAAGACATAAGCATCTTTCAGTTTGGCAAGATTTGCACTGACCATTGAATGAAGCAGCTCTATCTCACAGAGAGAGAAGCTTTTGAGCAGATTTGGGCTAGATTTCACTTCATTTGAACAGAAGCACTATTTCAACATTACTGGTCTTAGAAACCTGTAAACTGACAATCTTGAGTATTAAAGTCCTAACATAAGTTTTTGTGCATATAACTTCTAACACATTAAAAAGTGTCTTACAGCATTGCAAAAACATAGTATTTCATAAGGCATAAGCATCTTTCAGTTTGGCAAGATTTGCACTGAATATTGAATGAAGCAGCTTTCTCTCATAGAGAGACAAGCTTTTGAGCAGATTTGGGCTAGATTTCACTTCATTTGAACAGAAGCACTATTTCAACATTACTGGTCTCAGAAACCTGTAAACTGACAATCTTGAGCACTGAAGAACTAACATATGTTTTTGTGCATATAACTTCTAACACATTAAAAACTGCCTCACTGCATTGCAGAAATCATTTTATTTCATAAGACATAAGCATCTTTCAGTTTGGAAAGATTTGCACTGAACATTGAATGAAGCAGCTCTATCTCACAGAGAGACAACCTTTTGAGCAGATTTGGGATAGATTTCACTTCATTTGAACAGAAGCACTATTTCAACATCACTGGTCTCAGAAACCTGTAAACTGACAATCTTGAGCATTGAAGTCCTAACATAAGTTTTTGTGCATATAACTTCTAACACATTAAAAACTGTCTCTCTGCATTGCAGAAATCATTTTATTTCATAAGACATAAGCATCTTTCAGTTTGGCAAGATTTGCACTGAATATTGAATGAAGCAGCTTTCTCTCATAGAGAGACAAGCTTTTGAGCAGGTTTGGGCTAGATTTCACTTCATTTGAACAGAAGCACTATTTCAACATTACTGGTCTCAGAAACCTGTAAACTGACAATCTTGAGCACTAAAGACCTAACATTAGTTTTTGTGCATATAACTTCTAACACATTAAAAACTGCCTCACTGCATTGCAGAAATCATTTTATTTTATAAGACATAAGCATCTTTCAGTTTGGCAAGATTTGCACTGAACATTGAATGAAGCAGCTCTATCTCACAGAGAGACAACCTTTTGAGCAGATTTGGGATAGATTTTACTTCATTTGAACAGAAGCACTATTTCAACATTACTGGTCTCAGAAACCTGTAAACTGACAATCTTGAGCAATGAAGACCTAACATAAGTTTTTGTGCATATAACTTCTAACACATTAAAAACTGTCTCACTGCATTGCAGAAATCATTTTGTTTCATAAGACATAAGCATCTTTCAGTTTGGCAAGATTTGCACTGAACATTGAATGAAGCAGCTTTCTCTCATAGAGAGACAAGCTTTTGAGCAGATTTGGGCTAGATTTCACTTCATTTGAACAGAAGCACTATTTCAACATTACTGGCCTCAGAAACCTGTAAACTGACAATCTTGAGCATTGAAGTCCTAACATAAGTTTTTGTGCATATAACTTCTAACACACAAAAATATTGTATTCCATAAGGCATAAGCATCTTTCAGTTTGGTAAGATTTGCACTGAATATTGAATGAAGCAGCTCTATCTCACAGAGAGACAACCTTTTGAGCAGATTTGGGATAGATTTCACTTCATTTGAACAGAAGCACTATTTCAACATCACTGGTCTCAGAAACCTGTAAACTGACAATCTTGAGCATTGACGTCCTAACATAAGTTTTTGTGCATATAACTTCTAACACATTAAAAACTGTCTCACTGCATTGCAGAAATCATTTTATTTCATAAGACATAAGCATCTTTCAGCTTGGCAAGATTTGCACTGAACATTGAATGAAGCAGCTCTATCTCACAGAGAGAGAAGCTTTTGAGCAGATTTGGGCTAGATTTCACTTCATTTGAACAGAAGCACTATTTCAACATTACTGGTCTTAGAAACCTGTAAACTGACAATCTTGAGTATTAAAGTCCTAACATAAGTTTTTGTGCATATAACTTCTAACACATTAAAAAGTGTCTTATAGCATTGCAAAAACATTGTATTTCATAAGGCATAAGCATCTTTCAGTTTGGCAAGATTTGCACTGAATATTGAATGAAGCAGCTTTCTCTCATAGAGAGACAAGCTTTTGAGCAGATTTGGGCTAGATTTCACTTCATTTGAACAGAAGCACTATTTCAACATTACTGGTCTCAGAAACCTGTAAACTGACAATCTTGAGCACTGAAGAACTAACATATGTTTTTGTGCATATAACTTCTAACACATTAAAAACTGCCTCACTGCATTGCAGAAATCATTTTATTTCATAAGACATAAGCATCTTTCAGTTTGGAAAGATTTGCACTGAACATTGAATGAAGCAGCTCTATCTCACAGAGAGACAACCTTTTGAGCAGATTTGGGATAGATTTCACTTCATTTGAACAGAAGCACTATTTCAACATCACTGGTCTCAGAAACCTGTAAACTGACAATCTTGAGCATTGAAGTCCTAACATAAGTTTTTGTGCATATAACTTCTAACACATTAAAAACTGTCTCTCTGCATTGCAGAAATCATTTTATTTCATAAGACATAAGCATCTTTCAGTTTGGCAAGTTTTGCACTAAACATTGAATGTAGCAGCTTTCTCTCATTGAGAGAGAAGGTTCTAAGCAGATTTAGGCTAGTTTGCCGTTCATTTGAACAGAAGCACTATTTGAACATTAGAGGTCTCAGAAACTTGTAAACTGACAATCTTGAGCATTGAAGCTCTAACATAAGATTTTGTGCATATTACTTCTAACACACTAAAAACTGTCTCACTGCATTGCAAAAAACTTTTTATTTCATTAGACATAAGCATCTTTCAGTTTGGCAAGTTTTGCACTAAACATTGAATGTAGCAGCTTTCTCTCATTGAGAGAGAAGGTTCTAAGCAGATTTGGGATAGTTTGCAGTTCATTTGAACAGAAGCACTATTTGAACAATTAGTGGTCCCAGAAACCTGTAAACTGACAATCTGGAGCATTGAAGCTCAAACATAAGTTTTTGTGCATTTAACTTCTAACACATTAAAAACTGTCTCAATGCATTGCAAAAAACATTTTATTTCATTAGACATAAGCATCTTTCAGTTTGTCAAGTTTTGCACTAAACATTGAATGAAACAGCTTTCTCTCATTGAGAGAAAAGGTTTTAAGCAGATTTTGGCTTATTTGCAGTTCATTTGAACAGACGCACTATTTGAACATTAGAGGTCTCAGAAACCTGTAAACTGACAGTCTTGAGCATCGAAGCTCTAATATAAGTATAAGTGCATATAACTTCAAACACATTTAAATCTGTCTCACTGCAATGCAAAATGCATTTTATTTCATTAGACATAATCATCTTTCAGTTTGTCAAATTTTGCACTAAACATTGAATGAAGCAGCTTTCTCTCATTGAGAGAGAAGGTTTTAAGCAGATTTTGGCTTATTTGCAGTTCATTTGAACAGAAGCACTATTTGAACATTAGAGGTCTCAGAAACCTGGAAACTGACAATCTTGAGCATTGAAGCTCAAACATAAGTTTTTGTGCATTTAACTTCTAACACATTAAAAACTGTCTCACTGCATTGCAAAAAACATTTTTTTTCATTAGACATAAGCATCTTTCAGTTTGGCAAGTTTTGCACTAAACATTGAATGTAGCAGCTTTCTCTCATTGAGAGAGAAGGTTCTAAGCAGATTTAGGCTAGTTTGCCGTTCATTTGAACAGAAGCACTATTTGAACATTAGAGGTCTCAGAAACTTGTAAACTGACAATCTTGAGCATTGAAGCTCTAACATAAGATTTTGTGCATATTACTTCTAACACATTAGAAACTGTCTCACTACATTGCAAAAAAAGTTTTTATTTCATTAGACATAAGCATCTTTCAGTTTGGCAAGTTTTGCACTAAACAATGAATGTAGCAGCTTTCTCTCATTGAGAGAGAAGGTTCTAAGCAGATTTGGGATAGTGTGCAGTTCATTTGAACAGAAGCACTATTTGAACAATTAGTGGTCTCAGAAACCTGTAAACTGACAATCTGGAGCATTGAAGCTCAAACATAAGTTTTTGTGCATTTAACTTCTAACACATTAAAAACTGTCTCACTGCATTGCAAAAAACATTTTATTTCATTAGACATAAGCATCTTTCAGTTTGGCAAGTTTTGCACTAAACATTGAATGAAGCAGCTTTCTCTCATTGAGAGAGAAGGTTTTAAGCAGATTTTGGCTTATTTGCAGTTCATTTGAACAGACGCACTATTTGAACATTAGAGGTCTCAGAAACCTGTAAACTGACAATCTTGAGCATTGAAGCTCTAATATAAGTATAAGTGCATGTAACTTCAAACACATTTAAATCTGTCTCACTGCATTGCAAAAAACATAGTATTTCATAAGACAGAATCATCTTTCAGTTTGGCGAAATTTACACTGAACATTGAATGAAGCAGCTTTCTCACATTGAGAGAGAAGGTTTTAAGCAGATTTGGGCTAATTTGCAGTTAATTTGAACAGAAGCACTATTTGAACATTACTGGTCTCAGAAACCTGTAAACTGACAATCTTGAGCATTGAAGTCCTAACATAAGTTTTTGTGCATATAACTTCTAACACATTAAAAACTGCCTCACTGCATTGCAGAAATCATTTTATTTCATAAGACATAAGCATCTTTCAGTTTGGCAAGATTTGCACTGAACATTGAATGAAGCAGCTCTATCTCACAGAGAGACAACCTTTTGAGCAGATTTGGGATAGATTTCACTTCATTTGAACAGAAGCACTATTTCAACATTACTGGTCTCAGAAACCTGTAAACTGATAATCTTGCGCACTGAAGACCTAACATAAGTTTTTGTGCATATAACTTCTAACACATTAAAAACTGTCTCACTGCATTGCAGAAATCATTTTGTTTCATAAGACATAAGCATCTTTCGGTTTGGCAAGATTTGCACTGAACATTGAATGAAGCAGCTTTCTCTCATAGAGAGACAAGCTTTTGAGCAGATTTGGGCTAGATTTCACTTCATTTGAACAGAAGCACTATTTCAACATTACTGGCCTCAGAAACCTGTAAACTGACAATCTTGAGCATTGAAGTCCTAACATAAGTTTTTGTGCATATAACTTCTAACACACAAAAATATTGTATTCCATAAGGCATAAGCATCTTTCAGTTTGGTAAGATTTGCACTGAATATTGAATGAAGCAGCTCTATCTCACAGAGAGACAACCTTTTGAGCAGATTTGGGATAGATTTCACTTCATTTGAACAGAAGCACTATTTCAACATCACTGGTCTCAGAAACCTGTAAACTGACAATCTTGAGCATTGACGTCCTAACATAAGTTTTTGTGCATATAACTTCTAACACATTAAAAACTGTCTCACTGCATTGCAGAAATCATTTTATTTCATAAGACATAAGCATCTTTCAGCTTGGCAAGATTTGCACTGAACATTGAATGAAGCAGCTCTATCTCACAGAGAGAGAAGCTTTTGAGCAGATTTTTGCTAGATTTCACTTCATTTGAACAGAAGCACTATTTCAACATTACTGGTCTCAGAAACCTGTAAACTGACAATCTTGAGCATTGAAGTCCTAACATAAGTTTTTGTGCATATAACTTCTAACACATTAAAAACTGTCTCACTGCATTGCAGAAATCATTTTATTTCATAAGACATAAGCATCTTTCAGTTTGGCAAGATTTGCACTGACCATTGAATGAAGCAGCTCTATCTCACAGAGAGAGAAGCTTTTGAGCAGATTTGGGCTAGATTTCACTTCATTTGAACAGAAGCACTATTTCAACATTACTGGTCTTAGAAACCTGTAAACTGACAATCTTGAGTATTAAAGTCCTAACATAAGTTTTTGTGCATATAACTTCTAACACATTAAAAAGTGTCTTACAGCATTGCAAAAACATAGTATTTCATAAGGCATAAGCATCTTTCAGTTTGGCAAGATTTGCACTGAATATTGAATGAAGCAGCTTTCTCTCATAGAGAGACAAGCTTTTGAGCAGATTTGGGCTAGATTTCACTTCATTTGAACAGAAGCACTATTTCAACATTACTGGTCTCAGAAACCTGTAAACTGACAATCTTGAGCACTGAAGAACTAACATATGTTTTTGTGCATATAACTTCTAACACATTAAAAACTGCCTCACTGCATTGCAGAAATCATTTTATTTCATAAGACATAAGCATCTTTCAGTTTGGAAAGATTTGCACTGAACATTGAATGAAGCAGCTCTATCTAACAGAGAGACAACCTTTTGAGCAGATTTGGGATAGATTTCACTTCATTTGAACAGAAGCACTATTTCAACATCACTGGTCTCAGAAACCTGTAAACTGACAATCTTGAGCATTGAAGTCCTAACATAAGTTTTTGTGCATATAACTTCTAACACATTAAAAACTGTCTCTCTGCATTGCAGAAATCATTTTATTTCATAAGACATAAGCATCTTTCAGTTTGGCAAGATTTGCACTGAATATTGAATGAAGCAGCTTTCTCTCATAGAGAGACAAGCTTTTGAGCAGGTTTGGGCTAGATTTCACTTCATTTGAACAGAAGCACTATTTCAACATTACTGGTCTCAGAAACCTGTAAACTGACAATCTTGAGCACTAAAGACCTAACATTAGTTTTTGTGCATATAACTTCTAACACATTAAAAACTGCCTCACTGCATTGCAGAAATCATTTTATTTTATAAGACATAAGCATCTTTCAGTTTGGCAAGATTTGCACTGAACATTGAATGAAGCAGCTCTATCTCACAGAGAGACAACCTTTTGAGCAGATTTGGGATAGATTTTACTTCATTTGAACAGAAGCACTATTTCAACATTACTGGTCTCAGAAACCTGTAAACTGACAATCTTGAGCACTGAAGACCTAACATAAGTTTTTGTGCATATAACTTCTAACACATTAAAAACTGTCTCACTGCATTGCAGAAATCATTTTATTTCATAAGACATAAGCATCTTTCAGTTTGGCAAGATTTGCACTGAATATTGAACGAAGCAGCTTTCTCTCATAGAGAGACAAGCTTTTGAGCAGATTTGGGCTAGATTTCACTTCATTTGAACAGAAGCACTATTTCAACATTACTGGTCTCAGAAACCTGTAAACTGACAATCTTGAGCACTAAAGACCTAACATAAGTTTTTGTGCATATAACTTCTAACACATTAAAAACTGCCTCACTGCATTGCAGAAATCATTTTATTTCATAAGACATAAGCATCTTTCAGTTTGGCAAGATTTGCACTGAACATTGAATGAAGCAGCTCTATCTCACAGAGAGACAACCTTTTGAGCAGTTTTTTGGGATAGATTTCACTTCATTTGAACAGAAGCACTATTTCAACATTACTGGTCTCAGAAACCTGTAAACTGACAATCTTGAGGACTGAAGACCTAACATAAGTTTTTGTGCATATAACTTCTAACACATTAAAAACTGTCTCACTGCATTGCAGAAATCATTTTATTTCATAAGACATAAGCATCTTTCAGTTTGGCAAGTTTTGCACTAAACATTGAATGTAGCAGCTTTCTCTCATTGAGTGAGAAGGTTTTAAGCAGATTTGGGCTAATTTGCAGTTAATTTGAACAGAAGCACTATTTGAACATTAGTGGTCCCAGAAACCTGTAAACTGACAATCTTGAGCATTGAAGCTCACACATAAGTTTTTGTGCCTTTAACTTCTAACACATATAAAAACTGTTTTACTGCATTGTAAAAAACATTATATTTGATAAGATATAAGCATCTTTCAGTTTGGCAAGTTTTGCACTTAAACATTGAATGAAGCAGCTTTCTCTCATTGAGAGAGAAGGTTTTAAGCAGATTTTGGCTTATTTGCAGTTCATTTGAACAGAAGCACTATTTGAACATTAGAGGTCTCAGAAACCTGTAAACTGACAATCTTGAGCATTGAAGCTCTAATATAAGTATAAGCGCATATAACTTCAAACACATTTAAATCTGTCTCACTGCATTGCAAAAAGCATTTTATTTCATTAGACAATCATCTTTCAGTTTGTCAAGTTTTGCACTAAACATTGAATGAAGCGGCTTTCTCTCATTGAGAGAGAAGGTTTTAAGCAGATTTGGGCTAGTTTGCAGTTCATTTGAAGAGAAGCACTATTTGAACATTAGTGGTCCCAGAAACCTGTAAACTGACAATCTTAAGCATTAAAGCTCAAACATAAGTTTTTGTGCATTTAACTTCTAACACATTAAAAACTGTCTCACTGCATTGCAAAAAGCATTTTATTTCATAAGACATAAGCATCTTTCAGTTTGGCAAGATTTGCACTAAACATTGAATGAAGCAGCTCTATCTCACAGAGAGACAACCTTTTGAGCAGATTTGGGATAGATTTCACTTCATTTGAACAGAAGCACTATTTCAACATTACTGGTCTCAGAAACCTGTAAACTGACAATCTTGAGCACTAAAGACCTAACATAAGTTTTTGTGCATATAACTTCTAACACATTAAAAACTGCCTCACTGCATTGCAGAAATCATTTTATTTCATAAGACATAAGCATCTTTCAGTTTGGCAAGATTTGCACTGAACATTGAATGAAGCAGCTTTCTCTCATAGAGAGACAATCTTTTGAGCAGATTTGTGCTCGATTTCACTTCATTTGAACAGAAGCACTATTTCAACATTACTGGTCTCAGAAACCTGTAAACTGACAATCTTGAGCATTGAAGCTCAAACATAAGTTTTTGTGCATTTACCTTCTAACACATTAAAAACTGTCTCACTGCATTGCAAAAAGCATTTTATTTCATTAGACATAATCATTTTTCAGTTTGTCAAGTTTTGCACTAAACATTGAATGAAGCAGCTTTCTATCATTGAGAGAGAAGGGTTTCAGCAGATTTGGGCTAGTTTGCCGTTCATTTGAACAGAAGCACTATTTGAACATTAGAGGTCTCAGAAACCTGTAAACTGACAATCTTGAGCATTGAAGCTCAAACATAAGTTTTTGTGCATTTAACTTCTAACACATTAAAAACTGTCTCACTGCATTGCAAAAAACATTTTTTTTCATTAGACATAAGCATCTTTCAGTTTGGCAAGTTTTGCACTAAACATTGAATGTAGCAGCTTTCTCTCATTGAGAGAGAAGGTTCTAAGCAGATTTAGGCTAGTTTGCCGTTCATTTGAACAGAAGCACTATTTGAACATTAGAGGTCTCAGAAACTTGTAAACTGACAATCTTGAGCATTGAAGCTCTAACATAAGATTTTGTGCATATTACTTCTAACACACTAGAAACTGTCTCACTGCATTGCAAAAAACTTTTTATTTCATTAGACATAAGCATCTTTCAGTTTGGCAAGTTTTGCACTAAACATTGAATGTAGCAGCTTTCTCTCATTGAGAGAGAAGGTTCTAAGCAGATTTGGGATAGTTTGCAGTTCATTTGAACAGAAGCACTATTTGAACAATTAGTGGTCCCAGAAACCTGTAAACTGACAATCTGGAGCATTGAAGCTCAAACATAAGTTTTTGTGCATTTAACTTCTAACACATTAAAAACTGTCTCAATGCATTGCAAAAAACATTTTATTTCATTAGACATAAGCATCTTTCAGTTTGTCAAGTTTTGCACTAAACATTGAATGAAACAGCTTTCTCTCATTGAGAGAGAAGGTTTTAAGCAGATTTTGGCTTATTTGCAGTTCATTTGAACAGACGCACTATTTGAACATTAGAGGTCTCAGAAACCTGTAAACTGACAGTCTTGAGCATCGAAGCTCTAATATAAGTATAAGTGCATATAACTTCAAACACATTTAAATCTGTCTCACTGCAATGCAAAATGCATTTTATTTCATTAGACATAATCATCTTTCAGTTTGTCAAATTTTGCACTAAACATTGAATGAAGCAGCTTTCTCTCATTGAGAGAGAAGGTTTTAAGCAGATTTTGGCTTATTTGCGTTCATTTGAACAGAAGCACTATTTGAACATTAGAGGTCTCAGAAACCTGGAAACTGACAATCTTGAGCATTGAAGCTCAAACATAAGTTTTTGTGCATTTAACTTCTAACACATTAAAAACTGTCTCACTGCATTGCAAAAAACATTTTTTTTCATTAGACATAAGCATCTTTCAGTTTGGCAAGTTTTGCACTAAACATTGAATGTAGCAGCTTTCTCTCATTGAGAGAGAAGGTTCTAAGCAGATTTAGGCTAGTTTGCCGTTCATTTGAACAGAAGCACTATTTGAACATTAGAGGTCTCAGAAACTTGTAAACTGACAATCTTGAGCATTGAAGCTCTAACATAAGATTTTGTGCATATTACTTCTAACACATTAGAAACTGTCTCACTACATTGCAAAAAAAGTTTTTATTTCATTAGACATAAGCATCTTTCAGTTTGGCAAGTTTTGCACTAAACAATGAATGTAGCAGCTTTCTCTCATTGAGAGAGAAGGTTCTAAGCAGATTTGGGATAGTGTGCAGTTCATTTGAACAGAAGCACTATTTGAACAATTAGTGGTCTCAGAAACCTGTAAACTGACAATCTGGAGCATTGAAGCTCAAACATAAGTTTTTGTGCATTTAACTTCTAACACATTAAAAACTGTCTCACTGCATTGCAAAAAACATTTTATTTCATTAGACATAAGCATCTTTCAGTTTGGCAAGTTTTGCACTAAACATTGAATGAAGCAGCTTTCTCTCATTGAGAGAGAAGGTTTTAAGCAGATTTGGGCTTATTTGCAGTTCATTTGAACAGACGCACTATTTGAACATTAGAGGTCTCAGAAACCTGTAAACTGACAATCTTGAGCATTGAAGCTCTAATATAAGTATAAATGCATGTAACTTCAAACACATTTAAATCTGTCTCACTGCATTGCAAAAAACATAGTATTTCATAAGACAGAATCATCTTTCAGTTTGGCGAAATTTACACTGAACATTGAATGAAGCAGCTTTCTCACATTGAGAGAGAAGGTTTTAAGCAGATTTGGGCTAATTTGCAGTTAATTTGAACAGAAGCACTATTTGAACATTACTGGTCTCAGAAACCTGTAAACTGACAATCTTGAGCATTGAAGTCCTAACATAAGTTTTTGTGCATATAACTTCTAACACATTAAAAACTGTCTCACTGCATTGCAGAAATCATTTTATTTCATAAGACATAAGCATCTTTCAGTTTGGCAAGATTTGCACTGAACATTGAATGAAGCAGCTCTATCTCACAGCGAGAGAAGTTTTTGAGCAGATTTGGGCTAGATTTCACTTCATTTGAACAGAAGCACTATTTCAACATTACTGGTCTCAGAAACCTGTAAACTGACAATCTTGAGTATTAAAGTCCTAACATAAGTTTTTGTGCATATAACTTCTAACACATTAAAAACTGTCTTACAGCATTGCAAAAACATTGTATTTCATAAGGCATAAGCATCTTTCAGTTTGGCAAGATTTGCACTGAATATTGAATGAAGCAGCTTTCTCTCATAGAGAGACAAGCTTTTGAGCAGATTTGGGCTAGATTTCACTTCATTTGAACAGAAGCACTATTTCAACATTACTGGTCTCAGAAACCTGTAAACTGACAATCTTGAGCACTGAAGAACTAACATATGTTTTTGTGCATATAACTTCTAACACATTAAAAACTGCCTCACTGCATTGCAGAAATCATTTTATTTCATAAGACATAAGCATCTTTCAGTTTGGAAAGATTTGCACTGAACATTGAATGAAGCAGCTCTATCTCACAGAGAGACAACCTTTTGAGCAGATTTGGGCTAGATTTCACTTCATTTGAACAGAAACACTATTTCAACATCACTGGTCTCAGAAACCTGTAAACTGACAATCTTGAGCATTGAAGTCCTAACATAAGTTTTTGTGCATATAACTTCTAACACATTAAAAACTGTCTCTCTGCATTGCAGAAATCATTTTATTTCATAAGACATAAGCATCTTTCAGTTTGGCAAGATTTGCACTGAATATTGAATGAAGCAGCTTTCTCTCATAGAGAGACAAGCTTTTGAGCAGGTTTGGGCTAGATTTCACTTCATTTGAACAGAAGCACTATTTCAACATTACTGGTCTCAGAAACCTGTAAACTGACAATCTTGAGCACTGAAGACCTAACATAAGTTTTTGTGCATATAACTTCTAACACATTAAAAACTGTCTCACTGCATTGCAGAAATCATTTTATTTCATAAGACATAAGCATCTTTCAGTTTGGCAAGATTTGCACTGAATATTGAATGAAGCAGCTTTCTCTCATAGAGAGACAAGCTTTTGAGCAGATTTGGGCTAGATTTCACTTCATTTGAACAGAAGCACTATTTCAACATTACTGGTCTCAGAAACCTGTAAACTGACAATCTTGAGCACTAAAGACCTAAGATAAGTTTTTGTGCATATAACTTCTAACACATTAAAAACTGCCTCACTGCATTGCAGAAATCATTTTATTTCATAAGACATAAGCATCTTTCAGTTTGGCAAGATTTGCACTGAACATTGAATGAAGCAGCTCTATCTCACAGAGAGACAACCTTTTGAGCAGTTTTTTGGGATAGATTTCACTTCATTTGAACAGAAGCACTATTTCAACATTACTGGTCTCAGAAACCTATAAACTGACAATCTTGAGCACTGAAGACCTAACATAAGTTTTTGTGCATATAACTTCTAACACATTAAAAACTGTCTCACTGCATTGCAGAAATCATTTTATTTCATAAGACATAAGCATCTTTCAGTTTGGCAAGTTTTGCACTAAACATTGAACGTAGCAGCTTTCTCTCATTGAGAGAGAAGGTTTTAAGCAGATTTGGGCTAATTTGCAGTTAATTTGAACAGAAGCACTATTTGAACATTAGTGGTCCCAGAAACCTGTAAACTGACAATCTTGAGCATTGAAGCTCACACATAAGTTTTTGTGCCTTTAACTTCTAACACATAAAAACTGTTTTACTGCATTGTAAAAAACATTATATTTGATAAGATATAAGCATCTTTCAGTTTGGCAAGTTTTGCACTTAAACATTGAATGAAGCAGCTTTCTCTCATTGAGAGAGAAGGTTTTAAGCAGATTTTGGCTTATTTGCAGTTCATTTGAACAGAAGCACTATTTGAACATTAGAGGTCTCAGAAACCTGTAAACTGACAATCTTGAGCATTGAAGCTCTAATATAAGTATAAGCGCATATAACTTCAAACACATTTAAATCTGTCTCACTGCATTGCAAAAAGCATTTTATTTCATTAGACAATCATCTTTCAGTTTGTCAAGTTTTGCACTAAACATTGAATGAAGCGGCTTTCTCTCATTGAGAGAGAAGGTTTTAAGCAGATTTGGGCTAGTTTGCAGTTCATTTGAAGAGAAGCACTATTTGAACATTAGTGGTCCCAGAAACCTGTAAACTGACAATCTTAAGCATTAAAGCTCAAACATAAGTTTTTGTGCATTTAACTTCTAACACATTAAAAACTGTCTCACTGCATTGCAAAAAGCATTTTATTTCATAAGACATAAGCATCTTTCAGTTTGGCAAGATTTGCACTAAACATTGAATGAAGCAGCTCTATCTCACAGAGAGACAACCTTTTGAGCAGATTTGGGATAGATTTCACTTCATTTGAACAGAAGCACTATTTCAACATTACTGGTCTCAGAAACCTGTAAACTGACAATCTTGAGCACTGAAGACCTAACATAAGTTTTTGTGCATATAACTTCTAACACATTAAAAACTGTCTCACTGCATTGCAGAAATCATTTTATTTCATAAGACATAAGCATCTTTCAGTTTGGCAAGATTTGCACTGAATATTGAATGAAGCAGCTTTCTCTCATAGAGAGACAAGCTTTTGAGCAGATTTGGGCTAGATTTCACTTCATTTGAACAGAAGCACTATTTCAACATTACTGGTCTCAGAAACCTGTAAACTGACAATCTTGAGCATTGAAGTCCTTACATAGGTTTTTGTGCATATAACTTCTAACACATTAAAAACTGTCTCACTGCATTGCAGAAATCGTTTTATTTCATAAGACATAAGCATCTTTCAGTTTGGCAAGATTTGCACTGAACATTGAATGAAGCAGCTTTCTCTCATAGAGAGACAAGCTTTTGAGCAGATTTGGGCTAGATTTCACTTCATTTGAACAGAAGCACTATTTCAACATTACTGGTCTCAGAAACCTGTAAACTGACAATCTTGAGCACTAAAGACCTAACATAAGTTTTTGTGCATATAACTTCTAACACATTAAAAACTGCCTCACTGCATTGCAGAAATCATTTTATTTCATAAGACATAAGCATCTTTCAGTTTGGCAAGATTTGCACTGAACATTGAATGAAGCAGCTTTCTCTCATAGAGAGACAATCTTTTGAGCAGATTTGGGCTAGATTTCACTTCATTTGAACAGAAGCACTATTTCAACATTACTGGTCTCAGAAACCTGTAAACTGACAATCTTGAGCACTGAAGCTCAAACATAAGTTTTTGTGCATTTACCTTCTAACACATTAAAAACTGTCTCACTGCATTGCAAAAAGCATTTTATTTCATTAGACATAAGCATCTTTCAGTTTGTCAAGTTTTGCACTAAACATTGAATGTAGCAGCTTTCTCTCATTGAGAGAGAAGGTTCTAAGCAGATTTAGGCTAGTTTGCCGTTCATTTGAACAGAAGCACTATTTGAACATTAGAGGTCTCAGAAACTTGTAAACTGACAATCTTGAGCATTGAAGCTCTAACATAAGATTTTGTGCATATTACTTCTAACACATTAGAAACTGTCTCACTGCATTGCAAAAAACTTTTTATTTCATTAGACATAAGCATCTTTCAGTTTGGCAAGTTTTGCACTAAACATTGAATGTAGCAGCTTTCTCTCATTGAGAGAGAAGGTTCTAAGCAGATTTGGGATAGTTTGCAGTTCATTTGAACAGAAGCACTATTTGAACAATTAGTGGTCCCAGAAACCTGTAAACTGACAATCTGCAGCATTGAAGCTCAAACATAAGTTTTTGTGCATTTAACTTCTAACACATTAAAAACTGTCTCAATGCATTGCAAAAAACATTTTATTTCATTAGACATAAGCATCTTTCAGTTTGTCAAGTTTTGCACTAAACATTGAATGAAACAGCTTTCTCTCATTGAGAGAGAAGGTTTTAAGCAGATTTTGGCTTATTTGCAGTTCATTTGAACAGACGCACTATTTGAACATTAGAGGTCTCAGAAACCTGTAAACTGACAGTCTTGAGCATCGAAGCTCTAATATAAGTATAAGTGCATATAACTTCAAACACATTTAAATCTGTCTCACTGCAATGCAAAATGCATTTTATTTCATTAGACATAATCATCTTTCAGTTTGTCAAATTTTGCACTAAACATTGAATGAAGCAGCTTTCTCTCATTGAGAGAGAAGGTTTTAAGCAGATTTTGGCTTATTTGCAGTTCATTTGAACAGAAGCACTATTTCAACATTACTGGTCTCAGAAACCTGTAAACTGACAATCTTGAGCACTAAAGACCTAACATAAGTTTTTGTGCATATAACTTCTAACACATTAAAAACTGCCTCACTGCATTGCAGAAATCATTTTATTTCATAAGACATAAGCATCTTTCAGTTTGGCAAGATTTGCACTGAACATTGAATGAAGCAGCTCTATCTCACAGAGAGACAACCTTTTGAGCAGTTTTTTGGGATAGATTTCACTTCATTTGAACAGAAGCACTATTTCAACATTACTGGTCTCAGAAACCTATAAACTGACAATCTTGAGCACTGAAGACCTAACATAAGTTTTTGTGCATATAACTTCTAACACATTAAAAACTGTCTCACTGCATTGCAGAAATCATTTTATTTCATAAGACATAAGCATCTTTCAGTTTGGCAAGTTTTGCACTAAACATTGAACGTAGCAACTTTCTCTCATTGAAAGAGAAGGTTTTAAGCAGATTTGGGCTAATTTGCAGTTAATTTGAACAGAAGCACTATTTGAACATTAGTGGTCCCAGAAACCTGTAAACTGACAATCTTGAGCATTGAAGCTCACACATAAGTTTTTGTGCCTTTAACTTCTAACACATAAAAACTGTTTTACTGCATTGTAAAAAACATTATATTTGATAAGATATAAGCATCTTTCAGTTTGGCAAGTTTTGCACTTAAACATTGAATGAAGCAGCTTTCTCTCATTGAGAGAGAAGGTTTTAAGCAGATTTTGGCTTATTTGCAGTTCATTTGAACAGAAGCACTATTTGAACATTAGAGGTCTCAGAAACCTGTAAACTGACAATCTTGAGCATTGAAGCTCTAATATAAGTATAAGCGCATATAACTTCAAACACATTTAAATCTGTCTCACTGCATTGCAAAAAGCATTTTATTTCATTAGACAATCATCTTTCAGTTTGTCAAGTTTTGCACTAAACATTGAATGAAGCGGCTTTCTCTCATTGAGAGAGAAGGTTTTAAGCAGATTTGGGCTAGTTTGCAGTTCATTTGAAGAGAAGCACTATTTGAACATTAGTGGTCCCAGAAACCTGTAAACTGACAATCTTGAGCATTGAAGCTCAAACATAAGTTTTTGTGCATTTAACTTCTAACACATTAAAAACTGTCTCACTGCATTGCAAAAAACATTTTTTTTTCATTAGACAAGCATCTTTCAGTTTGGCAAGTTTTGCACTAAACAATGAATGAAGCAGCTTTCTCTCATTGAGAGAGAAGGTTTTTAGCAGATTTGGGCTTATTTGCAGTTCATTTGAACAGACGCACTATTTGAACATTAGAGGTCTCAGAAACCTGTAAACTGACAATCTTGAGCATTGAAGCTCAAACATAAGTTTTTGTGCATTTAACTTCTAACACATTAAAAACTGTCTCACTGCATTGCAAAAAACATTTTTTTTCATTAGACATAAGCATCTTTCAGTTTGGCAAGTTTTGCACTAAACATTGAATGTAGCAGCTTTCTCTCATTGAGAGAGAAGGTTCTAAGCAGATTTAGGCTAGTTTGCCGTTCATTTGAACAGAAGCACTATTTGAACATTAGAGGTCTCAGAAACTTGTAAACTGACAATCTTGAGCATTGAAGCTCTAACATAAGATTTTGTGCATATTACTTCTAACACATTAGAAACTGTCTCACTGCATTGCAAAAAACTTTTTATTTCATTAGACATAAGCATCTTTCAGTTTGGCAAGTTTTGCACTAAACATTGAATGTAGCAGCTTTCTCTCATTGAGAGAGAAGGTTCTAAGCAGATTTGGGATAGTTTGCAGTTCATTTGAACAGAAGCACTATTTGAACAATTAGTGGTCCCAGAAACCTGTAAACTGACAATCTGCAGCATTGAAGCTCAAACATAAGTTTTTGTGCATTTAACTTCTAACACATTAAAAACTGTCTCAATGCATTGCAAAAAACATTTTATTTCATTAGACATAAGCATCTTTCAGTTTGTCAAGTTTTGCATTAAACATTGAATGAAACAGCTTTCTCTCATTGAGAGAGAAGGTTTTAAGCAGATTTTGGCTTATTTGCAGTTCATTTGAACAGACGCACTATTTGAACATTAGAGGTCTCAGAAACCTGTAAACTGACAGTCTTGAGCATCGAAGCTCTAATATAAGTATAAGTGCATATAACTTCAAACACATTTAAATCTGTCTCACTGCAATGCAAAATGCATTTTATTTCATTAGACATAATCATCTTTCAGTTTGTCAAATTTTGCACTAAACATTGAATGAAGCAGCTTTCTCTCATTGAGAGAGAAGGTTTTAAGCAGATTTTGGCTTATTTGCAGTTCATTTGAACAGAAGCACTATTTGAACATTAGAGGTCTCAGAAACCTGGAAACTGACAATCTTGAGCATTGAAGCTCAAACATAAGTTTTTGTGCATTTAACTTCTAACACATTAAAAACTGTCTCACTGCATTGCAAAAAACATTTTTTTTCATTAGACATAAGCATCTTTCAGTTTGGCAAGTTTTGCACTAAACATTAAATGTAGCAGCTTTCTCTCATTGAGAGAGAAGGTTCTAAGCAGATTTAGGCTAGTTTGCCGTTCATTTGAACAGAAGCACTATTTGAACATTAGAGGTCTCAGAAACTTGTAAACTGACAATCTTGAGCATTGAAGCTCTAACATAAGATTTTGTGCATATTACTTCTAACACATTAGAAACTGTCTCACTACATTGCAAAAAAACTTTTTATTTCATTAGACATAAGCATCTTTCAGTTTGGCAAGTTTTGCACTAAACAATGAATGTAGCAGCTTTCTCTCATTGAGAGAGAAGGTTCTAAGCAGATTTGGGATAGTGTGCAGTTCATTTGAACAGAAGCACTATTTGAACAATTAGTGGTCTCAGAAACCTGTAAACTGACAATCTGGAGCATTGAAGCTCAAACATAAGTTTTTGTGCATTTAACTTCTAACACATTAAAAACTGTCTCACTGCATTGCAAAAAACATTTTATTTCATTAGACATAAGCATCTTTCAGTTTGGCAAGTTTTGCACTAAACATTGAATGAAGCAGCTTTCTCTCATGGAGAGAGAAGGTTTTAAGCAGATTTTGGCTTATTTGCAGTTCATTTGAACAGACGCACTATTTGAACATTAGAGGTCTCAGAAACCTGTAAACTGACAATCTTGAGTATTGAAGCTCTAATATAAGTATAAGTGCATGTAACTTCAAACACATTTAAATCTGTCTCACTGCATTGCAAAAAACATTTTATTTCATTAGACATAATCATCTTTCAGTTTGTCAAGTTTTGCACTAAACATTGAATGAAGCAGCTTTCTCTCATTGAGAGAGAAGGTTTTAAGCAGATTTGGGCTAGTTTGCAGTTCATTTTAACAGAAGCAGTATTTGAACATTAGTGGTCCCAGAAACCTGTAAACTGACAATCTTGAGCATTAAAGCTCAAACATACGTTTTTGTGCATTTAACTTCTAACACATTAAAAACTGTCTCACTGCATTGCAAAAAGCATTTTATTTCATTAGACATAATCATTTTTCAATTTGTCAAGTTTTGCACTAAACATTGAATGAAGCAGCTTTCTCTTATTGAGAGAGAATGTTTTAAGCAGATTTGGGCTAGTTTGCAGTTCATTTGAACAGAAGCACTATTTGAACATTAGAGGTCTCAGAAACTTGTAAACTGACAATCTTGAGCATTGAAGCTCTAACATAAGCTTTTGTGCATATAACTTCTAACACATTAAAAACTGTTTTACTGCATTGTAAAAAAAACATTATATTTGATAAGACATAAGCATCTTTCAGTTTGGCAAGTTTTGCACTAAACATTGAATGTAGCAGCTTTCTCTCATTGAGAGAGAAGGTTCTAAGCAGATTTAGGCTAGTTTGCCGTTCATTTGAACAGAAGCACTATTTGAACATTAGAGGTCTCAGAAACTTGTAAACTGACAATCTTGAGCATTGAAGCTCTAACATAAGATTTTGTGCATATTACTTCTAACACATTAGAAACTGTCTCACTACATTGCAAAAAAACATTTTATTTCATTAGACATAAGCATCTTTCAGTTTGGCAAGTTTTGCACTAAACAATGAATGTAGCAGCTTTCTCTAATTGAGAGAGAAGGTTCTAAGCAGATTTGGGATAGTTTGCAGTTCATTTGAACAGACGCACTATTTGAACATTAGAGGTCTCAGAAACCTGTAAACTGACAATCTTGAGCATTGAAGCTCTAATATAAGTATAAGTGCATGTAACTTCAAACACATTTAAATCTGTCTCACTGCATTGCAAAAAACATTTTATTTCATTAGACATAATCATCTTTCAGTTTGTCAAGTTTTGCACTAAACATTGAATGAAGCAGCTTTCTCTCATTGAGAGAGAAGGTTTTAAGCAGATTTGGGCTAGTTTGCAGTTCATTTGAACAGAAGCAGTATTTGAACATTAGTGGTCCCAGAAACCTGTAAACTGACAATCTTGAGCATTGAAGCTCAAACATACGTTTTTGTGCATTTAACTTCTAACACATTAAAAACTGTCTCACTGCATTGCAAAAAGCATTTTATTTCATTAGACAATCATTTTTCAATTTGTCAAGTTTTGCACTAAACATTGAATGAAGCAGCTTTCTCTTATTGAGAGAGAATGTTTTAAGCAGATTTGGGCTAGTTTGCAGTTCATTTGAACAGAAGCACTATTTGAACATTAGAGGTCTCAGAAACCTGTAAACTGACAATCTTGAGCATTGAAGCTCTAACATAAGATTTTGTGCATATAACTTCTAACACATTAAAAACTGTTTTACTGCATTGTAAAAAAAACATTATATTTGATAAGACATAAGCATCTTTCAGTTTGGCAAGTTTTGCACTAAACATTGAATGTAGCAGCTTTCTCTCATTGAGAGAGAAGGTTTTAAGTAGATTTGGGATAGTTTGCAGTTCATTTGAACAGAAGCACTAATTGAACATTAGTGGTCCCAGAAACCTGTAAACTGACAATCTTGAGCATTGAAGCTCAAACATAAGTTTTTGTGCATTTAACTTCTAACACATTAGAAACTGTCTCACTGCGTTGCAAAAAGCATTTTATTTCAGTAGACATAATCATCTTTCAGTTTGTCAAGTTTTGCACTAAACATTGAATGAAGCAGCTTTCTCTCATTGAGAGAGAAGGTTTTAAGCAGATTTGGGCTAGTTTGCCGTTCATTTGAACAAAAGCACTATTTGAACATTAGAGGTCTCAGAAACCTGTAAACTGACAATCTTGAGCATTGAAGCTCAAACATAAGTTTTTGTGCATATAACTTCTAACACATTAGAAACTGTCTCACTGCATTGTAACAAACATTTTATTTCATTAGACATAAGCATCTTTCAGTTTGTTAAGTTTTGCACTAAACATTGAATGTAGCAGCTTTCTCTCATTGAGAGAGAAGGTTCTATAAGCAGATTTGGGCTAGTTTGCAGTTCATTTGAACAGAAGCACTATTTGAACATTAGTGGTCCCATAAACCTGTAAACTGACAATCTTGAGCATTGAAGCGCAAACATAAGTTTTTGTGCATTTAAACTTCTAACACATTAAAAACTGTTTTACTGCATTGTAAAAAAACATTATATTTAATAAGACATAAGCATCTTTCAGTTTGGCAAGTTTTGCACTAAACATTGAATGAAGCAGCTTTCTCTCACTGAGAGAGAAGGTTTTAAGCAGATTTTGGCTAATTTGCCGTTCATTTGAACAGAAGCACTATTTGAACATTAGAGGTCTCAGAAACCTGTAAACTGACAATCTTGAGCATTGAAGCTCTAATATATGTATAAGTGCATGTAACTTCAAACACATTTAAATCTGTCTCACTGCATTGCAACAAGCATTTTATTTCATTAGACATAATCATCTTTCAGTTTGTCAAGTTTTGCACTAAACATTGAATGAAGCAGCTTTCTCTCATTGAGAGAGAAGGTTTTAAGCAGATTTGGGCTAGTTTGCAGTTCATTTGAACAGAAGCACTATTTGAACATTAGTGGTCTCAGAAACCTGTAAACTGACAATCTTGAGCATTGAAGCTCTAATATAAGTATAAGTGCATGTAACTTCAAACACATTTAAATCTGTCTCACTGCATTGCAAAAAACATTTTATTTCATTAGACATAATCATCTTTCAGTTTGTCAAGTTTTGCACTAAACATTGAATGAAGCAGCTTTCTCTCATTGAGAGAGAAGGTTTTAAGCAGATTTGGGCTAGTTTGCAGTTCATTTGAACAGAAGCACTATTTGATCATTAGAGAACTCAGAAACCTGTAAACTGACAATCTTGAGCATTGAAGCTCTAACATAAGATTTTGTGCATATAACTTCTAACACATTAGAAACTGTCTCACTGCATTGTAACAAACATTTTATTTCATTAGACATAAGCATCTTTCAGTTTGTTAAGTGTTGCACTAAACATTGAATGTAGCAGCTTTCTCTCATTGAGAGAGAAGGTTTTAAGCAGATTTGGGCTAGTTTGCAGTTCATTTGAACAGAAGCACTATTTGAACATTAGTGGTCCCAGAAACCTGTAAACTGACAATCTTGAGCATTGAAGCTCTAACATAAGGTTTTTTTGCATATAACTTCTAACACATTAGAAACTGTCTCACTGCATTGCAAAAAACATTTTATTTCATCAGACATAAGCATCTTTCAGTTTGGCAAGTTTTGCACTAATCATTGAATGTAGCAGCTTTCTCTCATTGAGAGAGAAGGTTTTAAGCAGATTTGTGCTAGTTTGCAGTTCATTTGAACAGAAGCACTATTTCAACATTAGTGGTCTCAGAAACCTGTAAACTGACAATCTTGAGCATTGAAGCTCTAACATAAGTATTTGTGCATATAACTTCTAACACATTAAAAACTGTCTCACTGCATTGCAAAAAACATTTTATTTAATTAGACATAAGCATCTTTCAGTTTGGAAAGTTTTGCACTAAACAATGATTGAAGCAGCTTTCTCTCATTGAGAGAGAAGGTTTTAAGCAGATTTGGGCTAATTTGCAGTTCATTTGAACAGAAGCACTATTTGAACATTAGTGGTCTCAGAAACCTGTAAAGTGACAATCTTGAGCATTGAAGCTCTAACATAAGTATTTGTGCATATAACGTCTAACACATTAAAAACTGTTTTACTGCATTGTAAAAAAACATTATATTTGATAAGACATAAGCATCTTTCAGTTTGGCAAGTTTTGCAGTAAACATTGAATGAAGCAGCTTTCTCTCATTGAGAGAGAAGGTTTTAAGCAGATTTGGGCTAATTTGCAGTTCATTTGAACAGAAGCACTATTTGAACATTAGTGGTCTCAGAAACCTGTAAACTGACAATCTTGAGCATTGAAGCTCTAACTAAACATTAGTGCTCTCAGAAGCTCTATACTGACAATCCTGTGCACTGAAGCTGTAACATAAGTTTATGTGCATAGAACATCAAACACATTAAAAACTGTGTTTCTGCAATGCAAAAAACACTAGAGTTCATAAGTCAGAAACATCTTTCATGTTGGCAAGATTTGCAGTTAACATTGTAAAAAGCTACATTCTCTCACTGAGAGAGAAGCTATATTGAATATGTGGGCTTGTTTTAGCTTTTTTTTTTTTTTACCAGAAACACTAACTAAACATTAGTGCTCTCAGAAGCTCTATACTGATAATCCTATGCACTGAAGTTGTAACATAAGTTTATGTGAAAAAAATCTAAAACCTTAAAAACTGTGTTTCTGCAATGCAAAAAACAACATAGCTCATAAGTCAGAAACATCTTTCATGTTGGCAAGTTTTGCAGTTAACTTTGTAAAAAGCTACATTCTCTCACTGAGAGATAAGCTGTATTGCATATGTGGGCTTGTTTTAGCTTCGTTTCAACAGAACCACTAAACTGAACATTAGTGCTCTCAGAAGCTCTATAGTGATAATCCTGTGCACTGAAGCTGTAACATAAGTTTATGTGCATAGAACATCTAACACATTAAAAACTGTGTTTCTGCAATGCAAAAAACACAAAAGTTCATAAGTCAGAAACATCTTTCATGTTGGCAAGTTTTGCAGTTAACATTGTAAAAAGGTACATTCTCTCACTGAGAGATAAGCTATATTGAATATGTGGGCTTGTTTTAGCTTCTTTTGACCAGAAACACTAACTAAACATTAGTGCTCTCAGAAGCACTATACTGATAATCCTGTGCACTGAAGCTGTAACATAAGTTTAGGTGACAAGAACATCTAACACCTTAAAAACTGTGTTTCTGCAATGCAAAAAACAATATAGCTCATAAGTCAGAAACATCTTTCATGTTGGCAAGTTTTGCAGTTAACATTGTAAAAAGCTACATTCTCTCACTGAGAGAGAAGCTATATTGCATATGTGGGCTTGTTTTAGCTTCATTTCAACAGAACCACTAAACTAAACATTAGTGCTCTCAGAAGCTCTATACTGATAATCCTGTGCACTGAAGCTGTAACATAAGTGTATGTGCATAGAACATCTAACACATTAAAAACAGTGTTTCTGCAATGCAAAAAAACACAACAGTTCATAAGTCAGAAACATCTTTCATGTTGGCAAGTTTTGCAGTTAACATTGTAAAAAGCCACATTCTCTCACTGAGAGAGAAGCTATATTGGATATGTGGGCTTGTTTTAGCTTCTTTTGACCAGAACCAATAACTAAACATTAGTGCTCTCAGAAGCTCTATACTAATAATCATGTGCACTGAAGCTGTAACATAAGTGTATGTGCATAGAACATCTAACACATTAAAAACTGTGTTTCTGCAATGCAAAAACAATATAGTTCATAAGTCAGAAACATCTTTCATGTTGGCAAGGTTTGCAGTTAACATTGTAAAAAGCTACATTCTCTCACTGAGAGAGAAGCCGAATTGCATATGTGGGCTTGTTTTAGCTACGTTCCACCAGAAACACTAACTAAACATTAGTGCTCTCAGAAGCTCTATACTGACAATCCCATGCACTGAAGCTGTAACATAAGTTTATGTGCATAGTTCTAACACATTAAAAACTGTGTTTCTGCAATTCAAAAAACACAATAGTTCATACGTCAGAAACATCTTTCATGTTGGCAAGTTTTGCTGTTAACAGTGTAAAAAGCTACAATCTCTCACTGAGAGAGAAGCTGTATTGCATATGTGGGCTTGTTTTAGCTTCTTTTGACCAGAACCACTAACTAAACATTAGTGCTCTCAGAAGCTCTATACTGATAATCCTGAGCACTGAAGCTGTAACATAAATTCATGTGCATAGAACATCTAACACATTAAAAACTGTGTTTCTACAATGCAAAAAACACATTAGTTCATAAATCAGAAACAACTTTCATGTTGGCAATTTTTGCAGTTAAGATTGTGTAACGGATATGCAGGTAATCGATTCATGGGTTCTGAACTAATGAATCACGGTTCGTTGAATCTAAAACAATGCAAACCTAACACTTGTAGATTTTGAATTCAGGCATGTAAAATGAAACCTTTGTAAACTAAATGCCTGGCCTGGCGCCAGCCTGGCTGGATTTAAATTATTTACGACAAGAAATTCCAGAGTCACGTGAACAGCTTCAAAGGAGAAACGAAACACCCACATTGCTAAACACACACACAAAAACTCTTCTTTAAGCTCTATATGTAAGTCCTCAATAATATGTATTTTGAATATGTTTGTGCGTTGCAGAAAATGGTCAATCCTTGTTATGTGAGGAGTATAAGTTGCTAACTTATAAATTGGAAATGTTTCTCCTAATTTTAATGTTCTCAAATGGAACCAGGAGTTGTAACCCTACCCCCTTAGCAGCTCATAAAACTTTATTATCCTACTGGGAAACAGGACAGGAAAAAGCCAGCTGACTGGCATCTTTTCTCAATGTATCCTAAACTATTACCTTTTTTCAATGTATTCTAAATGTATTAAGTATTGCTTTTTGGTGCATTAGATGTTTTCCATAATCAAAAAATGGAGTATCCACAATTTTATCGTGTGTTAATCTTTAAATGTGTGTAATTCTGCATATGAATGTAACGTTGTGTTTCTATCAGTTATCTATGTACTGTTTGGTGTTTTTGGAATTGTCATGTTGTGACCCAACTATCCACCTGTATAAAAGGTATTAATCTGGAATTACGAACTTGCTGGAATAACTGAAAATAGCTGAAATCTTATAAGCCAGAACTTATTAGAGTGGGTGTTTCCCCAGAGACAAAGGAACTTTTTCCCGCTTCAGATCGCGGACGTTCATTGGTTGTTCACGCGAACAGAGGTGTGAACTATTCAAGCCATAAGAGCTGACCCAGGAAGTTCCTCCCTCTCTTAGCTCTCTCTTCGCTTCCCCGTTTCTGACCCTGCTCGTCCTTCTTCGCGGCCTTGTTCTGCTCTCCTATCGCCGTCCCTCTCCGCACAGCGGCTGAGAGAACAGCTCTTACTCATGGCTCCTTCGGGAGCTTTTATCTCATTGTTTTCGTTTCTTTTCATTACTAAGTTTATTCACCTATTCGCCTCTCCACATGAGGAAGACGAATTCTGAAACTGCTTTGTTGAACCTTTCAAATATACCACGCGAGTCCGCAGCAGCAGCACTGGAAGACACGAAAGAACACGCCTAGCTAGAGGACCATGCTCACGCTGCTCACACGCATGCTGGTCTGGCGGTTGACAAAGAGACACATCAGCCCGGAAGACATGAGAGAACATGCCCAATCACAAAGAGATCACATGCAAGTATCGTTCTCTATGGAGATTTAAATGCTGCTTAAAGTTTGTCTATGATTTGATTCGTTGATGTCTTTCAAGGGTTACTGTCTGTGAGTTTGCATAACTGATCGCGTGATTCTGTGATCACGCCTATTCTCTCATTCATCCTCTCTCACTCATTCTCTCTCCCTCTCCCTCATTTGGATTCCGTTATGTCTTGTACAAAGTTTACTGTCTATATTGTCGTACGCGTATTTACCCTGTGTGATTTGTAGTTTGATGTATTATTAGTTCAATTATTAAAAACCAATATATTCATGATTGCCTCCGACTGAAACGCTCACTTCACGAGTCAATGAAATGTCTGATCTTTAGCTACAAACCTATATTTCATAATGATAGGATAATGTTTTCATGGCCAGAGAATATTTTCCTTGAATTATAAGAAGTGATAACTTTATTGAAAATTGATAAGTTAATCTTACGGCCGTTTGCTGGACAAACCACTGTTTGATTTGCGGTAATTTACAGTAAGAGATATCACTATAATTGATATGAAGAATGGAATATTGACATATTAATGAGTAAATTACAGTGCCTTGTAATGAGTTATTGATATATGCAATTGAGCTATTTTTCATCTTCAATAATTTTAATGTAACTGTCATATGAGATATATATATTAATCATATTCCTGATTAATTATTAAAATTCCCTATATATCATTTGAGTTAATTATTATGTACAACCCAGTGCGGCTACATATTATTGGTGGAGGAACGTGGCCATTTCAAACTTTGTTTTGTGAGCAATCCAGTTCAATCTGTGTATATGGTTATTAATAATTTCTGCACGCGCGCTATGAAATTTGTACTTGTGAGATAAGTTGCAAGACGCGAACTCACTCCTAACTGACTGAGGCAAAAAGCTGATCAGTCAGCACGTTAGGTATTTATAGAAACTTAACAGTATACTCACTGTTATTTTAATGAAAGTAAACTGCAGTATAATGTTAAAAGTCTCCTGTTAAGAAAGACCAAGATCTCTCTGCAGTGAGAACATTTTAATATGAATAATTAAAAGATGAAGAAATCTTTTATTAGTTGCAACATGTAAATCTGAACATGAGCGATGTTCCTCTGATTCAGTTAAAAAGGCCTTGCTTATTAAATATCGTTATTGAATTCGTGGTGAACCACAGTGATATTCAAAAATAAACGATAGAAACTCCTGGTCTAAAATTGGCTTAGCTACCTGATTGTAAACCTAAAACATTTAAATCATAGGTGCTATTTTGATAAATTATTATGGGAGTCAACAGATGGAAAATTCCTGTTGTGCACATTTGGGCTTAGTGCAAGGAAAAGAATCCTGCCTTAACGCTCTTGTGCAGTAGCACCAAATCAGCGATGATGAGCGCACAGAGTTTAGATCACATTGAAGTCGGCTGTAATTCCGCTTACTAAACACCAGAGAGGGTCTTTTGTTTAGAAGTTCAAAATTACGCCCTGCCTTCTGATGTCAGCCTGCATGAGTGCAAGTCCGCCATCTCGTGGCCATTTCAGATAATGCGCTCTAATTGCTAATCTCTATTTCCCTTGTGATTTATTGAATTAGATGTCTAAATTCTCAATAATTATTTGCATTTACAGCTTTGCTCGTGCGAATATTATTTCAAATTAGACAATTCTTCCCTTCCTTTGACTGTTTACATTTACTCTGAGTTTGGTTCAAACATGATTTGAATTAAAATGTAATTGTTTAATAGTGGAAATCTATATGTTTCAGGTCAACCACTGATTGACCCACTTAGAAGGAAGTAAGCCATCTAGTGGCAGTCTCTTGTTAAGTCAGTTAACAGCTTGCAGCTCTCAGCTCTTTGCTCTCTTGTCAATTCTGTTTTGAATTGCATGTCTACTTTTACCCTTTTTGATTAATTTCATAATTATTAATGATACCCTACTGTTATCATTGGTTATTAGAGGATATTATTATAAATTTCCTTTTGATTTTTCTTACATGCTTATTTTAAATGAATTTTTAATTTGAATTAAGTTTTCTGCTCACCAGGTTAAGCACAGAGAGTGAGTACGCCCCCTTGTGGTGAAAACCAGCTAATACTTCTACATATATATTTAGTCAGTTGATGTTAAACAAACCAAACATTAATTAACTTTAAGTTACTTTTGTTCATCCTTTGTGTATTTGATTGTAGAACTCCCTTGGTGATTGGACAGTCATCTCAGGTCTCCAGTGAGCAAGGGATCCGACCAGCATTACCGACACTGACTGTGAGTGAAACTCGGTTCCTCTTATCTTTGTCCGTTGCGGCACGCAGTGGAGACATCAGCAATTTGGCACTCCAACGGTGGTCAATCAGTCCAGCCGACACACACAACGCAATCTCTGGGACCAGTACCTAAACCGGGGCCTAAAGCGGGGCCACTCTCTTTTTAAGAGAGGGTTCTAGGGAACAGCCCAATTTTGTAGTGCTGTCTGGCGGTTGACATCTTGTTGTTGCCAGGTTGTGTTAAAAGTCACAAGCTGTTTGAGAGGGCGCAAGGCCAGAGTAACGGAGGGCCGGGGACACTGCGGTTGAGTGTTTGGGGAGCGCCGGGGAGGTTGACCAAGCCACTGGTTTCCACATGAAAGGCTTCAATTCACCCAGGTGAACCAAATGTGATAAAACCCATCCACTTATTATAAGCCACAGAATATTAGATATTCCCCCCGGATATATTTTAAGTGTTTGACCCATTTGCTTCTTCAAGCCACACCATATTTCTAGGTTTCCTACTCAGATAGCCCCACTCACCTGTTGGCCCTATCTTAAAACCTAGCAGTAGGCTTAGGCCTCCTTATTCCCACTAACACATCGTGTTACTATTGTTTTTATCTAATTTCAAGTGTTGTGTTTCACTTTGATCTTTTTCTATACTCTGTTCTGTTGTGATTTGTTTCTTTCATTTCACATAGAGACAGTAACCTGTGAGAGCCACCAAAGAAGCTAAATAGTAGAGCGACAACCAGCAGCCGGTGTCATCACGCGACCCGCTAGGCTACTGCCTGTCAAATCTCCATTTCAGGTCCTTCGTTGACCCAAGTAAATTGGCTACTGAACTGTCTGACTGTTTGCATCAGTTAGCCCCAAAATTCTCATAAACGGCACAGCCCATATGAATATAGCTTGTTAACAGTAGAACGAACTTGCATTGGTCTTTTTGTGTGTGCTGTGCTTCTCTCACCGAAAGGGAGTCAGGATGTTCCAGCCATCCAGTCCAGCAGTCCACGGGGGCCACCTCTCGACAAGGTTGAAAGCAGTGACGACCCCCTTCCTGCCCAAGAACGCCAGTAACCTGCAGCACCCAGAGCAACTAGACACTGAGCTAGATGAACTGATGGCACATGATCCAACCCAAAGCGACTACTACAAAGAACTCGCCAGGATCCTCGGAAGCCTAGTTCACATTCTCATCGCCCAGGCACGGCTCAGTGAACGGAGCAACATCGACCTTGAACAGCAAGCAGCAACGCTTAAGCTTCAAGCAGAGGAGGCCTGGACGGACCAGGCCCGAACCCAGAGTCGCCTTGTGATCAGCTCCTCCTCGAGACCCAAAACCAGCGCGAGAAAGAGGACGACACAGATCCAGAGCTACAGAAAGAAGTAGAAAGACTTCACAATGCCCTGCAAGATCTTCGCCTCGACACAAACCAAAGAGAACAACTGGAGAGAAAAGCCAGAAAAGAACCAAACAAAAAACTCCAGCAAGGTGACGCTCTCCTAAAAAGAGCAGAGATTGAACTGAAAGAAAGAAAGAGACTCTAAAACCTGGGCCTGCAAAACACACTTGCAAGCGGCCCAAGCTAAAATCAACGAGCTTACTCTGCAGAGAGACGAGCTCGAAGATGAACTTGACACTGTTCACACAGAACTGAAACATTCTGACAGATTACAGAGTGGCTGGATCGGAGAAACGCACACCACAGAGTTTCTCCCGACCCGCCACTCCAACCCTTTCAGCCAAGAACCCAGAGCTGAAAAAGGGGGTGTAAGCTCACGGCTCAAGAAATCACCAGCCAGCTTACAAGAACACCTGTCAACAACGGAGGGGTGAGAACCCTTCCAGAGAACGCATGCCACTAAACCAAGAACTTGAGAAGCTAGCCAGAAACATCCCTACGTTCAATCCAGATCCTGCAGGAGGACATGACGTTCACGCTTATTTACAAGACATTGACTTTCACTTGCAAACTGTCACCAACGTGACAGATGTGAACACATTGTACCTGTTAAAAATCACATCCATCCGTGATGTGCATAGTTTTCTGGATCGTCAACCAGAGACTGTCAAAGCAGACTGCCAGCAACTACTACAAACTTTGATTCTTGAATTCTCTGATCCAGACTCAGACCATGGACTCCTTATTGCTATGGACCTCAAACAGGGCCGACTTGAAAACCCACAGACTTTCTGTAGTCAGCTACGAAAAGCCTACTTCGGAGCATGCAACGAACCAGGTATGGAACAGGATGTCGACTTAAAAACTCTGTTCCTCCGAAACCTGCATGCCAGTTGGAGTTTTCATCTCAGAGTCCCAGCGTGTCTGCGTAACATGACTACACAAGAGTTACGGAACTTAGCCCACAAAGCCCGCACCAAGCAAAAGACTATTTATGAAAAGACAATCTCTGTCTCTGAGCACTGCTTGGAGTTAACCCTAGAGGGCGCCCTACAACACCACAGTCACAGACATTTTTACAGAGAGTCAATACCGTTCCAAGCCAGCAGAGGGCAACACAATCATGGTGGTGCTCGTCCAAAGCACCAGAGCGAGCGCTCTGAAAGATTCTGGGACCGGCGACCCAAAAAGAGCCGATCCCCACCGTCCAGGACACAAAGCCCCGACAGCCGGCAGTGGAACCACTCTCGACATGACTCTGGTGAGCCCAATCCTGAGCCCACATCAGAAAAACACAGGGCAGCCACGTCTGAGACAGCAGAGACCCTGAGGGTGCTGAAAGAGCTTCTTTACATGAAAACTCGCAAGGAAGACAAGGAAGATGAACCAGACATCTTATGTCTAAGCATAAGAACTGAAACCAACACCCTGTCTAACTGCCATCTGTATGAGCCAAGCACCCAGAACACTGCTCGTCATCCACAGACCACAGAGCTAACTGTCACATCACAAGGTGACAGCATCACCCAAGCTCCACAGCTGACAGTTGCACACCCTGAACGAGACAGCACAGGTCCTCACACCAGGTACCACAAACACAAGGTACCAGAAAATGCTGCTTTGACTACCTGCCTTCGCAGCGAGCTACACAAGACAGGTCCTAACCACCCATCGATCATCACACCTGCCCTGATGCCAACATTCCTGGGCAGCCTTGTCGAAAAGGGGGTGGGCCGAAAAGGAGTGAGCATGGAAGACCTGATCGACACAGGATTAAACCTTACGGTGATCTCATCTCACCTTTTCAAAAGACTCCAATTTGAAGCTAAGAGACAAGATCGAACTCTTACACCTCAAACTTGGGAACTGAATGTACAGTCGTACAGCCAGAATGACATCCAGTTTGAACAGGTTGCTTCCATTCACCTGACAATCGGTCCGATGAGTCTAGTAAATCCTATTTATGTCTCAGCAATGAACACTCATGCATTTCTCATTGGCAAAGACCTGCTAGACCACTTTGACCCTTTACAGAACTTCAAACAGCTAAAAGACTTTGCTCAAGTGCGAGAACCTCTTTCCCTCCAGCCACACAGGTTGCCAGAGCCAGACTGTCAGGTCATAGAGGTCACGGGAACTCCAACAGAGCCAGACTGCCAGGTCACAGAGGTCATGGGAACCCCAGCAGCCAGCCATGGGTACACAGCCCCTACGACAGACAAAAGCTCAAGCTCAAGTTCAAGCCTCTGCACCTTAGTCAACGAACAGGGTACGGTGGTACCAGCTTACACCAAAGGGGTCGCTGTTCGGCTCAACATGCAATGTGGTCAAACCTTAAACCACACAATGGGTTTCTTCCAATCCTAACCTGAATGTGTGGAACTCGGACTCACACTTGAAGCCACACCCCTCACTGAAGTGTCATCTTATATAGTCTACATCCTGTGCAACAACTGCATGGCAACTGACATCAACATTCCCATGGCCTACCGGCTGGGATAGCTAGTGAGCCATGACTTTGAACTTGTACTACCTGTCATTGAGCCCATTCCACTGATACCCGAAGGGAGTACAAACAACACATTGTTCACTGCACCCTTCAAATTCATCGCCATCACATCTGTCATGTCGGTGAGCAAAGACCAGGTGTGCAGAATGGATCTGACAGATGACCAACACCTCGCAGTATACAGGTTTTCAATCTCAAGTGCAGCAAATTCTAAAAGACGCTCATGCACTTCAGAGCGATACAGATCGCCAAAGACTCAGACAAGTTCTTTATAAGCTCAATGAATCCTGTGCCAAAGACTTTTTAGACTGTGGTCTTACCAACCTACACACGGTGCGCATACCTACGCACCCTGATGCTCCTCCCACTTCTGTCAAACAGGACAAGATTCCCATCGCCTCACACGAACCAGTGCAGGAGATCATCGAATCTATGCTGGAGAAAGGTGTCATCCATCCATGCAACAGCACCTCAACCCTCATCTGGCCCGCCCTCAAAACTAACTGCGAGGGGCGACCCACCATTGACTACAGGAAACTGAATCAACAGGTGCCACTGTCACGATGGCACAAGACACAGCTGGAACAAGAAATGCCCCACATCAGAGGAGCCACAATCCTCCCTACACCTGATGTGGCCTCTGGATTCTGGACCATTCCGGTGCACCCGGAAAACCAACACATACTGGCATTCACACTTGGCAACCGACAGTTCACCTTCAACAGTTGTCTGTTCGACTATGCCGACTCACCAGCTGAATTCAACATCTGTTTGAACAAAGCCTGTACAGACTCTAACTATGCTAGACTCAGTTTCGTGTGCCATCTTCCATGCTGTAAACAGAATGGTTTCAAAACTGCAAACAACAAGCCAGTCAAACACCACCTGTTCCAGCAATGCGATAACATCACAAAAACACACAATGTGACTGTGTACTGGAAGAAGGTAAAAGGGCACTCGAAGCTACCAGGTCTAGACAAGGACTTAAAAGATCAAACTGACAACCTTGCCAAAACTGGCACACTAAACAACAGGCTGTGGTCACTCCCAACCCACCCACATTCAGGGTTGAACTGATTACACACAGCGTAAGAACTTTACCAGCTAAACTGCCTACCTCAGAAACGCTTACGCTGGCTCCGTTTTCTACACAGACCAACATAGGGGCCATGCGGGCTTCTGAAACCTCCATAATGACTTTGCTTTACCACCTCTCAGACCCCTCCATCCACCCTGGCAACCAGTCTACAGTCACTGACAACCAACGCCCCAGACCACTGCATGATACAACGGACATGCTGCGTGCACAGAAAAACATTGTGGGTTGTGCACCGTCTGACATCACAATGCCAGGGCTTGTAATGCCACGGAGCAAAAGGGGGACAATGCCAATATATTTCCATGACGCATCATGTGCTGCACCACGCAGCACCAGAGCCACTGACAAGACACTGAAGCAAGCGTCATGCCAGCAGCAAGATGTGGCAAAACATGAGCCAGGGTGAGCTAAACCCAGTCGCCGCCCACGAAGCAAAGAGACTGCCCTGTCCAACCAAAGACAGCCCTCGCTTGTTTCTTCCTCCCCTTTCTCTCTCTCTCTCCCTGTTATCTGTACCAGTATGCTGCTGTGGTTTGCCGTGCTGTGCTGTCAGCCAAAGAGAGGACAGCTGCCACCGAGAGAACCACTGAGACTCCTGATCACCGACGACAGGGCACACTACCCCAGCACTGTAACCCAATACAGCTGGACAGGTGTCCGATGGAGAGAGGACTCCCTCACTCACACTGAGGCCGATGTCAAACACATGTTCAGCCAACATGAGAAAGTGACTGTTACACAAATGGAGTTAAGAAGACACCACCACCGCTCCAAACAGTTCCCGGGAGCTTTGCTCAGAGCCGCTGCTGCCGCCAGAACGTTTAACATTGGTATGTCCAGTGTCAATGTAGCGAACCAGACCGTAAACTCCATGAAACCGCTGTTTACTGTCTTCCAGAATGACTTTACCCAGACTCAGCTGTTTACATGGTTAACGACAGACATGCTGTGGGAGGTTAGCTCCTCCAATGACAGCCTAACCACGGGTAAAACCCCACCATACATGATACCCTTAAGCCTTGTGCTAACTGTGCTGGCTTACGCCATCATCACGCCAGCTGACCTGCTACAAATACACCTGGCCAACTCTCTGGATAGCGCCATCCTACTGCACGTCAACCCCAAACAGAGAGAAGTGAATGTGCTCCTGAACCAACCCATCAGCGAGTCAAGCCAAGTCTACAGACCTAAAGACATTGTCAGTGTCAGGTTGTGGGAAAGCAACACCCACACCAAGACACATATTCCAGATGTGGTGGCCTACCACGACAGCGACACACAGCTCTACCTGGCCCCAAACCTGCACATGTGTACTTTGACCAAAGACATTCATTATCTCTGCCTTAACAAACCCTTCCTCAGACACAATGCTGAAGGAATCTGCGGGTTGCAACCCCTGTTCAGCGACACACTCTGCCCTGCTGAAGCCAAGCCTCGTTCACAAGTCACAGAAACGCAAGCAGAGATTGCAGGTGACAGATGGCTCGTCAACACTCCTGTGCGCACAGCTACACTGACCTGCGACCAGCATGACACTGCCACCCATGTCAACCTGCTTGACCAGAGCATGTGGATTCAAGTACTGAAAGGTGCCACCCAACACATTGACATTACTCCCGTCGACACAGCCCTCCAAGCACTGTCTCGACAGCCCGTTCTGAACCTGTCATCTGCGGTCCGAGTCTGGACTGCTGCCGACACTGCACGGTGTATCTCCACTGTCATTGGTCCCGCCCTGACCCTTGGCGTGACCTTCATCCTATACAGGAGACTCAACGAGATGCAAACTTCTACAGCCAAACTCACGACAGCCGTGGCTGGAGGTCTCCGATGGAATCCCCGGAAAGGGGGTGCCAAGTCAAAGACAACACTCGAATCGATTCATGGGTTCTGAACTAATGAATCACGGTTTGTTGAATCTAAAACAATGCAAACCTATCACTTGTAGATTTTGAATTCAGGCATATAAAATGAAACCTTTGTAAACTAAATGCCTGGCCTGGCGCCAGCCTGGCTGGATTTAAATTATTTACGACAAGAAATTCCAGAGTCACTTGAGCAGCCTCAAAGGAGAAACGAAACACCCACATTCCTAAACACACACACACAAACTCTTCTTTAAGCTCTCTATGTAAGTCCTCAATAATATGTATTTTGAATATGTTTGTGCGTTGCATAAAATGGTTAATCCTTGTTATGTGAGGAGTATAAGTTGCTAACTTATAAATTGGAAATGTTTCTCCTAATTTTAATGTTCTCAAATGGAACCAGGAGTTGTAACCCTACCCCCTTAGCAGCTCATAAAACTTTATGATCCCACTGGGAAACAGGACAGGAAAAAGCCAGCTCACTGGCATCTTCTCTCAATGTATCCTAAACTATTACCTTTTCTCAATGTATTCTAAATTGTATTAAGTATTGCTTTTTGGTGCATTAGATGTTTTCCATAATCAAAAATTGGAGTTTCCACAATTTTATCGTGTGTTAATCTTTAAATGTGTGTAATTCTGCATATGAATGTAACGTCGTGTTTCTATCAGTTATATATGTACTGTTTGGTGTTTTTGGAATTGTCATGTTGTGACCAAACTATCCACCTGTATAAAAGGTGTGTAAAATGTATTAATCTGGAATTACGAACTTGCTGGAATATCACTGCTGAAATCTTATAAGCCAGAACTTATTTAGAGTGGGTGTTTCCCCAGAGACAAAGGAACTTTTTCCCGCTTCAGATCGCGGACGTTCATTGGTTGTTCACGCGAACAGAGGCGTTAACTATTCAAGCCATAAGAGCTGACCCAGGAAGTTCCTCCCTCTCTTAGCTCTCTTTTCGCTTCCCCACTTCTGACCCTGCTCGTCCTTCTTCGCGGCCTTGGTCCGCTCATCTATCGCCGTCCCTCTCCGCACGGCGGCTGAGAGAACAGCTCTTACTCATGGCTCCTTCGGGAGCTTTTATCTCGTTGTTTTCGTTTCTTTTCATTACTAAGTTTATTCACCTATTGGCCTCTCCACACGAGGAAGACGAATTCTGAAACATTGCTTTGTTGAACCTTTCAAATATACCGCGCGAGTCCGCAGCAGCAGCACTGGAAGACACGAAAGAACACGCCTAGCTACAGGACCACGCTCACGCTGCTCACACGCACGCTGGTCTGGCGGTTAAACATAAGTTTATGTTCATAGAACATCTAACACCTTAAAATCTGTGTTTCTGCAATGCAAAAAACAATACAGTTCATAAGTCAGAAACATCTTTCATGTTGGCAAGTTTTGCAGTTAACATTGTAAAAAGCTACATTCTCTCACTGAGAGATAAGCTCTATTGCATATGTGGGCTTGTTTTAGCTTCTTTTGACCAGAACCACTAAATGAACATTAGTGCTTTCAGAATATCTATACTGATAATCCTGTGCACTGAAGCTGTAACATAAGTTTATGTGCATAGAACATCTAACAAATTAAAAACTGTGTTTCTGCATTGCAAAAACAATATAGTTCAAAAGTCAGAAACATCTTTCATGTTGGCAAGGTTTGCAGTTAACATTGTAAAAAGCTACATTCTCTCACTGAGAGAGAAGCCGAATTGCATATGTGGGCTTGTCTTAGCTACGTTTCACCAGAAACACTAACTAAACATTAGTGCTCTCAGAAGCTCTATACTGACAATCCAGTGCACTGAAGCTGTAACATAAGTTTATGTGCATAGTTCTATCTAACACATTAAAAACTGTGTTTCTGCAATGCAAAAAACACAATAGTTTTTAAGTCAGAAACATCTTTCATGTTGGCAAGTTTTGCAATTAACAGTGTAAAAAGGTTCAATCTCTCACTGACAGCGAAGCTGTATTGCATAAGTGGGCTTGTTTTAGCTTCTTTTGACCAGAACCACTAACTAAACATTAGTGCTCTCAGAAGCTCTATACTGATTATCCTGTGCACTGAAGCTGTAACATAAGTTTATGTGCATAGAACATCTAACACATTAAAAACTGTGTTTCTGCAATGCAAAAACAATATAGTTCATAAGTCAGAAACATCTTTCATGTTGGCAAGTTTTGCAGTTAACATTGTAAAAAGCTACATTCTCTCACTGAGAGAGAAGCCGAATTGCATATGTGGGCTTTTTTTAGCTACGTTTCACCAGAGACACTAACTAAACATTAGTGCTCTCAGAAGCTCTATACTGACAACCCTGTGCACTGAAGCTGTAACATAAGTTTATGTATATAGTTCTATCTAACAAATTAAAAACTGTGTTTCTGCATTGCAAAAAACACAATAGTTCATAAGTCAGAAACATCTTTCATGTTAGCAAGTTTTGCAGTTAACATTGTAAAAAGCTACATTCTCTCACTGAGAGAGAAGCTGTATTGCATATGTGGGCTTGTTTTAGCTTCTTTTGACCAGAACCACTAACTAAACATTAGTGCTCTCAGAAGCTCTATACTAATAATCCTGTGCACTGAAGCTGTAACATAATTTTATGTGCATAGAACATCTAACACCTTAAACACTGTGTTTCTGCAATGCAAAAAACACTATAGTTCATACGTCAGAAACAACTTTCATGTTGGCAAGTTTTTCAGTTAATATTGTAAGAAGCTTCATTCTCTCACTGAGAGAGAAGCTGTATTGCATAAGTGGGCTTGTTTTAGCTTCGTTTCAACAGAACCACTAACTAAATAATAGTGCTCTCAGAAGCTCTATACTGATAATCCTGTGCACTGAAACGGTAACATAAGTTTATGTGCATAGAACATCTTACACATTAAAAACTGTATTTCTGCATTGCAAAAAGCACATTAATTCATTAGTCAGAGAGACCTTTCATGTTGGCAAGTTTTGCAGTTAGCATTGTAAAAAGCTACATTCTCTCACTGAGAGAGAAGCTGTATTGCATATGTGGGCTTGTTTTAGCTTTGTTTCACCAGAACCACTAACTAAACATTAGTGCTCTCAGAAGCTCTATACTGACAATTCTGAGCACTGAAGCTGTAATATAAGTTTATGTGTATAGAACTTCTAAACACATTAAAAACTGTGTTTCTGCATTGCAAAAAAACACGTTAGTTCATAAGTCAGAAACATCTTTCATGTTGGCAATTTTTGCAGTTAACATTGTAAAAAGTTACATTCTCTCACTGAGAGAGAAGCTGTATTGCACATGTGGGCTTGTTTTAGCTTCTTTTTGCCAGAACCACTAACTAAACAATAGTGATCTAAGAAGCTCTAAACTAACAATCCTGAGCACCGTAGCTTTAACATAAGTTTATGTGCATAGAACATCTAACACTTTAAAAACTGTGTTTCTGCATTGCAAAAAACACATTAGTTCATTAGCCAGAGAGATCTTTCATGTTGGCAATTTCACCCTTATCATTATAAAAAGCAACTTTTTCTCACTGAGAGAGAAGCTGTATTGCATATGTGGGCTTGTTTTAGCTTCTTTTCACCAGAACCACTAACTAAACATTAGTGCTCTCAGAAGGTCTAAACTGACAATCCTGAGCACCGAAGCTGTAACATTAGTTTATGTGCATAGAACGTCTAACACATTAAAAACTGTGTTTCTGCATTGTAAAAAACACATTAGTTCATTAGTCAGAGAGATCTTTCATGTTGGCAAGTTCTGCACCTAACATTAATTCATGAGAATAAAGCTCCTAACTCGTTAAAATCTGTCTTTCTGCATTGCAACAAACATTTCCTTTCACATGTCAGAAACGCCTTTTGTGTGGGCAGTCTTGTAGTGTTGTCAGCCTCTGCTCTGAAGAATCACACTCAGTCTTGGGTTTTGCTTTCAGAAGAAAATACTTTATTTCAAGGAGAATAAAGCCGAGTTCCTTGAAAGGAGATCTCCCGAATGTTATGTGGTATCTCCTTATATACAGTATACAGGGCATTCCAAATATTCATAATTTTCCTTATGCATACAATTCGATCCCTCCCTAGAGAGAAGGGGCCCCCTACTTGTTATGGTAAAGAGAAAGGCCCTTTTGTATTTTTTTCTAGATGTTTCTCATCTGGGTTTGTAGAATCTGGTCACGTAGGCATATTTCTTTCTATACTTAAACTATGGGATTATAATGGAATAATAACTAGCAACAAAAATGGCTAGATTCACATTGATTGTAAATGATAATTCAGTTTTATTAGTTAATACTACTTAGTCACACTTTATTATTACCAGTGACTAGATTATGCAATTTCACTCTGGGGGAGCAAATGGACCAAACAGCTCTCTCCACATCTGACTAGGAGGGAGTAAAAGATCCAGTCTCCCTAAAGCCTTCTATAATAGTAAACAATGTTATAAGCATGAGCATGCAATTTGGTTCAGCACTTGCCTGTGGTTGTCACAGTTGTGTATAAAAGACATAAAAATACATACATAATATAACACATTGAATATCACAAGATTATAATAGTTGCTCTTCAGCCCAGATACACCCAGGGTATGGTTCATCTTTAGACCTCTTCATCTTCCTCGTTAGACTCACTGGAACTATCATCGAAAGTTTGCTCATTTAAGTTTAGTTTGTTTAGCCATCCTTCATAATATTCCTCCAGGCTTCTTTCTGTGATCATTTGTTGATTATTTGGGACTTTTATCACTTCCATTTGCTTAACAGTAGCATTGACGATTAATGTTAATAAAGATAATATACAGCAAAATAATAATCCTACTATTAATAGGGAAACTCCTAAAAACATTCCCAGTTTAGCCAACCATGCTCCCCATGCTCCAAATTTCAAATCAGTCCAATCCTAAATTCGCTGGTCTCTTCCGGCATTTGCTGTAACTTCAGCTCTTAATTTTTTTTTTTATTTTAGTCATAACTTCACTGAAAGCTCCCCCAGGGGCAGTATTATTTGGGACAAATGAACAAAAATGAAAAAACAAACTCCTCCCTTGTCTGCCAAGAGCCAATAAAGAGCCTGTCTGTTTTGCCATGTCATTCTACTTGTTGCGTGCACTTGGTCTCCTGACAAGGTTAATGCATCATTAGTATAATTAATGAATCTTTGTTGATTATAATAAATGTAATTAATCCACTTCATCTCTTGCCTTGAATTTATTAGGAATTCCACTCGGTTGTCCAATTGAATCTAAATTGGATTGGTGACTGGCTCGTAACCTCTTTTAATTCTATAGACTTCCTTGTTTGTGCTTTGTTCTGTTCCCCATTGTGCCATGTTAATTAATTGAAGTAATCATACTCTTACACGTATACCTTTCCATCTAACTGGTAAAGAAGGCAATGATATCTCACTTCCACAGATCTAAAATAAATCTGCTATTATTAATGATTGGTCTTCATAAATATCTATTGAAGGTAATGCTATAGTTGATTTTCACATTCTTCAGGTGCTATTTTATTTCCTTTAGATTAGTTTCCTTTAGTTGTTAGCTTTGAGAGCTAAAAGTTCTGGAGCTCTAGAAGAAATTCCTGATTTCCAAGAATTTTTCTTATCTAGTATATACCAAATAATAGCACATTTTCCTTTGAATTTACCCACATTTTGAGTTCCTTCTGGTTTATGGAAACACTCATATTCTTGTTTATAATCCATGCTATATAATTTTGGAATCTCTACTTTATGTTTTTCAATGTTTATATTTTGACTGATATCTTATTTTGACTGGTCTAAATAAATAATCTGTTAATTTAGGATTTCCCAAAAATCTTACTCATTCAGAAATACAATAAGGTCTGGTAAAATCTGTTAAATGACAAAAGTTTCTTCCAAATTTGGCACATTTGTGGTAGTCATATGGATTTGGTATGGCTATTACTTTGTTTAATGGAGATTTGGAGCACAGCTCCAATTTGACTAATGTCTTCATCACCTTGAACATGATTTTCATTGGTACATTGAGTTTATATCATTATCACTTTTGTTCAAAGGTTGAAAAGTAAATTGAAGGGAAGTCAGGTTACTTTCTATTGGTCGAGTTTGGGTTTGCATTATTAGACGCATTAGGCATAGAAAGGACGTCTTCGGATATGTTGTCAGACTTATTCACTGTCCTCTCCAGTTCGTCTGACAGGAGGAAAGAAGGTCCTTGTGGATCTTTTTGTGAGCTCTCATGTGTCTCTGGTTTTTCCTCATTGCTTTCTCCTGCATTGTCTGGCTGTCTGTTTTCTTTTCTTTCTGCCTTTCCCGTGGGAACTCTAGTACAGTGGTTTAGATGATTCCAGGTTGTGCTTCCCTCCACTTGGACTGCTGTTGGAGTAGCTCTCACCACTTTGTAGGGTCTTTCTCTCCTGGGCTCATTCCACTTTCTCTGGAATAGCCACAGATATGGAACCTGGACCTGGAACAACTGGACAGGCACTTTTCTGGGCTCTTTTCTTTTTCCTGTAAATAGATAGCTTCATGTATGACAGTTAATTTCTTCATATAAGAGCAAAGTTCCATTTGTAATTGGTCTAGAGTCAGTTCTTCATAGAGACCTCTACAATATGGCACAGGCATGGGTTGACCCGTAAACATTTTATGCGTGTTAAGTGCGTGTTCCTGTTAGTTTGCATGCGATAGCACATTAGTGCAAGAGGTAATGCATCAATCCAATTAAGTTTAGTAATCTCACATATTTGTTTATTTTGGCCTTGATCATTCCATTGCATTTTTCAACACATCCTTGTGATTGAGGTCTGTAAATGCATCCTACTCTCTGTTTTATTCTTAATTGTTGCAATACTTGTTTCACAGTTTTTGTATGAATGCCGACCCATTATCTGAACTTATTTCTGATGAAATTCCAAATCTAGGAATTACCTCTCTTGTTAGAAATTTTGTTACCATTCCTTTTCCTAGATCTGCTGATGGTACTCCCTCCACCCATCTGCTAAATCTGTCTATGATAACAAGCATATATCTTAGCCTTGTACTCGCTTTATCAAATCCACATAATCCATTACTAAATGTTTAAAGGGTCCTTCAGGTACTGGGAAATGGCCTATTGGTGTCGCTATCCCTTTCCTCACACTGTATTTTGCACAAACCTCACATGTGGACAAAAAAATCATCCACCATTGCATATAAATAAGGAGACCAATATCCTTGCTGTTTAATTTTTCTTACTACTTCCCCCCTTGCGCAATGGTAGAAACCATGTGTATCTGTAATAAGAATATTCAAAAGTGAAGTAGGTGCAACAATGTGTCCTTTATATGTATGCCAGATCTCTTGTGAGTCTTTTTTAGCTCCCCTTTGATGCCAAATTGATTGTTCATAGGGGCCTGCTTGTTGTTGAATTCGAATAATATCATCCAATTGAGGATGAGGTTTGATAAGTACTACAGGTGCTAACACTGCTACCTGACACCCCGAAGCTTTTTTAGCTTCTAAATTGCTGCATTGTTACCTTTTTTTTATAGATTTTTCACAAAAGTCACAATAGACAAAGACAGCAACAAAATCCCTTAAATTGGATCTTAAGAAAATAAAATTAAGAACTAAAAGTTACATTTAAAAAAATAAACTAAATAAAACGCTCAAATTACCAAAGCTTTGGTAATTTGTATTACAGATACAGAAGTACATAAATTTTTATCCAAGAAAACGTCTCAAGGTTACGTATGTAACCCTGGTTCCTTGAAGGAACGAGACGCTGCTTCAAGCGCTTTGGGGAACGTCCCTGACGAGACCGACTCTGAATATCGTGTGCAATCTGTCCATCGGAAGGGCGTGACGTCACGGGCGGGGTGACGTAGCGACCAGGAAGCTATAAAAGCACGTGCCGTGCAGCTGGCTTCAGCTTCGATTAGGGAAGCAAGTACCGGCAGGGGTGCCGGGAGTATGGCTCTGCGATGCAGCGTCTCGTTCCTTCAAGGAACCAGGGTTACATACGTAACCTTGAGACGTTCCTTTTCAGGAACTCGAGCTGCATCAAGCGCTTTGGGGAATGATGTGCCCACACTGCCAGACTTCCAAAATCCCTGCCTAGTGTGTATCCGAAGAGCACAGCTAAGGCGAGAGAACAGAAGAGCCCGGAGTGGCTCGCATGTCAAGGTCGTAAAATCTGACAAATGTAGAGGGCGTGGACCACCCCGCAGCGTTGCAGATGTCCAAGAGGGACACACCTGCTGAGAAGGCCTTAGAGGCCGCCATACCCCGAGTAGAGTGAGTCTTGGCTCCCAAAGGAAGGGGAAGACCAGAGGAATCATAGGAGACATTGATAGCCTCGACTATCCAACGACTTAGGGTCTGCTTGGAGGCAGGAGAACCCTTTTTAGGAGGACCGTGGCAAACAAGCAATTGGTCGGATTTTCTCCACAGGGCAGCTCTGTAGATGTATGCGTACAGTGCTCGCACTTGACACATACAATTTAGCTTTTCCTGGTCTGGCTCCCAAAAGGGAGGAGGACAGAAGGCCTGCAGTACGATAGGTTGTGGTGTAACAGAGGGAACCTTCGGAACATAACCCGCTCGAGGGTATAAGAATGCTTTGGCCATACCAGGGGCAAAGTCTAGATAAGTAGGGGCCACCGAAAGGGCCTCTTTAGTGAGGTGATTGCCAGTAACAGGGCAGTTTGAAGTGTCAGATGTCTATCTGAGATATCTTGTATTGGCTCGAATGGAGCTTTACAAAGAACCTCTAAAACCACAACCAAATCCCAGGGGGGAACACGGGATCGTACTGGTGGTCTTAGCTTTAGCGCACCGTGGAGGAAACATGTAACTAGGGGGTGTCTACCCACTGACTGATCATTGAAAGGGACATGGTAAGCAGCTATGGCCGCCACGTACACCTTTAAGGTGGAGTGGGTTAACCCCGCAGAAAGCCTAGCTTGTAGAAACTCCAGAACTGTACCAACTGGGCAGTTAAAAGGGTCAAGCTGGCGGTCTCTGCACCATGAAGTGAAGAGTTTCCACTTCAGGGTGTACAGTTTCCTCATAGAGGGAGCTCTGGATTGGAGGAGGGTCTCAACAACCTCAGTTGAGAGACTGGATTCTATGAGCTGTGCCCCCTCAGGGGCACACCCACAGTTTCCACAGCTCCGGGCGAGGGTGAATTATCGTGCCCTGCGCCTGTGAGAGTAGGTCTGTCCTGATCGGTATCTCCCACGGAGAGCCATCGAGGAGCGAGACTAGATCTGCGAACCATACTCGGCCCGGCCAGAACGGGGCTACTAATAACAGACGGACCCCATCCCGGCGTACTCTCGCCAGAACTCCCGGGAGCAGAGCGATAGGGGGAAAAGCATACAGATGAAGCCTCGGCCAGGTCTGTACCATAGCGTCCAGTCCCAGAGGAGCTGGATGAACTAGAGAGAACCAGAGTGAGTCGCAAAGAGGTCCACCTGGGCTGTGCCAAACCCTCTCCATATCTGCTTCACTACCTCGGGGTGAAGTTTCCATTCCCCGGGCCTCGGCCCCTGCCTCAACAGTATGTCTGCTCCCACATTCAATCTCCCAGGAATATACACTACTCTGAGCGAGAGGAGTCTGCCCTGGGACCACAGAAGGATCTGGTGTGCCAGTTTGTACAAGGGGTGTGAACACAGAACCCCCTGGTGATTGATATAAGAGACCACTGATGTGTTGTCGGTGCGCACCAACACATGGTGACCTCTCAGGTCTGGGAGGAAATGTTTCAATGTTCGATAGACTGCTAGCATCTCTAGGCAATTGATGTGCCATGTCAGATGGCGACCACTCGACAGACCGCGGGCAGGGTGGCCACTCATGACCGCACCTCAACCGGTGAGGGACGCGTCTGTCGCTAGCGTTACACGGCGACAAGGAGCTCCCAGCACCGGGCCCTGATTCAAGAACCAAGGTTTCTTCCACATGTCTAAGGCACGAAGGCATCGCCGCGTGACCTTGATAACTCGAAGTGGATTTCCCCTCGGGGAAAAGCCCTTGGACTTGAGCCACCATTGTAGGGGTCTCATGTACAGCAGGCCAAAAGGTATCACGTTGGATGCAGCTGCCATCAGACCTAACAATCTCTGGAATTGTTTGACAGTGAGTGACTGGCCTTCTTTGACTCTCTCGACTGATGTGAGGATCGACTCGATCCGAGCAGGAGACAGACGTGCCTGCATCGTGGTCGAATTCCACACTACGCCTAGATAGGTGGTTCTCTGAACTGGAGAAAGTACACTCTTCTTGGCGTTTAGTCTCAAACCCAGCTCCCCCATATGTACAAGAACGACATCTCGCTGTCGAACCACCATCTGCTCTGATTGAGCTAGAATCAACCAATCGTCGATATAATTTAGAATGTGGATGCACTGCATACGGAGGGATACCAGAGCCGCATCTACACATTTTGTGAACGTGCGGGGTGAGAGTGCGAGGCCAAAGGGAATTACTCGATATTGATAAGCTCTGCCCCCGAAAGCGAACCTCAGAAACTTCCTGTGTTGTGGAAGGATGGATATGTGGAAGTATGCGTCTTTGAGATCTATTGTGACAAACCAGTCCTCGGATCTGATTTGAGCTACAACCTGCTTGACAGTGAGCATTTTGAACTTCAGTGGCGTAACTGAGTGGTTCAGGTGATGTAAGTGTAAGATCGGATGCAACCCCCCATCCTTCTTTGGAACTATGAAATACCGGCTGTAAAACCCGGATTCCCTTTCTAGAGGAGGGACCACCTCGATGGCCTCCTTCCTTAATAGGGTATTCACTTCTTGTTCCATAACCAGAGTCTGCCGGGGGCCGACTATTGTTGGTGTAACCCCGTTGAACTTCGGTGGTGGATGACCGAACTGAATGCAGTAGCCTTTTCCTATTGTACGCAGGACCCAATGGGATACATTTGGCAGTAGTTTCCACGCTGCTAAATAATCTACTAAGGGAATCAGTCTCTCAAGACTGACCTCTGGTATAAGAGGCCCCCGAAGGGGCGGCGAGCATCCCAGCTCCGCTACGCTCGCGGGCGGAAATAACTGGGAGCAGCGCTCGCTAAAGGCCACTGCGCCCTGAAACTCTGGCAGGGTTGGCAGACCGACCTCCTGAGGGCACTGAGGTGAGGCGGGCACCGTTTAATGCGGGGGACCGCGCTCTACCCCAGTAGGGTCTACCCTCTGGATCCTGGCGTCAGGATCTTTTCGTCGAGGACTTCCGGGCTTTCGATAACAGATCTTAAATCGGGCTTAGCCCTGGAAGCCCCCGACTCAGAGCGTCGCTGAGGCCCTCGGTCCCGTCGTGGGGGAGCACGAGCAGCGACACTCTGTCTCTGCGCTTCCCGGTATGAGGAGCCGGTATGTGGCGTGGTCATCTCCCGCCCAGATGCACCACGAGAGCGACGAGGGAGGAAGTTCTGGAACGCCGCTGCCTGTTTACGTGCCTCCTGGAACCTGTCGACGACAGTATTGACTGTGGCGCCAAACAGGCCAGAAGGCTGAAGCGGGGCATCCAGGAGGCAGACCCTGTCTCTTTCTTTTATCTCTGACAGGGTCAGCCACAAATGCCTCTCCGCGGCCACTAAGGCTGCCATAGACCACCCAATATCGCGAGCGGTCTCTTTAGTGGCGCGGAGGGAGAGATCAGCGGTCTTTTCGACATCTTCAGACTTAATCCCCTCTCCCTCATCGATATCTCCCAGCAGGTCAGCTTGATAAGCTTGAAGGACTGCCATAGTATGAAGGCAAACCCCAGCCTGACCTGCTGCCACATAACCTTTGCCCACCAGCGATGATGTGACTCTAAGAGGCTTGGTGGGCAATTTCGGAGCCTTTAGAGACGATGCCGATACGGGTGACAGATAGCCCGCGAGCGTCTGTTCAACCCGTGGCATCGCTCTATAACCCCGCTCTCCCAGCCCCATCACGTTGCCATAATATAGTGAATCAGGGCCAAAGAGGCGGGTTGAATATGGGTGATTCCACGATCTCGATATCTCATCGTGGAGATCGGGAAAATAAGGTAGGCTCCGACGTGGAGATGGTTGCCTCGGCCGCAGAAAGCAATCCTCTAGTTTGCTTCTCTGTGGCTCAGAATGTTTTTCAGCAGGCCATTCGATTTTTAATTTATCTACTGCACGTGTAACCACTTCCAAAAGCTCCTAATACTGGGGCGACAGGGGTGGCGAATCCCCAGCAACCATCTCCACATCGACCTCTTCGGAGGAAGAGAGGTGAAGAGTTGATCCCTCACCCTGGGGGGAAGAAATCGACGAGCATGCTTCTGAACCCAGGGTTTGGGCGCCGGATCTGGCAGATGAGGAAGGAGATAAGGACTGGCCCGTCTCCATTCCCTCTGACAGATCCACCTGTGAACCCCACGAGTGTAGCAGCCGTTCTGCCTCGGCAGAAGCGGGGCCAGCACCGCGGGGAACGCTGGTGAAGGCTCCCTCCTCGAAGAGAGCCCTCCGGGATCGAAGCGTCCGCATTGGCAATCGTTCACAATGCGGGCAGTCGGCCCCCTCAAGAGCCGACTCAGTGTGCTTCGATCCCAGGCAAGCCACGCACAAACTGTGTGTATCCCCACTCGTAATGTAGCGAGGGCAGGGAGGAACACACAATTTATAACGTGGCTTGGAATCGCCCTTAATATGTTTGGTCTTTGCTTTTACTTTTGGCATATTGAGCTGTTTTAGCAATCTTTTAATGGCTAAGGGACAGACAACAATAAATAGGACCAACGGGACAGACTTTTGACATGCACACACAGAGCGCTTACTGACAGAGGTGAAGCTGAAGCCAGCTGCACGGCACATGCTTTTATAGCTTCCTGGTCGCTACGTCACCCCGCCCGTGATGTCACGCCCTTCTGATGGACAGATTGCACACGATATTCAGAGTCGGTCTCGTCAGGGACGTTCCTCAAAGCGCTTGACGCAGCTCGAGTTCCTGAAAAGGAACCATACGGCACAGTATTGGCAATCCCAGGGTCCAGATAATTTATAAACTGTTCATCCAAAACTGTTCTTTCGGATGAAATGCCTAATTTGTAAATATCTGAAAAATTCTGATTTTGATACACCATATTTATTCTTTTTTTGTTGAAATGACATTAAATTATTATCAATAAACAAATCTTGTAGCTTAATGCCCTTTTCATACCAGATCTTAAAGCCGGCATCCATCATTCCTGGTTGGAAGTCTGGATTATGTAAAATTGGAGAAAATACAGAGGTAGATTTAGACCTACCCTCCAGGCGTCTAACTAGTCATGCTTTAAGTGCATTAAGAGTAACAGGATTAACACAACTTTCTTTAACGATTTTAAAACTTTTAAAAACAATAGGTCTGGTAATGAATTTTTGGTGAAACTTGTTTTGATATCTAACCATACTGATGGATAAACAAATGATAAAGCTTGGCTTATTGAATATCAGATCCCTTTCTACGAAAAAACTTTTTGTAAATAATATGATCACTGTTCATAATATAGATGTACTCTGTTTGACAGAAACCTGGCTAAAACTTGATGATTACATTATTTTAAATGAGTCCACCCCCCAAGATTACTGTTATAAACATGAGCCGTGTCTAAAAGGCAAAGGGGGAGGTGTTGCTTCAATTTATAACAACGTTTTCAGGATTTCTCAGAGTGCAGGCTTCAAGTATAACTCGTTTGAAGTAATAGTGCTTCATATAACATTATCCAGAGAAACAAATGTTAATTATAAATCCCCTGTTATGTTTGTACTGGCTACTGTATACAGGCCACCAGGGCACCATACAGACTTTATTAAAGAGTTTGGTGATTTTACATCCGATACTATGGACAGAAACTATGGACTCGCTCTTTTCTAGCACTTTAAATACAGTTGCTCCTTTACGCTTAAGGAAGGTTAAGGAAAACAGTTTGACACCATGGTATAATGAGCATACTCACACCCTAAAGAGAGCAGCCCGAAAAATGGAGCGCAGCTGGAGGAAAACAAAACTAGAGGTATTTCGTATTGCTTGGCGGGAAAGTAACCTATCCTACAGAAAAGCATTAAAAACTGCTAGATCCGATTACTTTTCTTCTCTTTTAGAAGAAAACAAACATAACCCAAGGTATTTATTCAATACAGTGGCTAAATTTGTGATGGTTTAGTATGGAAGACAGGAGGCAAATGCAAGTTGACAGGGTTTATTGTAATGAGATGAGATGGATGAAGGTTGGAGAGTGACGCAGGGACCTCGATGGCAGCACAGACTGGTGAGTAGGTGGGTTGAGTGCGCTGGTAGAGATGACGGTGGTGGGAGATCCGTGAGAGGTGAAGATAATCCGTGTGAGAGAGGAACAATCCAGAGACGACCGAACAAGAAACAAGTAAGAGCAGGAACATGGGAATCAGGACAGACATCTAACACGGAGGACCTCAAACAACGATCTGACAAACAAGAGACGAAAGACAGGGTGTTAAATAGGCAATGAAACAATCAACCTGACGTAACATGAATACAGCTGGAGACGGTGCATTCATGAACCGTGACAAAATTAACGAAAAATAAAGCCTCAACAAGTGTTGACATTTCCCAACACCACAGCAGTAATGACTTTATGAACTACTTTACTTCTAAAATCGATACTATTAGAGATAAAATTCCTCCTGAGGAACAGTTCCACTCATTCTCTACTATAGGAGAGGAAGAATTGTATAAACTTGTTAAATCATCTAAACCAACAACATGTATGTTAGACCCTATACCATCTAAGCTCCTAAAAGAGGTGCTTCCAGAAGTCATAGATCCTCTTCTGACTATTATTAATTCTTCATTGTCATTAGGCTATGTCCCCAAAACCTTCAAACTGGCTGTTTATTAAGTCTCTCATCAAAAAAACACAACTTGACCCCAAAGAACTAGTTAATTATAGACCAATCTAGAATCTCCCTTTTCTGTCCAAGATACTAGAAAAGGTGGTATCCTCACAATTATATTCCTTCTTAGAGACAAATGGTATATGTGAGGATTTCCAGTCAGGATTTAGACCGTATCATAGTACTGAGACTGCTCTCCTTAGAGTTACAAATGATCTGCTCTTATCATCTGATTGTGGGTGTATCTCTCTATTAGTTTTATTGGATCTTAGTGCTGCGTTTGACACAATTGACCACAACATTCTTTTGCATAGACTTGAACACTTTGTTGGCATCAATGGAAGTGCATTAGCATGGTTTAAATCGTACTTATATGACCGCCATCAGTTCGTAGCAGTGAATGAAGATGTATCATATCGATCACAAGTGCAGTATGGAGTACCTCAAGGCTCAGTACTAGGGCCGCTACTCTTCACGCTTTATATGTTACCCTTGGGAGAAATCATCAGGAAACATGGTGTTAGCTTTCACTGTTATGCTGATGATACTCAGCTCTATATTTCTTCGCCCGGTGAAACACACCAATTTGAAAAACTAATGGAATGCATAGTCGATATAAAAAACTGGATGACGAGTAATTTCTTACTGCTAAATTCTGAAAAAACAGAGGTGTTAATTATAGGACCTAAAAACTCTGCTTGTAATAACCTAGAACACTGTCTAAGACTTGATGGTTGCTCTGTCAATTCTTCGTCATCAGTTAGGAATCTAGGTGTGCTATTTGATCGCAATCTTTCCTTAGAAAGCCACGTTTCTAGCATTTGTAAAACTGCATTTTTCCATCTCAAAAATATATCTAAATTACGGCCTATGCTCTCAATGTCAAATGCAGAAATGTTAATCCATGCATTTATGACCTCAAGGTTAGATTATTGTAATGCTTTATTGGGTGGTTGTTCTGCATGCTCAGTAAACAAACTACAGCTAGTCCAAAATGCAGCAGCAAGAGTTCTTACTAGAACCAGGAAGTATGACCATATTAGCCCGATCCTGTCAACACTGCACTGGCTCCCTATCAAACATCGTATAGATTTTAAAATATTGCTTATTACTTATAAAGCCTTGAATGGTTTTGCACCTCAGTATTTGAATGAGCTCCTTTTACATTATAATCCTCTATGTCCGCTACGTTCTCAAAACTCAGGCAATTTGATAATACCTAGAATATCAAAATCAACTGCGGGCGGCAGATCCTTTTCCTATTTGGTGCCTAAACTCTGGAATAACCTACCTAACATTGTTCGGGAGGCAGACACACTCTTACAGTTTAAATCTAGATTAAAGACCCATCTCTTTAACCTGGCTTACACATAACATACTAATATGCTTTTAATATCCAAATCCGTTTTAAAGGATTTTTAGGCTGCATTAATTAGGTTAACCGGAACCGGAAACACTTCCCATAACACCCTATGTATTTGCTACATCATTAGAAGAATGGCATCTACGATAATATTTGTCTGTTTCTCTCTTATTCCGAGGTCACCATAGCCACCAGATCCAGTCTGTATCCAGATCAGAGGATCACTGTAGTCACCCGGATCCAATACGTATCCAGACCAGATGGTGGATCAGCACCTAGAAAGGACCTCTACTGCCCTGAAAGACAGCCGAGACCAGGACAACTAGAGCCACAGATACAGATCCCCTGTAAAGACCTTGTCTCAGAAGACCACCAGGACAAGACCACAGGAAACAGATGATTCTTCTGCACAATATGACTTTGCTGCAGCCTGGAATTGAACTACTGGTTTCGTCTGGTCAGAGGAGAACTGGCCCCCCAACTGAGCCTGGTTTTTCCCAAGGTTTTTTTCTCCATTCTGTCACCGATGGAGTTTCGGTTCCTTGCCGCTGTCGCCTCTGGCTTGCTTAGTTGGGGTCACTTCATCTACAGCGATATCGTTGACTTGACACTATTGACACTATTTAACTGAACAGAGATGACATCACTGAATTCAATGATGAACTGCCTTTAACTATCATTTTGCATTATTGACACACTGTTTTCCTAATGAATGTTGTTCAGTTGCTTTGACGCAATGTATTTTGTTTAAAGCGCTATATAAATAAAGGTGACTTGACTTGACTTGACTAAATTGTAATATTGCAATGAATCATGTTTTAATCTTGTAGGGTTTCTGCATCATTAATCTGTTAAAAATAGAAATATGCAGTAAAAACAATGCTTGTCCCCAAACACACTGCTTGCATGCAGACAACAATTTTTTGCACTTAACCATGCTGGTTAACCAGCTCCAATATGCTTTTCCACCAGCTGGACCAGCTGTAAACCATCACCAACCAGCATAAACAAGTCTGGACCAGCATGGAAAGTTTGTGAACAAATTTTGAGATAAGCTTGTTTGAGAAAGCCCGAATTGACAGTTTTAAATGACGTTTATTAACAAGATTCGGGAGGAGCGCGTCAGATACTTAGCCTAATCAACACAGGTGGACCATAATCAAGTAATCAATCCCATAGTATAAATATCGCTGACTTACCTCTATCCATTGACGGTTTATCAGCATCCCTCCTCCACCCCATCTCCTCACTTTGAGTTCACTTTATAAATAGACGGGGAAGGGGGGTACTCTATGCTCGGGCCATTCCCGAGCTCGGAGCCCTTCCCCGGACAGCACGCCAAATACGCATACTATACCTCAGCTAATTATATGTAAGCGTGAACTAGTGAAGTAGTTTTACAGCTTGAAAGTGAAGCTGGTCTGTTCATATCAGTACAAATTAAATTGGTGCATTTATTTGTCATTTAAACTGATGTAAACAGAGATAAAAGACTGAAAAGATGTCTTATCCTGTTGCCCCCTATAGTGGACAGCATTAAGCATTATAGCCTTCATTGCTCAGATAATGCCAAGTCAAGAGGATTTTCTGGGAAACCAAAAAAGTCAGACCAGTTAAAAAAGATAACCTGAGTCAGATCCGTCTGAAGATCTGAGCCGAGTTTGGTGAAACATTAAAGCTCTTGGTGGAGTCTCGTGATAATAATGAATAGTAAGATAAACTTCAACCAATTTAGTATTTCCACTTTTATCCAAACAGACAGAACTTGCACTGCATTTATCAATGTAGCATACAATATGCATTCAATTTTATAGCCTATAAATATGTGTTAGACTTGAAGAAGTGCTGCACAAACAGATTGGTTAATGACATTAAAGTACGGCAAGCTCGAACACACCTGACCTACTGTATAGCTCACATTAAAGGGGTCACTTGCAAGTCGCAGCAGCAAAAAGTATGTGCCCAGCAACCATAGGCAGAAATCCCGTTGAGCTGGATTGAAGAAGTGTTATCTGAGGGTTGTCCAGATCCATAACCCTACCAAAACCACTCCCCCCGCTAAATATATCATATGAAATCCATGCTGTGCATTGTAAATAACAATGTTTTATACATTAAGTAATTGTGTTTAGTAAAACAACACAGACTGCTTTGGTCCAAATGCTTGCTTTCCTCTCTTACATCACCAATAGATGTGGAACTCCAGTAAGGCTGTCAAGGCTGTTTCATTCACTTAAAGATCAGATGATATTATTGTTTTCTCTTTAATACAGATGATGCCAATGTATTTTTGGGTCTGCTATGTTAGCAATAAAAACATTACCTGCTTGAGGGAAAAAAGTTGTTCCTGATTCAGATGTTATGCGCAGTTAACAATGAGAGGGGGTTTCAGACACAATAGTCTAAAGAGCAACATTCAGTGCTGCACTCAATCATACTGACGCTTTATTCTGTCTGACAGAATTAAAAGCTCGTACTGAAGGTGAAGCAATTTGACCAATCAGATGAAAGGGTCGTTTCAGCCCCACCCATGTGTGTGAATGAAATGTTGCAACTATAAACCAATTTGTAAACTACAAACAAAACATGAGAAATTGAGCTTAAATCTCATATTACGTTTGTTAAACTAAAATGTAAAAATTAATAAAGGAGCCGTCTTTTAATTTCTTGTTATTCCTTTCCAAATAGGAAATTAAATTATCATGATACACGGACCAAGAAATCATTGCTGACGGATGCAGTTATTTTATTATTATAATTTTTAAAAAAAATATTTTTACATTAAGGAATATAGCAAATGTGTGGGTGATCAAAACTTCAAAGCACGTTGTATTGTGACAGTGATCTATATGATTATGAAGTTTATTACAAATATACCATCATTAGTAGAGTGTTAATAAGATGACTTACTGGTCCTTCTGAAACTTGGCCATGGCATCTCTTCTGGTCAAGGATCGAAAAGATTACTTGGTGGGGGCTCTAAGAGCAAAGGTTGGAGCTGTTCCACTTTTCTTCCCAGAATTTCTGGTTTGTTCTTGATATCATCTTTAGTCTCTTTTTTTCTCTTTTATTTGACTTTCATCTTCTTTATTTTTAGTATTGCCTTCAGTTTCTTTTGTTATCTTGTCCTGTTCTTTGTGCTTTATCTCAGGTTGTCTTTCTTTGTTGCAGGAATCATTCTCTTTCCTGTGAGGGTCATTGTTACTTTTCTTTTCTCCTTCTTCCACCTCACTTTCTTTGTTTTCATTTACTCCTGTCTCTTTTTCTTGTTCTCCAGGTTTATGTTCTTTGAGATCCTTCTCTTGTTCTTTCTCTTCCATGATTTTTGGCATTCTCTGTGACTCTGCCCACTCACTCACATGCCTCAGTGTCACTGGCTTCAGCTTGTATGTTCTCTTGGTCTTCTTTATTGTTCTCATTAGCTCCACCCTCTGTAGTATTAGTCCCACCTCCTGGCTCTGACTCTGCAACACATTTTGACTCTGCGGGATACACATGTTCGATGTATAACTTGGCCACGGCACGAGTAACCACCTCCAAAACCTCCTCATACTGGGGCAATTGAGGGGGTGAATCCTCAGTGACGTTCACCACATCAACCTCCTCGGAGGAAGATAGATGAAACGCAAAGCCCACTCCCCGGGGAGAAGTAGCGCCGGAGCACGCTTCCGATCCCTGAAAGCGGGCGCTGGATCTGGCAGGTGAGGAAGAAGATAGGGACTCGTCCGTCTCCATTCCCTCTGCCAAATCCAACTGCGAACCCCATGAGGGAAATTGCTGATCCACCTCGGCGGAAGAGGGACCAGCGATGCAGGGAACGCTAGCGAAGGCTCCCTTGGTGAAGAGAGCCCTCCGGGAGCGGAGAACATGCAGGGCAAGCCGCTCGCAATGCGGGCAGTCGGCCCCCTCGAGAGCCGACTTTGCATGCTCTGCTCCCAAGCAAACAATGTACAAACTGTGTGTATCCCCGCCCGAGATGTAGCGAGGACAGGGAGGAACACACAGTCTGAAATGCTGCTTGCCTTCACCCATTTTGTGTTTCGTCTTGGAGAGTGTTTTTGGCATACTTTTAGAGGATGACAAACAACACTAAATAAGACTAAAAAACGTAAATATTTGGAACAGTACACACACACAGAGTGCTTGCTGAAAACAGAAGGCTGGATGCCGGCTTCGCTGCTCTTGCTTTTATACTTCCTGGTCTCTGACGTCACCCGCCTATGACGTTTTGCCCATCCATTGGACTGATTACAGACATGATTCAGAGACGTCACACTGGAGACCTTCCTCAATGCGTTCTCGATGCATCTTGAGTTCCTGAAAAGGAACTCATCTATCAAAGCTATATTTACATAGAGGAGGGAGAGGGGCTATCAGATGTCAGTACTGGATGACATAACTTTTCATACACTAGATGGTACATAATGTATTTTATAAAATATAGTTGTGTAATTTGGAACATAACTATAGTATTTACGGATTAGCCTCTAGTTTAGCATTCAGCAAACTAATTAACCTGATAGCTTAACATATTGCTAACTGATATAATAGTACTGTTTATTATATCTAACTAACACTGCTACAAAATATATATTTCCATCCTTTTCTGAAGATCTATTAAATCAAGAAGTGTATACTGCCTTGTATATCAATCAGTCACATCCGTTTTTGTGATCTGTTTAATTTTCTCAGTTTGATTTTTAAGATAACATCACTATATGTCTCTCTCTCTCAGTGTATGTGTGTGTGTGTGTGTGCTTGTGTTTAGTTTTGCTTTAGAGGAGCTGTCCAGGTGTCACATAAGGTAATGACTCACCAGTTGTAAAAAGAGCTGTAGCATTCCACTTAATGAGCAGGTTTGTGAGAGGGTGAGCATTGGTAAATGTGTTTTCAAATTGAATTACAATTGAACCTGCAAAATTATCAATCTGATACTACTACTGATAAAAGTTACACAAGATTGTCATTATATTATGCACATATTATATGTTTTTGATTTGGAGAGCAATCTTACTGAACATAGCAACTTCAGAATGCAAGACAGAGTGCCTGCATGCATGTGTCTGTCTTTGTGTGTGTGTGTGTCTGTGTGTGTGTAGTAGTAGTAGTAGTAGTAGCCCTTTATTTTCACTAGTCACAAGTACCAGCGAAATTAGCCATCAACCTGTCCATACATACACAACATACATACAATGGGGTAGACAGAACAGGAAGACAGGGAATCGAGGAAGAAATACAGCATAACATTAGGAAAGTGAGGAGAAAAAAACCCAACACCCATACTATGCTCCTTTTGGCAGTACAGTATGGGAACATGAGAAAAACACCTCAGCAACAAAAGCACATACACCAACACACGACATTGCAACTGGAGGCGGAAATTGGGGGGGTCGAGGTAATCCAGTGCAGGCAGCAGCCGTCCTACCCTGCAGCTAGAAAGCGCTGGTCACTGACCCGCTTGACAGACTGGCGGTACAAAGCGGTGAAGGCGAGGGATGGGGGTGGGGAGGTGAGTGCATAACTTTATATGTGTAAGAGTTTGTGTATTGGTAGGCCTGAAGAGTTGCGATTCTCTCTAGATGCCTCAGTCCGCAGATTATACAGCGTCACAGCAAGTTGCCATGGTGACAGCGAGTCAACAACAGTCAGCAGGTGTCTTGTGGGAAACGGGTTGAGGAACGCAGAGCGTCTCGTTGCCATGCTTTCCAAGGGGAAAATTTGTAATCCAGCCAAGGCCAAGCTGGGAGTGGAGCCGAAAGAAGATAAGATACCAGTTGTTTTGGTCTAGTAGCCGCATTCCAATTTAACGGTCACTATGATTGTCTTTTTTGGTCTCCAAATCCTCCAATTTCCTTTCCAAAGCCGTGAGCTTCACCGTGATGTTATACATATTGCGGTTAATAGTCTCAGTCTCAATGCTGACCGCTCTGCCCACTGCTTCAATCATGACGGGCAGCCTTGTGAGGCTTTGGACAGCTGTTCCCCGTCTTCTGAATTTTCCGATAACCCAGGGCAAAGCCTAATCCAATCAGCAGAAGACCTGTTATCATGGTTCCGAATAGGTAGTTGTCTTCAATGTCCTCCACGGAAAGAGCCACCAGACACATGACCCGCCAATTCGCCCACGTGTCCATCGTGTAGCCAGCTGCGAACGTTCCGGCAGGGCAGTCAGGTTCCCCCGAACCCAAGCTTCTCGTCGAGAAGATGGTGTCAATTGCATTGAGAGACCATTTTATCAAATCCATGTTTCAGTTTAGGAAAGCAGTGCAGAGAGAGTATCTCAAAGTAGACGAGACAAGAGACAGGCGAAGCAGGCAAGCCAGGGGAGGAGAGGAAAGAAATGCGACCGCCTCCATTGAGAGCTGAAGAGAGAGCTGTGTGTGTACTGGTACTCACTGCGTTATAGTAAGTATAGTAATACCAGTACATTTTAGGTCCCCATAAGTAAAATAATAAACAATTAAGTGTTTTGAAAATCTAAAAATGAAAAATAATACTAATTATTATTATTATAATGATAATAAATAAATGAAAAAATTGGGTTGTAAATAAAAAAAGATTATTTGATTATGTTTTACAAGAAAATACTATCTAATGTCATGTTTAATTTAGTGTTATTTGCTGTTTGTTTGTGACATTTACTATTCATTTCTGAGATAATATTTTCTAAACCGATTTTTTGTTGTTGTTGTTGCTGTTGTTGTTGTTTTTGTGTGTGTGTGTGTGTACTGTAAATCATAAATTGATTACTTAATTCCCTTCAAAGTATTTCTCCTTAAATATAATACCCCTGTATTATACTAATATCATCTGATAAATATTATTATATTATTAAGATTGCATAATATTATTGAGCTTCAACCTTCTGTTGGAAGGATATTCCAGAAATCTGACTGGTGTGAAGACAGTTGAATTACAGGTTAGTTGGTCACTGCGATATTTTCTGAATCCGCCATTTGCCCAGAGTCGTCTGTTCAAAGATGAATCTCCAGTCTATTAACAGTAATCACTAGACTGACAGAGAATCTTCCTCTTTCACCTCTGACTTTCTTCTGATTTTGTTGGTGTCTTTCTCTCTCTTCTTCCTCTCTATCTTTGCCCCTCCCACCCCCCTCTGGCTCTGCCTGACCTTTTAAACAACACACACTCCATAAATAGTGTAACACTGGTAACACTGGCTCAGAAAGACCCACTGAGCAGCTGTTCATGCTGGTAACCATTACACAACATTACACACACACATAGTAGGAATAAACAGTATTGATGCACATCCAAAAATAGCCTTTAATCTGTTAATTTAATTTGAACTTGTTAATAAATATAACGTACCAAAAGCTGTCACTGAGGTGGTACACTTTCAGAAGGTAATATAAACCATTTAGGTACTTATATGTACACGTCAGGTACTAATATGTTATCGTACCATAAAAGATCATAGCACCCTCACAACAGTGTTTCCAGTTATTCAGCTTTGTGTCATTGACACATTGAGTGGGTCAAACATGTGGAGAAACAGGCCTGCAGGAACTCCAGCACTGAACCAACTGGGCAGTTAACTGGGTCAAGCCAGCAGTCTCCGCACCAAGAAGTGAAAAGCTTCCACTTCAAGGCATACAGTTTCCTCATAGTGGGAGGCGGGATTGTAGGATAGTCTCAACAACCTTGGTTGAGAGGCCGGAAGCTATGAGTTTGCTCCCATGTTGAGATGCCCAGGAATGTGCACTGAACTCAGCAAGAGGAGTTTCTCATGGCATCACACAAGGACATGGTTTTTCAGCCTGTAAAGGGAGAATGAATGCAGATTGTTGGTTGATATAAGAGATCACCGCTATGTTGTAGGTGCACACCAACACATGGCGATCTCTTAGGTCTGGGAGGAAGTGGTTCAATGCTAGAAACATGTCCAGCATCTCCAGGCAGTTGATGTGCCACGTGAGATGGCAACCGCTCCACAGACCACGGGCAAAGCGGACACCCATTACCACTCCCTAACTAAGAACTGTGTTCTGTAACCTCTCTCTACAGTGTGCAGGACCCCCGAGACACATTCAGCAGTAGTTTCCACGCTGACACATAGTCTACTAAGGAAATCAGTCTCTCAAGAGTCTAGTGTTATCAGAATGGCTAGCTTGATGCCCTGTAGCGGCGAACTGACAGAAGATGGCTGAACTAGCTTGTCTAGAGACCTCAAAAGAGGTAGCAAGCCTCTTAGTACTGCTACGTTCCCAGGCAGTAACTGAAAGAAGTGCTCGTGGAAGACCCCTGGGCTGGAAGTGTCACTACATCTTTGTCAAGGATTTCTTAGCCTGAAGGACAGTCCGCAGATCCAGTTTAGACTTAGAAACCCCTGACCCAGAGTTGAGACTTGAACTCCAACGCTCTGCTTTTGTGCCTCCCAGTATGAGGAGCTGGTTCATGGAGGGTACAACCAACAGCCCCAGAGAGCAGTGAGGAAGGAACTGCTGAAATGCCGCCTCTTGTTTACGAGCCTCAATGCTAGAAACATGGCCAGCATCTCTAGGCAGTTGATGTACCACGTGAGATGGCAACCACGTGCATCCACACACTTCGTGAAAGAACCCGGTATTGGTACACCAAAAGCAAACCTCAGGAAATCTTTTAAATTGATTGTGAAAAACACAACTTGAACCCAAAGAACTAGTTAATTATAGACCAATTGTATGACGAGTAATTTCTTACTGCTAAATTCTGAAAAAACAGAGGTGTTAATTATAGGACCAAAAAGCTCTACATGTAATAACCTAGAACGCTGTCTAAGACTTGATGGCTGCTCTGTCAATTCTTCGTCATCAGTTAGGAACCTAGGTGTGATATTTGATAGCAATCTTTCCTTTGAAAGCCACGTTTTTAGCATTTGTAAAACTGCATTTTTCCATCTCAAAAATATATCTAAATTATGGCCTATGCTCTCAGTATCAAATGCAGAAATGTTAATCCATGCGTTTATGACTGTAAGGTTAAATTATTGTAATGCTTTATTGGGTGGTTGTTCTGCACACTTAATAAACAAACTCAAATTAGTCTAAAATGCAGCAGCTCGAGTTCTTACTAGAACCAGGAAGTATGACCATATTAGCTGGTTCTGTCAGCATTGCACTAGCTCCCTATCAAACATCGTAACTTTTCAAATCATACTTATTACTAATAAAGCCCTGAATGGTTTAGCACCTCAGTATTTGAACAAGCTCTCGTTACATTATAGTCCTCCATGTCCGCTGCATTTTGATAATACCTAGAATATCAAAATCAACTCTTATCACTCTTATTCTGAGGTCATCGTAGCCACCAGATCCAGTCTGTATCCAGATCAGAGGGTAATGCAGTCACCCGGATCCAGAACATATCCAGCCCAGATGGTGGATCAGCACCTAAGAGGGGACATGTACAGTCCTGAAAGACAGCGAAGACAAGGACAACTAGAGGCCCAGATACAGATCCCCTGTAATGACCTTGTCACAGATGACCACTGGGACAAGACCACAGGAAACAGATCTATCTATCTATACACACACCTGTATGATATTACACCTTACCCACATTTGAAAGGCTGTTTGGAAAAAGGATAGATGGATCCAACTGCAGATGGACATGATGGACACCAACTCCTAGATGTAGGAATTTGTTCCGCATGACCCTCAAAGTGCATTAATTAATCAAAGTGCAAAGGGTATTCTTATGGGTATGGTGAGCGTGATTTCAAATTTTTTAAACATGTTCCTGGATCAACATCCTTGTTTATCCTAGAACAATATTCCAATCAGAATTGAGATAACTTTTCAGAAATTTGTCAGTTTTAGGCTTAAAATCATGGTTAGGTGCTTCTACACCCTTGTTAATCAGCTATAATTTTAGGAATTAAAAAAATATTTTTTAGGAATGAATTATGGGTAGGGTTAAGTTTAGGGGTGGGGATTGGGTTAAGTCTATATTTTTGGACAATAATGTTGATCCAGGAACATATCTTACTTGGCAAAATCACGTTGACCTTATCGGTATGCGCTACATCGGTTGTATGCTCATTATTGAAGTGCATTATGGGATTGTATGTGAGCACTTGATAACATCCACTAAATTAAGTTCACTACGCAGGTTCGGGAGGAGCCTTATCAACCAGTCCTGCCATCGTTTTCGACCGTATATAAGCAGCAGTCATTGTTTTGTCCAAGTGACTATTCTTCTGGCATAGTGACCCCGCCCTATTCCGTGAAACATGTCCCACCCTGACAAACTTCAGCTGTTTACCTCTGACGAGGAACTTCACTTACTTCGTTTTCTCCTTCCACCACCCAGCCGGACCCAGCTTCCTCCAATTCCTGTTCTCATACTGGCCACACAATCAAGGAACGAGGCTGCCCCACTCAGAGTCCTTCCCCAAATCCGATAGGCCGCCACCTCACACCATGGCCATCCCTGCCTCCGGCCAGATAGCCTCGGACCCCAGGCATCTTTACTTCTTTTCACCTTTCCGTCCAGCCGACTCTACCAAGACCATCGTCAACTCCCATCATAACAAAATGGACAGTTAATGGATTGCGGCACGCTCTTGCCTCAGCAAACATAAATTTTTCCCATAGGCAAACCAAAGTACAGTTGTATGCTTTTTACATGAAGTCACTATCTGGACAGATTCTACCAACTGTACCCCCCACCTACTCCCAAAAAACTTCCAATAGACCGTCTAAAAACGCTAGGCTAGCCTCTTTCAACACAGAGGCCGAGACAGCCTCAGGCTCTACCAGCGTTCCCTCCCTACATTTGCGTCACCAGCGTTACCAGTACTTGCGACCGCAGCCATAAATCCCCCCCAAACCCAGCAGCGCAGGTCTCACAGCCATGGTCTTAAAACATTTGCTTTCACAGGCCAGTTTAGTCCATCAGACAAGCTCCCAAGCACCCACCTCCACCCTTGCCCACACCATTGTTCTTCCTGTCCAAGCCAACCTTTTACCCACCTCAGATTGACTCAGCCCCGCCCATTCCTCACAAAATCCCACTCCTGTCCTTCCTCCTCTTACTTCTTTTCCAACTATCTCTGAAGTGCCCCCAGCTTGAGGCTGCCTCTGCAATCGGGGTCCCATTCTGGTCTCTTGCCTGCATCCCTCCTATATTTTCTAATTTACTTCTTTCATTCCTCCCTCTAACGTTATTCCACCCTGTCCTCCATCTGATACTCTCTGCATGACTATTCCAACAGCAACTCCTGCTCATGCCATTACCATGGATCCCCATCTGAGTTCATTCCACTCCTCACCCAAATTCTCTCAGGTATGGATGTGGACTTAGCATCTCTTCTATCTACCTTTCCACAAAAAGATTGCTATCGATCCTTGGACTGTGGTTCTTTTTCCTTGACCCTTAAAAGATTCTAGCTCCAATCGCATTCTTTCACTCAAATAATTCATTCTAGCATTTTGAAAATATACTGACGTAATCTGGCCTAACCTTTTTCTACAACACCCATGTCACGCTAGCCACCATGCACAGATGCAGTCCCCTTCAGTTGGATTTGGGGGATGTTTCCATGGTTGCTGGTTCGCTTCAACATGGCCTCCTGAACTCCTAAATTTGAAACTGTCCTTCTCCTCCGCTCTATTCCTGCTCTACCCAATCGTCGTTGATGCGACATTATGGGGAAAAGATCCAACCGGCTTCATAAAAACATATCTTAGCTCTATCCATTTTTTCCATAAACTAATTTTCAGCTGCCAGTGCCCCGCCATCAACAACCCTCAACTCTCCCTGTTTTTAAAAGGTATTGAAAAAATCCCAACCCTGCCATCTAGATTCTCGCTTGCCCATCACCCACGAAATATTAAGCAATTGCTTACTCACCCTTCGTTCAGGTTACCACTCTGAAAATACATCCAGATTAATCGATTCCCTTCTCATCCTCGCTTCCTTCAGTTTCCTTGGATGCTCCGAAGTCACCTGTAATTTCAAATTCAATCCCAGGATCCATCCGGCTTTCTCCGACCTCCAAATATTGGACAACGACACAAATTGCTTTAACATCAAACATAGCAAACAAATCAATTAAACTTACCCTCCCCCCCTAAGCTGACAGACATTCTCAAATTCAGTCTCCCACCGATCCCCTTTTTGTAGACGACAACAATACCCCCATCTCCAAATATTGGTTTCAAAAACACCTCAAATCAGTCCTGACTAAATCAGGCAATTTAGAAAACCATTACCCCAGTCATTCCTTTCGCATTAATTGCCGCAACTTCAGCTGGCCAAAACGTTCTCCCCCCGAAATCCAAATAGAGAACGAACGCCTTCCATTCTTACATCAGATCAAACCTTTTACAAATCAGACAACCACACCAACCTCTCGTTTATTAATCCAGCTACCACGCACCTGTCTGTCATTAATCAACAAATTACTTTTTTTTTCGTTTCGTTTAGTTATGTTTTATTAATTTATATATTTATTTATTTTTGTGTTCCAGTCCTTTCAGAACTGAATGATTTACTGGCGTTACTACTATTACTTTAAATACTATTATTACTATTTATTTTAAATCTTTGATGAGCACAAAGATATAAAGGCATAAAGAATATGGTAAATATGTTTACTATACCCATTGGCAGAAACTGAAAAGCCCACCTTTACATTTTATAGTGGTTTTACATTTTATAGAGATTTCTAAGTGTAGGAAGGTAGATGTTCAAGTAGCAGGTGGGAAAACTGCTTAATCAAGAGCTTTGACTGCTTTAGATAGTTTATGCCAGGAGTTCCCAACTCCTTCCTGTGAAATAGCAAACAAGACTTATTTATTATCTTTCTCTTTTACCAGGAGAGGGCGATCAAACTCAACTTAAATGTTGTAATGGCCTCACCCTTATTAGGAGTATATATATAGTTCCTTTGTTTTTGGCTACAGTGTGTGTCTGCTCCATATAGAAAATGTAGTTTTTTTCTTTATTGTTCTTTTATGTTATCTATCTGTAAGAATGAAATCTGAAATATTTTTATTTTGTATGATGCCACCACAAGAAGATGATAATCCAGAATAATCTATTGAACTGTCAAGTCATCATCAGTGTTACATCCCCTCACACAGTGAGTCCTAAACACAAAAGCACAATCCTTCTTTCTCTCTACCATCACCTTGTCTGACTGTGCCACGAATGGTTATTCTATAGTTCATTACATCTGAACCTCAATTCAGCAGCAACAATAAGAGCTGCTGAAGGAGACATTTTCACCACACGCCCCATTTTAAAATTGTTGACCCTGAAATTACAGATGATCACAAATGCATGAATTTTTTTTAAATAAAAATACAAAATACCTCAATTTAAATATATCAAATTAATATTAACCATACTGTATGGAAAATAGCCTAATGTATGTTGAAAATAAAAGAAATAGGCCTACATTTGAAATCGGCCATTACATTGAATACCACTAGAATCAAATTTTGTGATATTCGAATGTTTCAAATTTGAAAAATTAGATTAGGGTTATTATTTTTAACAGTGAGTCAGAGTAGTAAGCAAGCTCCCCAGCCTTACTTCTGACCTACATTTGCAGATCGCATCTACGAAATTAGGGTTGGGGAGCTTGAACTAGTTGATACAGAAATTCAGCAGATTACTGGCGCAAAGGATTTTATGTAGGCTATTTTGAAAATGCCAAAATACCAAACATAAATGTATTTAGATACAGACATTACATTTTTTATTACTTTAAAATGCAAAATCTAATTTGTGTTTCAAATAGGCTACATTTAGGCACTATATGAAAAGCTGCCCATTTACCTGAAAGCATAAAGTACGTATGGTTAAGTCTTGTCTATTTGTTTTATGTTGATACATTTATCAAGTAATTTAGATCTCAATAGATCCTTGGATATCATTGTCAGACATACCTTTTCAAAAGGCATACTTTTGAAATCCTGCATTCTGCAGAGAAAACGGAAGGAGGAAATATAGTTAAAAAAAAAGATTTCTGGTCTACTTTCCTCAAAAATAATAGTAAGCCTGAATATATTGTAAAAGCGATTGTACTAATCAGAATTACGGAATGTTGTGAAGTGCCTTGTAAGGAGTCAACCTCATGCAGGCTACTGTTGGGCAACGCAGTTACACTGAAACTTATTATGTTACAGTTATGTTAGTTATCACACTTTTTGTACATTTACATTTACATTTAGTCATTTTGAAGATGCTTTTATCCAAAGCGACTTACAATTGGGGGATACATAATGTGATTATTCTTAAAGAGGCAACCAGATGCAGGAAGTGCTTGTAATTACCAAGTTTTTTTTTTTACCATGAAGCCAATTAGTTTTGAAAGAGATGAGTTTTTAGCTGTCGCTTGAAAATGATCAGGGATTCAGCAATCCAGATAGAGGAGGGAAGATCATTCCATCAGTTTCATTTCCGTGTTCTGGACAGTGATTTTGAGTCTGTGATGGTACCACAAGGCGTCGCTCACTAGCGGATCTCAGATTTCTGGAAGGGATGTAGATTCGTAATAGTCAGTGGAAGTAGACGGGTGCTGAGCCTGTGGCGAGCCGCAACCGGTAGCCAGTGCAAGGAGATAAAGAGAGGTGTAACTTGGGTTCGTTGAACACGTGTCGCTGCATTCTGAATCGTTTGTAGAGGTTTGATTGTGCTTGATGGAAGTCCAGCCAAAAGAGCATTGCAGTAGTCCAGCCTAGAAATGACAAGGGCCTGGACAAGAAGTTGTGCAGCATAATCAGTTAGAAGGGGAATGATCTTTCTGATGTTGTGCAATGCAAACCTAGATTGAGCAGTCTTTGCAATGTGATCTTTGAAGGTCAGCTGGTCACCAAAGGTTACACCAAGATTTCTGACCGAAGTTGATGGGGAAATTGTGGAAGTGCCTAGCTGGATGGAGAAATCATGCTGTAGAATTGGAGTGGCAGGGAAGACAAGAAGCTCAGTCTTTGCCAGGTTGAACTGTAAGTGATATTCTTTCATACATGCCGAGATTTCTGCCAGGCAGCCTGAGATCCGTGCAGCTACCGTTGGATTATCTGGTTGAAATTAAAGATAGAGATGTGCATCATCAGCTTAGCAATGGTAGGAGAATCCATGTGCCTGTATGATGGGACCCAGTGATGTTGTGTAAATGGAGGAGAGGAACCCCAGTGACAAGCTGATGTGTTTTGGATACCTCCCCTCCTGAAACCACCCTGAAAGACCTATCAGTAAGTTAGGATTTAAACCAGCGAAGTGGAATCCCTGTGATGCCCAGTGATGAGAGGTCAGACAGAAAGATCTGATGATTGACAGTGTCAAAAACAGCAGATCCAGCAGAATTAGAACTGATAATTTGGAATTAGTGACTGACAGTAGCGCAATCTCCGTTGAATGGCCAGTCCTTGTACCTTAGAGTGTGAATTTAATAAATGATCTTTATATTTAACTTCTTTATATTTATTGTTCAATTCTGCTTAATTTGCTAGATGCAAAAAAAATATATTAAAATGAATTAGATTAAATCGTTCGTAACCGTAGTTAGTAAAAAGAAAGAATGATAACTGCGCTGTGCCATACAGACAACTGTAAGGAGAGGAGCGGAGATGTCGAACGACTTGTTGCCATGTATGAAAAACGGCCTCTTCGTAACTTCCCCTCTGACATCCAAAGGCGCTTGTGCCTGCACCACAGTGTTGTGTGCAGCATAATTGTCACCGTTGGCACTTTGGGAGAGAAAAGGGTACACCACCGCGAATGCCTTGAATGACATCTTTCACCTCCTCTAGTGACTAGTAACTACGAATGAATTGAAAAAATGAAAAAAAGAAACAAAAACTGACACCGTAGATTGCTCGTTTGCAAATATAATAAAATAAAGTTTATATATGTGTGTGTGTGTGTGTGTGTGTGTGTGTGTGTGTGTATGTGTGTGTGTGTGTGTGTGCATATTTAATGTGTGTGCGTGTGTGTGGATAATTCGATTAAATATGTGGATAATACGTTGAATAGGCCTATTTAAGAAAAAAAAGAAAAAAACACGTTTCCTGGCTATTGAAAAAAAAGAGTATTTAAATTACGCAAAAATTATAGGCCATAAAAAGGTTTCACGATGATCAGAAATTTACATTTCAGCCTTTCATAAACAGACAGCGGCACTTATAGCACCTACTCACACGTTTGAAGAAAGTCTGTAGCATGGCAGTGGGAAGCCCATATTGTATCAGGCAGTAAAAATTAAGTGCTTAGATCTTAAACCATAATGAATTAGAAATATGTAAATATGGACTGTATAGCGCTGACGTCCGTAATTGTAATGTTGTTGTGTTGTTCTATGTAAATTTTATTAGAATAATAAGTACAGAATCCTTTACAACCTCGCGTGAAATTTGGTTATAAACATTTATTATTCTTCACTTTAATTTATGAAATTGGATATCGCTTTTGTCTCAAACATTGCCTCGTTGTAATCATTTATTTTGTTGCACTTAATTCTGTTTAATAACAAGTCATCTATTTACTGATTTGTAAAACAGACGTTTGCTTCATTGTATTGCTTCATTGTCTTTGATGTTATAAGAATGATCTTAAGAACGTGACTGCACGTTATCTGGAAAACTATTGTTTAATATACGTAGTTGCAGTATACATTTCATTGTGAGATTTCAGTTATTCACATTCGAACAGGTAGTTTTTGCTGAATCGGAACATCTATTGAGAAAAAAGTTATGTGTGTATTAATATATAGCCTATAGTATGCTTTTTTTATTTTTAGTAATGAGTTTTCTTGTATATCTGCATACAATCCACTTGGTCCACTGATTGTGCCGCAAAAACTGTTTTTAAACCTATACTGTATAATAAACGACCATGAAGGTGCATAGTAGATATCTTAAAAATTAAAAATCCGTTAAAGGATTTTTAGGCTGCATTAATTAGGTAAACCGGAACCGGAAACACTTCCCATAACACCCTATGTACTTGCTACATCATTAGAAGAATGGCATCTACGCTAATATTTGTCTGTTTCTCTCTTGTTCCGAGGTCACCGTGGCCACCAGATCCAGTCTGTGTCCAGATCAGAGGGTCACTGCAGTCACCCGGATCCAGTACGTATCCAGACCAGATGCTGGATCAGCACCTAGAAAGGACCTCTACATCCCTGAAAGACAGCGGAGACCAGGACAACTAGAGCCCCAGATACAGATCCCCTGTAAAGACCTTGTCTCAGAGGAGCACCAGGACAAGACCACAGGAAACAGATGATTCTTCTGCACAATCTGACTTTGCTGCAGCCTGGAATTGAACTACTGGTTTCGTCTGGTCAGAGGAGAACTGGCCCCCCAACTGAGCCTGGTTTCTCCCAAGGTTTTTTTCTCCATTCGGTCACCGATGGAGTTTCGGTTCCTTGCCGCTGTCGCCTCTGGCTTGCTTAGTTGGGGACACTTCATCTACAGCGATATCGTTGACTTGATTGCAAATAAATGCACAGACACTATTTAACTGAACAGAGATGACATAACTGAATCCAATGATGAACTGCCTTTAACTATCATTTTTGCATTATTGACACTGTTTTCCTAATGAATGTTGTTCAGTTGCTTTGACGCAATATATTTTGTTTAAAGCGCTATATAAATAAAGGTGACATTGACATTGACATATCTGAAGATAATATTCTGAAGATTACAATAAGAATCAGACAATTTCTGTTGTCAATCCAGAAGCATCAATATATATAAGATGCTAATGAAATTTTGTCTGTATATTTATGTGTTTATAACAGCAATAACACTGTTTATATATTTCAGTGTCGTGACAGCACCATTTACTGGAATCAGTATTAGCAGCCCGGCACCTCGTGCGGCTGTCCAAGGTGCTGAACAGGATATGCCCTCTCGGCCGCCAGAAGCTAGTAATTCAACCAAAGATCTTTGGAATGAAATTTTGAATTTTGAATGAATATTTAGAAGGTGTTTTAGCAATGTTTCAGGTAAATTAAGTGGATAAGTTAAAGAGGAAACGGGACAATGTTATTGTTAGCATCATACTCGTTTTTATCGTCAACAACCATTTCAATGGTACACCTGAAAAACTATGTGCACATGTAGAAATATTTCCTTCTTAAATATAAGCATCCATTACCTACATATAAATAATTCTCAAATCCTGGACAAAAACGTTTTACATTATGCTCACAAAATAGGTGAAATCATTATAAAATTGGACGGAGAAGACAACATGCAAATAATATATAAAGTAAAAACAATGTTTTGCATCGATTCCCTTTTTCCTCTAAAGAATGCGGCAGTTGTAACTTGTAAAACATTATAAAGACTCATTGAACTACAAGGGGATGTGGTCTATGTTTATCTAGGACGTTGATACGTTTTAACACTATACAGTTTGAGCCACAAAAACACAGCTTTAGAAAGACACCCAAAACGTTTACGTATTCCTTTCAACATTGAAGTATGTACTTGTGCCATTTTGAAGAACATTTGCCCTAGATTAATAGTCAATATGTAAATGAATGTTGGCAGAGACCCAGTCTCCAAGGCTTGGTAAATGTATAGGTAAAAATATATAACACAGTGCCACATTTAGCTGTATTTTGTAATACAGACGTGTAACTTGCGCTATTATGGCGCCAATATATAATGACGTGTATAATGACACTGAATAATAACATTGTATTCATGAGTCCTTGGTGTGTTTCCTTTGCAGCAGGAGCGCGCATCGCAGGTTAGTTTACTTAAATTCGTCAGAAATTATGTCGATGCCCACAGCCAAAACATAATGTGTGGTAGGCTGTTGTTATCCAGCGTTTGGTGTAAACAAATGGCATCGAAATAGTCGAATGAGGACCAGAGGTGGTCTCTTCTTTCTACACCAGTGGGTAGAGATACAGTGCGTTCTCCTTTTGGCATTCTCCATTTTCACCTTATCAGTTGTCAGTGACTAGTATAAACGCTTACTTGTTTGTTTGTTTGTTGAATCTCGCAGTCGTCGTTTCTTTTCTGCATCCAGCAGTAACTCAGAACATGCTAGTCTTTACTAAAGTGGCTTTGGCTCCGTTCTGTCTTTGTAATGAGGACAGAACACTAGCGAACGGTCCGCCTAGAGAGTCTGGAATGGAGGTGATGGTGCCCGGCGCTGAAGCCCAACCTTGACTCGGCGCAGTGCCTCCCATTCCAGCCACTGATGTCTTCACCTGTTCAACCGGGCCGTTCCCTGTGGCGCTGACCTGTCCGCCAGTGGGACTTGGTCCACCACAGTTCAAAGTCGGGTTTGGGTTAGGCCCGGGCCCACCAGTGCTGTCAGGATCGGTTGACTTTGCCTCTTTGCTGTCCTCCTCTCGCGAGTCAGATTTCTTCCCAGACCCGTTCTTTGCTGCAGCAGCTGCGGCGGCGGCTGCACGTTCTTGTTTACGAAATTTGGCGCGCCTGTTCTGGAACCACACCTGTAGAAAATGCACATCACAATGTCGTCTTTTATTGTACTTGCATTACTGATTAATACAATCTATGTCATTATTTAGTATGAATGTTCATTATATTAATAAAGAAAAGTTCAGAGTATTATTACTAATGCACAACTGTATTTAATTTTTTAAATGTAATGCATATGAACTATGAAGTGCTCCACAGTTCTTAAACCAGAAAAAATAAAATAAAATAAACAAAAATAAAAAACTTAAACGTACTTGTTCTTGTCGTATAATATTATATTGAACGAATTAACTTTTTTATGTTTTCTGTTGTAAGTTAAAAAATAAAGAAGTCAGTGGAGGATATCCCACCTGCACTCTAGCCTCGGTGAGATCGATTTTTAGCGCGAGCTCCTCTCGTGTGTAAATGTCTGGGTAGTGAGTCTCAGCGAACACGCGCTCCAGCTCTTTGAGCTGCGCACTGGTAAAAGTTGTCCGAATGCGTCTCTGCTTCCGCTTCTCGTTCAATCCTCCGTGGTCGGTAAACAGCTTGTAGGGGACTGTTCAAATGCATAAGTCAGATGTTAGCTATTTTGTAAGTATAATTGTAAGAAAATGTTATTAAATGTCACCTTAAATCTTTTGAAGTAAAACGTGCAACTTGTTGATTCAAATATCAAGAAATGAAAATGAAATAACTGATATAAAGTTTCTAAAACTAAGCGTGAGCAGTGGTTACTTGCATCATAATTTTAGATAAAATCGTGGTAAAAGATAAGGTTATGAAAATCCTAAGTCAACTGTAATCCTGCTATCTGTGAAATGCTGTTAATTAAATGTTGTCGGAGACTGGCTTGGAAACTTGTCATAAATTATTCTATCTCTTCTATTGTTGCTACTGCAACTTCAATTCAATTTCAATAATGAGTTTAAATTCCTGGTTATTTCATTATTTTCGAAGGTTTATGTCTCGTCGCAAACTAAATAAATTATGCCTATCATTTTGGCAGCTTAAGATAATTTTGTTGGCGGTTAGGGTGTGACTGGGATAGTGTAACCCCGTAACTGAATTATCTCTTGCCTGCAATCGCTTCTAACCTGATAAATTCTTTCATTTGTGTAAGCAAATTTCGTTTGGTAAATACTAAACACATTTCCATTTTCGAAAGCAATCAAGGCGTCCTATATACTGGGGCCATGATTCTTGTGCCTCTCAGCTAGCAAACTAAAGGTGACTCTGGGCTTACCTGCGGCGTACGGACTGCTCTGGTGGTCCCGCAGTGTGCCCAGACTACAGGAACCCGGTGTAAGCGATGGGCACCCGGAGGTGGGCCCAAACGTCGTCCTGATGGGATTGTACTGAAAGCCACTGGCTTGACTGCAGGAGCTGAAGTCCGCATAGGCTGACGCCAGGCTCGAAGTGTCCATCCCGGCCATACAGGACTCGTAGGCAGAGGAATTGAGGTAAGAATACTCCATTTTATACATTGAAAAGGCTCAGTGGAGAAAGAAAGCTGCACTCCCAAGGAAAAAATACGCACAAACGTGAAATTCAAATTGGATTAAATTGGTGAAGAGCACATGAAGAAAGCAAGCCAAAACGCGGACAAAGTTGGGGAGCGTGTGACGGCTGAATTTTTACAGGTTTAAAGGAGGCTCGTGCCGTCGGTAGATGTGCACTGCTCGGCGCCTGCTCAAAAACTGCCCTCCTTTATAGGAGCTGAGCCTTGTTTTATGAAAAGCCTCCCAAGGAGCCGCCTAGCCCCAGGTCTCTAGAGCATATAGTCCTCATAATAAACTTGGCTCTTTCCGCTTGGACAATAGCACGGCGTTTGGGTCTTATTGTTAGCACTTTTTTTACATGACAATAACTCATCAGTCTACTGGGCTGGCACTGGGGGATCGGTCTGTCCAACCTCCCTATCATTGATCCCCTGCATCTCTAATTAGAATTTAATACCCCACCATTACTCGCTAGCCCCCTCCACCTCGTATAGCCCTCTCGCTCAAACCGCCATCTTGCCCTATAATTCAATCACACCACTTGGAAATAATGAAAGTTGGGTGACGATTCTCCCTGATCCAATTTTCCCCAAGCTTTTAAGCCTTTAAATCGGTGGTATACCTTGGGCTGAATTTTCGACAGTAGCCTATTTCCTCGTTTTCCTCTCTCCCTTTCTCTTTTCTTTTGTACGGCACTGCTTGGGTACTCCCTTTCAGAAAAGAGACCATTGTGGTTGTCATAAAAGTTACATACTTAATTTAGGAGGATACACAGGTATACAAGCTATGTAATTCTGAATGCAGCCGCAAATGAGCGTGTAATGCAAATATTCGTATTGCGTTATAGCTTAATAATAATAATAATTATAATTATCAATAAATAATTATCATCATCATCGTTATTCGAGCAATGGACAACTGCAAAGTTTGGATGTTAAACTATAGGATATTTGACTATATACTATATGGGTCAATATCACCATAGAGTGCCTTTCAACCCTCACAATACTCACACATTTTGATTTTAATTTACCATTCACTTTATGTCATGTCATAATAGTAGACACTCAAATACTATAATAAATATATTATCTGAGCTCCCACAATGTTTTTTTTTAAATTATGGGCCATTTTTTTAGAGCATAAAGCATAGATATGTCCACCCTGTCGTGGACATATAAATTACAGTTAAATATGTTTTCATTGCACTATTAAGATACAAATAATACTTTCAGAAAGGTATGATGTCCCTTTCCTAAACAGGGTTATTTGTTTGCTTTCAAATTATAAATACATAAAATATTTTATGTAAACAATGTTTTTTTAAAGAAACTCATACAATTCGCACATGTATTTTTTCTTATTTGGGGAAATATTTGAATATTTGGACGCAGTTTTTTGTTTGCATGTTATTGCCCCCACACCTAGCACAATGGATTATATAGGTATGATTACATTATTATTTTAAATATGATTTAAAAATACCAAGATGACAGGGTGGACGAAAAAAATATGACAATGAAACATTTATTCAACTTAAAAAAATAAATATATAATTACATTCTCAATCACATTGATATAACCAAAAATTTAGAATGGCCTCTCTGGTTGAGATGAAACAGGCAGGGAGTTCAAAAACCAGCCCGTCTTTTCAGCAAAATGTAAACATAAGGAAAAGTATAATAACAAAACATGGAAAAGCAAGTACATTAAATGTAACAATTCGTTTTTTATTTGTGGCCAAGAAATAATGTAGTAAATAAATTCTGTCAATTTGTTACATTTACAACACGTGGAACACGATCAACACAATCTTTCAGTTGACCGTTGCCTGAATGTATTCCAGTGTGGTTCTATTGGGTTTTATAATAACTAAAAACCTAATGTAAACACCACATAACAGAGAAACACACTTCTGAAAAGAAATCTGGATATACATTAACAAACAATAACACGAGCAATAAGTCATTTTAAAGAACAGATTCCTGTTCATCTAAACTCCGCTCATCTAAACTGCTCTTCGTTATACCTCCATGGAGCCTTGTCTATCTGTACAGAGCGTTTATTGAGAGCTTGTGGCTCTGTAATCAGGCGTTTTCTGTATTGCCGCACACAGGGGCATGTCCTGAGAACAGCAGTGATTTTTTATTACAACTATTATCTACAGCAGATGTTTCTATAAAATGTAATATAACATTTCTATAAATTGCAATATTAAATAACAGGGTGGACATTTTGAGCTTCAATTAGCATATTAGCTTACAACAAACTGTGACTAGCTAAATAGTTAGTCTGGTTGTTGAAGAGAATTTGGTATATTTAAACTTACATATTTTGAAAATATTGTATTTTAATCACTTCCTGTATATTTTATGGCGACAGGGTGGACATGTTAAGCTTTGGCAAAACAAGTAAGCAAACTTATATGAATAAAATTTGTCAGTTGAAAAGTCAGCTGCTACTCATCTCAGCAGTTGAAATTCCCGCCACTGAAGATATAAAAAAAATCTGTTGTGATGATGTCACTAATGGATGTCACTTAAAGGGACAGATTTCGCAATACAACAGGGTGGACAACCATTCAAGGGACATGGACAAACTCTTCTTTTTTATTAAATAAAAATATTGTTTTTATTACAAAATGACCAATACACTCAATTTGAGTAATATCTTATTTAACAAAATATTAATAGGAAAACATTTTTTTTTTGATTTGACTATTTTACTCTCATTCAAATTTAATGAGCAGTACCTGGGACATAGCAAAACAACATACATCCTCTCATACAAAACTAAAGAAAATATTGAAAATGTATCTAAAGAGCCAAGTAATGCTTCTGTTATGAATAAAAAAACTTAGCCTAGTATAACACACCTTTCATAGTCATTTGTATGTTGAGTTATCATGGCAAATATGTTATTTATGTTCAGGACACCAAAAGGCACCCTACAGTGATATTGACCCATATAACAAGCACGGCTTTAGGTAAAATTTATGCCTACCACATGCACAAATAAAAGTTAAACTGATCGAGCATTTATGTTGTCTATTTTTGTTTAAGGCCAAGTAACGCAGCAAATTCGCAAAAATAAAAATATAAAAAATAAAAATACAACAACAAAAACCAACTTAATCCTCAAACCTCTTATTTTCCAAAATTGCCTCACAACATAATTTTGTAATGGTAACAAGATTCTTGGTTTGCACCCATGTCTTGGGGATAGCACAATACATTTAAACCATGCTTAATGTAGACTTCTTAAATGTTGAAATTAATTGTTATTATCAAACTATATTCTTTGAAAACAGCTGGGAATTTTTATCTGTGGCTATCCAACTATTTTTATTTTATTTATTTTTTTATCATTATTTTTTTATTATTATTACAAGTTATATAACAGGCTTTGTATATATTTATTTGAAATACACGAAAGATTGAAAAAAAAAAATGTATGAGCCATAGATGAATTATCGCATGTTTCTCACCTTTTTATCAACTGTTCGCCTTTGTTATTGGTCGTATGTAAAGCACAAGCAAATACGAAAAAAAGAGGCAACCCTATAAACGTTCAAAACAGTAATTAGTACTTTATAGGTTTAACTAAAATAATAATTTACAGCAATACTTCATATATGCCGTTTAAATATATAAACAAAGTAATACTTAAAAAAGGAAACAAGTAAAAAAAAAAGATCCATCTGGTGTTATACAAACAAAAGTACAATCTGGATGCAATATGCAGCAGACAGAGAGAGATACAAAACTATGATTAATATAAGGTCACTCGAATGAAAGCATCAAGAGTTTCGAGTTTACATTTTCACCATTTCTGCACAGTTTAAATTCTCTTTTTTCCCTTCCAGTCAGCTTCGTATTTTTTTTGTGAGAAATATATGACGATTAAAAAGTTCAGTCATTCTTGATAAAACCCGGCCCCTATTATGTTATTATTATTATTTTTTCTTTCTACACGCGAGTTGTGACTAAACGATGTAGCAAATGGTTAATTTGATTACTGAAACCAAAGACCAACTGGACCGTCCTCCCTCCACGCGCCTAGAAAGGAAAAAGAAGGTACCGCGAGGAATTAATCTAATAAAATACAAAGGGCCGAGAAAAGACCATTCTGGTATTTTGCCGAGGCAAATACAATTATAGCTTTTACCATCCGTTACCCCTATTCAAACAGCTCTTTATTCTCGAGATCTGTGGTCCACCATCTACCAAACGCCCATCTTTTATATTTTCAACATCTCCTTTCATACTATCAACTGGTTCTGCGATCTGTTGGGCGGACTAAAATGTCAACGATAAACCTTTGATATTACTGTTTGAATGAGCGACCTGTACACCTCCAAGCTTAAAGAAAACAAGCACACGAGTTTACAGGCTCGCTCGCGAACAGACGCACACGTTATTGTAAAGGATATATTTTTTGATCCTAGCTGTAATCGGTGATAAATCAGTTAAATCAGCTTGCACTGGCACAATATCGTTAAAAGGTTAATATCATGAAGCATTCTAAATTAAGCCCTATTCTAACAACAAACCGTAAAACTGAATGTGTTCAGTGATTAACAGTGTGAAAATGGTTCAATAGTCTTAATTTAGGAGATTATTCGTGATTTAATGACTTATAAATAACAGCGTCCATATGACTTCACTTAAATAAATTAACTACGGCCCTCACAAGATCCTAAATCTTTGGTTGCAAAGTGGCTGACAACAGGGCTGTAAGTTCGGAAGGCTCGGCAGACACTTCTTCATTTTTCTGCAAGCTTGCTCTGTGCTGGTGGAATGCGGGTCGGCAGGAGGGCAAAAGAAAAAACAAAATGCCTTTGTATGTGGATGGATAGACGACCCCCCCCCCCCCCCCTTCAAAAAAAAAAAAAAGAGAAAGAAAAGGAGTGAATAAGAAGGGAGACCAGAGGTGTGGGAGTCACCATGGCCGTAGCCAACTATGGGGTCATCGAGGTCCGGACCTAGGTAAATTTTTCATGTTCGAAAATAAAATGTATACTCTGATTGACTAATTTGCTGCTAAACTCCTCATTTGAACGTCTGCATGAATAATTCATAATGTTTAGCGTCCGTGGTATAGGCTACAAATAATCGCAGCGAGACGCTTCCGAAGTGAACGACTTTAGAATGTTAATAAAGTAGGAAGTTGCTGTTTAGCGATAACTTTATCTTATCTAATTTCCAAAATATTTGGAATAACTTCGGTTTATTTATTTATAGGTTTTTGTTTATTTTAATAGCAACATCTGGCAACATTGCATCGATCGCCGGCATTAGTTTGGCAGTTATCCAAAAATACATTTTTTAGTGATATACTATTTACACTAAGAGCAAATGTCTATCAATTATATTTATATTATGTTAAAATAGCAGGATTTTCTGCTATTTATACTACTTACTGCAAATAGTGGCATTTATCTGCACCTTAGTATTGTAGTAGCCTACATTATAATACAGTAGCCTATGCAATAATAACTTATTGAGTATAATTTAATGGATGCCACTTTTTTGGGAAAATAAAGCCCTCCCTACACCTATCCTTTACTTTTTGCTTATTTACTTAATTTTCATTGAAAATAAATGCTTTTCTGATCCGATTTGAACTTTGAAAATTAATTTCGCCAAAAGATGGATTCGGACCCGTGTCGAACACGTCAAAAATATATAGGACACAGGTTTTACTATCTGCGCCACTGGAATGTAATGCTTTTTAAAGCCATTTGGTGGGCAATATGTATGGTTGCGTGCATAAAAAAATTCCATAAAAAAAAATCCACCCCATAAATTTAGTATTAACAAATTATGATCCAATAAATAGGGTATCATTTAAAAATGAGCATCCCTCCAAAAACATCTACATTTCTGTCTCTTTTTAAGTGTTGGTGTATAAAATTAGTTGTATTTATAGGGGTTATTATAGCACAATAAGGAGGTTATTATAGAAACCCCCTGGACCTCACTAGTTTTCAAAGCCTGGCTACGGCCATAGGAGTCACAATGGGACTGCTGTCAGATCAATCAAACATGTCTGTGTTGGCTAAAGAAATCCTCAAATTATCAGAGGAGAAATGAATTAAGCATTGTTTAATAAGTTTTCTGTGCACTGCTCCGACATTGCTCAGGCATTGCTAAAAAACTGTAGTTTGAAGTAGTTGATCAATGGCCCGGCAATAACACAAAAAATGGCAATTTAATAAATTGTTATTATTAGTCAAGTCACCTTTATTTATATAGCGCTTTAAACAAAATACATTGCATCAAAGCAACTGAACAACATTCATTAGGAAAACAGTGTGTCAATAATGCAAAAGTATTGCTGGTCTCCGCTGTCTTTCATTATTATTTAAAAGTCAAGTCAAGTCAA